>NW_003852576.1:1811712-1817000 GCF_000181295.1 Otolemur garnettii | reverse complement strand
CACCAAACAACGATGGGCTGCAACGAAAAAATAGCCAGGTGTTGTGGCAGGCGCCTGTGGTCCCAGCTACTTGGGAGGCTGAGGCAGGACTTGCTTGAGCCCAAGAGTTGGAGGTTGCTGTGTGCTGTGATGCCAGGGGGATAGCTTGAGGCTCTGTCTCAAAAAAAAAGGAGAAGATTTCAGAAAAGCACTTGTGCTCAGCAGAACTACAAGTTACCCAGGGAAAAGGGAGAACATTCAAAAAAGTTAAAACGGGACAGAGCCTGTGGCTCAAAGGGGTAGGGCACCGGCCCCATATGCCGGAGGTGGCAGGTTCAAACCAAGCCCCAACCAAAAACTGCAAAAAAAAAAAAAGAAAGAAAGAAAAAAGTTAAAACGGGATTTTTGTGAATGAAGGACTATAAATTCTAGAGTGTACAGAGAGAGATGTGGACATACAGGATATATGAAAGAAGTTACACAAGTGGGGACCAGAGCAGACGAGATGGGGAGTAACCTGGGGCCGGGGGCTTCTTGAGTTAACTGTCATTCATAGGTACAAAGGACATAATGAGACATGTTTCTCATGATACTGAAGCAGAGAGTCACAGCCCAAGGCTGTCAGTTTTAGACGGTAAGGAAATAAGAAGAGCCTGGCTCCCCTGTCACTCTGGCCAAGGAAGGCATGGAAGCTAGGGGGGAAGACAGGGTGAGGATTAAATAATACGTATAAAATAAACAGCAGGGCACCTGGCACATGACACGTAATCAATAAATGTTCAAATAGTTTAGAAATTATTTCCACAACTAATAAGGGGACTGAGCATAGTTATCCTTTACATGGTTGATTTAAATGGAATCAAACAGAGCCTTTAGTCATTTCTATCAAAATTTGGTTAGGCCCTTAACTACCTAAGATAGCCCTATTTTATGGGAAAATCAAAATAACTTGTTTTAACTTATAGTATGACTTCCATTAATGTAAACTGTCAAAATCTCAAGAATTGCCAAAGTTTATGTTTATTTGGCATCACAAAAGAATATATATCATTAAAATCTCTTTGCTTTTCATGATTCTTTCTGAAGAAAAGAAAGTTTTAAATGTTCACTTGAAATTTAATAAAAATTTATCAACAAAAAATGTATTACTTACTAACTTCCTGATCTTCTAATCAACCTATTTCATACATCGTAGACACACCGTCACGTTCAAATGACTACCTCCTACCGTACTGACTAAAAGGGGATTCCTCCTTCATGCTACTTTGCCTGATTTCACCTCATGTATGTCACATCTTTATGTACTGAATTGTCTGTTCTATACACTTTGAGCCTTTAGAGATCAAAACTGACTCACATTCCTATGCCTTATGTCCAGCTTAATGTCTGACCCAGAGTAGGCACTTGATAAATATATACTGAATTAATAAAAGTTGATTAATATCTCCGAGACATTTAGATTTCTATGCCCACATGTGGAAGGGCAGTGGCACCCCAAATCTAAATGGAATGATTGGAACAATGAAATAAATTACTCACACAGCCTTCTTACTCAGACTGCAATCAAGAGATCTAAGCTTTATCTGTACTTGAATCTCTCTGTTCTCCATTTAGCATTGAGAGTTTGATTAGGCTCGGCGCCTGTGGCTCAAGTGGCTAAGGCGCCAGCCACATATACCTAAGGTGGCGGGTTTGAATCCCCAGCCCGGGCCCGCCAAACAACAATGATGGCTGCAACCAAAAAATGGCCAGGCATTGTGGCAGGTGCCTGTAGTCCCAGTTACTTGGGAGGCTGAGGCAGGAGACTCGCTTGAGCCCAGGAGTTGGAGGTTGCTGTGAGCGTGATGCCATGGCACTCTACCCAGGGGGATAGCTTGAGGCTCCGTCTAAAAAAAAAAAAGAGAGTTTGATTAAAACTTAAGAGTGTTGTCTGGATGCAGTGGTTTACACTTCTAATTCCAACACCATGAGAAGAGAAGGCAGGAGCATCACTTGAGGCCAGGAGTGACACAGTAAGACTTCATCTCTACTAAAATTTAATTAATTAATTTAGAAGGTGGAAGAATTATTAGGCATAGGAACAATGACAACAGAAAAATCATATCAAGTAAGAGGTCAAAGAAAAGAAACAGGAAAATTATGAATACACATAATTATTTCACTGATTCAGTATTAAAAAATTATTAAATTATGCTTTCCAACCTGTTTAAAAACATATATTTTTAAAAGATTTACATTAATATGATGAAAATAAATACTTTGTTATTTGAGGACACTAAGACTGAATGTTCTGAAAATCTGCTTCTGGTTCACACTGAATTGCTTGTTTACAATGGATCAATGAAAGACTAATGTTTATCAGATTAGCACGGTATTTTACTGTGACATCCTAAATGACAAACTTACATCGCATTGCATGCCTTAGCTGTTCATATTGCTGTTGAGCAAGAATATGAAGCTTATCTTCTGACGTGCCTCCTTGAGAGAGATCTTTAAGTAAATCTGTATCTAAATTTCAAAAAGTAAATAAAGACTTTAAAATATATCACTATTAAGGTACTTTCCATATATTGCTATTATCACACACTTTTCTTTCTTTTTTTTTTTTTTTTTGTAGGAACAGTGTGTCACTTTATTGCCCTGGGTAGAGTACCGTGACATCACAGCTCACAGCAACCACCAGCTCCTGGGCTTAGGCGACTCTCTTACCTCAGCCTCCCAGGTAGCTAGGACTACAGGCGCCCGCCACAATGCCCTGCTATTTTTTTTGTTGTTGTCACAGCTTGGCTGGGGCCAGGTTCAAACCCACCACCCTCGGCATACGGGGCCAGTGCCCTACCCACTGAGCCATAGACGCCACCCTATTATCACACACTTTTTAACTGTTTTGCCTACTAATGAAAGTTTTCATGGAACATATTTAATAATATTAAAATGTTGATTTAAGAATTAAAACAATAAAGGTAATTTTGTTTAGGATTTTTTTTTTTTTTTTGGAGACAGAATCTCCCTGGGATTGAATGCCATGGTGTCATCATAACTCACAACAACCTCAACCTCTTGGGCTCAAGCAATCTTCATGCCTCAGCCTCCCAAGTAGCTAGGACCACAGGCACCCACCACAATGTCCACCTAGTTTTTTTCTATTTTTAGTAGAGATGGGGTCTCACTCTTGCTCAGGCTGGTCTCAAGCTCCTGAGCCAAGCAATCTGCCTGTCTCGGACTCTCTGAGGACTAGGATTATAGACATGAGCCACCACACCTGGCTAATTTTGTTTAGTTTTAATATTGGTTTTCAAAAGGAATATGGAATATATTTAATATTGTTTTTCTCAAGTTCCTATGAAACAGTCATCCAAACAGTCATTAAATCATTTAAGTACAGAAGACAGAAGGCAATCAGTCTGGAGACTAATAACAAAAGAGAGAGAATAAGATTTTCTAAAGTACAAACTGATGGGCTAGTGAGATCTGGGTAGGAAAGAACACACAAAGATATGGTTCAAAACTTTAGCTTAACTTTCCAAAAGAAATCTTGGAAGAAAAAAAATCACTAAAGCAAATTTATGTCTTCATAATAGTTTAAGACACAATGTCTTAAATGTTTTGGGCTTTGGAAAATAATTTAAACATATTTCTTAATATTAACTAAAATATATTGAATGCTACTTCATACAGATTATTTTACTTAACAACCCCTTGAAGCATTGTCATCTCTTTTAACACTGAGAAAACTGCTTAAACAAACATTAAACAACTTATCTAAGGTTATCTATATCTGTATACTATGTACACAGCCAGGATTCCAACTCAAAAATCTGACTTTGGAGTATGATAGCCAATTATTCATACCAGGTACATGGTTATTCCTCATTACAGTAATATCAATAAAAGTTAATTAAACTCTATTTCTTCCCAATTTAGTTTTATATTTTATATTTTTCTCTGTTCTAAAACTGTTCATTATTTTTAAAAAGACTATTTACAAACTATTATACTCAAACTGTATCATCCATATCATTCTATATTCCTACTTTAAAATAATTTCATGTTGTTAGGAAGAACCAACTTCATACATTTCTCAGTGATTCTAATTTTTTTTTTTTGAGACTGAGTCTCACTATGTTGCCCTTAGTAAAGTGCTGTGGCATTACAGTTCACAGCAACCTCCAACTCTTGGGCTTAAGCAATTCTCTTGCCTCAGCCTCCCAAGTAGCTGGGACCACAGGCATCCGCCACAACACCCGACTATTTTTGTTGTTGTTGTTGCAGTTGTCATTGTTGTTTAGGTGACTTGGGCTGGATTCGAACCTGCCAGCCTGGGTGTGTGTGGCCAGCACAGTAACCACCATGCTATGGGCACCAAGCCTCTAATATTTTTTAATGTTAAAACTTTTTAAAAAACTAATTCATTATTATGCTGTTCTACCTGGAATCTAAGTCTAATTAAAAATAATCTTTTGGATTCACCCCTGCTCAGTTTACGGCTAGTATTCCTATCGTCACCACTCAGTGAGAAACTCCTTATTTGCTCTGGCTTTGAGCTCCCTGGCTTCCTTCAAAAGCGCCCTTATTTCAGGACATGACCACTTCTCAGCTTGTCACCTCTTCCTCAAGGCTTTCAGAACATTACCAATATCTAGTAAATGTTTTCTCTCCTTTTGCCATTTCTCTTTTGCTTTGGGTTTTTCTCCCCTCCCCTGTCTATTATTTTTATCTATGCCTAATTTTTTTCTGGGTTTCCATATCAAAATGGCCCAGGATAAGACAGAGCCCCTCCCATAGCTGTATGCTCCCATTCTCTTGACAGTTATGTTTACTGTAGCTGCTATTTCTTCACCCTTTTCCTTCAGTGTCTACTAATTTATTTTTTATTTCCACAAGTTCATGGAGATACTTTCTCAGCCTACTATTCTGTCTGAATTGGTTATTTTTCTCCTAAACTCTCTGTGAAAGGAAATTTTTATAGCAAATCAGTATTCTACATGGTACAGTGTAAGCCAAATTAAAGATAGTGTAATTTAGTGTGAAGAAAATGTGCTAAGATGAATTTGAACTCCAGCCTTTCTGCCTACTAGCTATATAGCCATAAGCAACTTGATTAATTTTTCCAAGTCTTGGTTTTTATTCCTCTGCAAAAGAGGGATAACAGGCTCAGCACTCATAGCACAGTGGTTATGGCACCAGCCATGTGACCAAGGCTGGTGGGTTCGAACCTAGCTCGGGCCAGCTAAACAACAATGACAACTGCAACAACAAAAAAACTGATTGGCGCCTGTGGCTCAAAGGAATGGGGCACCGGCCCTATA
>NW_003852576.1:1804131-1810882 GCF_000181295.1 Otolemur garnettii | reverse complement strand
TTTGGTGGGCCCGGGCTGGATGTGAACCCGCCACCTTAGGTATATGTGGCTGGCGCCTTAGCCGCTTGAGCCACAGGAGCCGAGCCCCAGTCCAGTGATTCTAGGAGGCTTCATTAACTTTCCCAAGCCGCACAGTCCTTATTCATAAAATGGAGATAATCTACTTCACTGAGTTCTCATGAGCTTTTAATGAAATCACCCAAGTGCTTAGCTCAGTGCTTTACATATGAATGCTCAATGTAGATGTTAAATAATAATTTTTTTTTTTTTTTGCAGTTTTTGGCCGGGGCTGGCTTTGAACCTGCCACCTCCAGCATATGGGGCCAGTGCCCTACTCCTTTGAGCCACAGGTGCCACCCTAAATAATAATTTTAAAATTTATTAAAGATGCCAATAAGTTACCTAGAATTAATATTTAATATGAGGTATTCATACAGTAAAACATATACACTGGGGAACAACGAAGTTGTAAGTCTGAAATAACCTAATTATGAATTAGTTAGGATCCTGGTTAAAGACGTGCAGAGTCATGCAGACCTAAAGTCAGATCCGAGCTCTGTCACTAACTAGCTGTATGACCTGATTACAATGAATCAATCGTTCTCAATCTCAGTTTTCTCATCTATAGAATGCTGATAAATTTAATTCCTATATCAAGAGCTCTAGTATATACCCAAGTAGCAGACTGGCCAGCATCTCTTCTGATTGCCCACATTATTCCAATTATTAAATATTTTTAATATCACCCTTGCACATCTCTTATAGGACAGGTATTAGGATAATACGAGGTAACAGATAAAGTACTTCATATGCAGTAAACACTTCATACATGATAGCTATTATTTATTAATTATATATCAAATAAAATAGAAAATATGCTACTTTAATGATTTTACTTTTTAAGTTATCTCCTAATTTCAATAATTTAGAAATTAAGACAAGTACCTTCATGTTCATTTAAGATAAACTCTACTGGATTACTAACACCCAGTCCTGAACAGCGAGGCAGCAACAGAATCACTTTAACTTTCTGTAACCTGTGATCCTTTGATTCAATGTTAACGAATGTCTCATGAAGTATTTCAACATCTGGGAGAAAAACACAGAAAAACCAATGTAAAAATATTAAAAATCATAATACAGTATGTGATTATTTCTATTTGTTGTACAGTTTTAAATTCTTGCCCCCACAGAAACTCTAATGTAGTCAGAAGAGAGGGCTATTGAGGAGCCCTGGCCAAGGGGATTGAGAAACAGTTGACATCCAGGTAGGAAAAACTGGGTGCAGTCACTCTGAGATAACTCGGACAGCTAGGGAGTAATTTCGAGATGCCAAGGCATTCCGATTCTAATTCAGATTCAACTGGTTTCATATCCTTCAGTGGTATAAAGTCTGCTGTCTCCTCCTTAAAAAACTTGTAAGTATGTATCAACTCTGGGACAGACACCGAGTCTTGTGTTGCCTTGGATCTTGTGGAAATTCAAATAGAAGTGAATATGGAATATACTATGGACAAGGCGATCACTGAGTTTGTCGTAATTCATCAGCAACTAAACCACTATGTAAACACTGTTCAATCAGTGATAAATCATGTAAAAGAAGAACATCCAGAAAAAATACCAGATTTAAAAGTGTTGGTGGAGAAGATAATTTTGGCTCTACAGAACAAGAATTCTGATGCAGACTTTCCAAATAATGAACAACTTGTACAGTTTAAACAATAGCTGAAATAACTAAAGAAGCAATAAACTGCCAGGCTGTTTTCTAAAGCGACTGCACAATTTTACCATACCACCAGCAGTATGACAGTTCCAGTTGTTCCACCTCCTTGTCAGCACTTATAATTATCTGTCTTTTTTATTGTAGCCACTCTAGCAGGTATAAAGCGGTATCATATTGCTTTGATTTGTATTTCCCTGATGCATTGATATTGTGGTATCTATTTACCAATTTAAGGCAAAAATTTCAATCTTACATTTTCTTATGCACATATGAAAACTGTCTTAGATTACTAGATTGAATTTCTAAATCAAAAATATAGTTCCATACCAGATGAATGCCATTTATGGAATTAAGAGTTACATCTAAAAAATCAAAGAGTGAAATGGCATCAAGTTAAGATTATGCACTCATCTTATGTGTCTTGCACTGTGAATTCACAGTGTTCCGAGCTTCTCTGAGGTATTTAATTACTACTATGTGACATTTACTAGATACTCCAGACAGCACTTTGGTTAAATCCATGGTGTGCTGTCACCTAGTAAACACCTAGAAATGACAGTGCACGTCTTCTCTGCTTTTGTCAGTCCAGATTAGTGAACTTTTCCCCTGTGTGATCCTCAGTCTGTATCTCACTATGGATCAATCATCTATCACCTGAAACTACTTAAAATAGGTTGGCCTTTCTTGAATGTCGTGTTGCTGTGATGAGATCAAGGGTATCTCTGTGTTTCTGTCAAAGAAAGAAAATGATGTGGGGCTTGGAAGGTGTCAGGGTTTCACCATCTTGACTTCACCAGCTAGCAAACACATAGAAAGCGTGCACAGGGCCATAGATGAGAAAATAAAAAAATAAAGTTGAACAGAAAAAGAAAAACGAAGAGAGGGCTATTATTCTCTGAGAAATCCCCAAAGTTAACAGAGAAGATCTCTTAATAGACTGCTTTCTCCTCAGAGAATTGCTTTTAAAATTTAAAATTAAATTCCCCATTCTGAACTTCAGGTTCAACTTAAAGTAGCATGATAAAATGTAGGAAAATGTAAAAAGTTGGAGGCAAAAAGATTCACGTTTGACTCCCAACTTCACTATCTACCAGCTCTGTGTCCTAATCTCTTTAGGCTCCATTTCCTTTCATAAAATGGGATGCCTACCCCGTATAACTGTGGTGACGACTGAGATAAAGTAGTTTAAGCTTACTGTGGTATCTACTGTGCCGTGAATACTCAGTACTGGTTACTTCCCTTCCCCACTGTTTATTCCCTTTTATATTCTCTCTTCCCCAGAAGAGAAAGGGCATCCCTAGCAGTTATGAGGCACAGCTTAAGGTGCTGAACCCACACACATGGTATAAAACACCATCCATACCTTTAGGGACCTTACAACTAGCTCTAGAGTGGGCGTTTTCTCCCAAGTTACAGCCACCTGTGCCCTAACTTAAGACCAACCCTCCACTTTGCATTGGCTTCCAATCCCCTCACCTGCTGAACAATCACTCCTGAAACTGCCCCACCCACCCCCTTTCTCTTACCTGATTGATTTTTCCCCCTTCCTATTCTCTCTTCTAAAATTGTTTTTTCTTTATATAAAGTGGTCTTCTCTCCCCGTCCCTTCCCCACCATTTTAAATGTTTTACTAGAAAAGTTCAAGCATCTACAAAGATAGGCACAATAATAGAATGAATTCTGCCCATCATGGAACTTCAGCAGTGACCCATTCATGGCCAATCTTGTCTCATCTCTATTGGCAGCCATTCCCACCCACCTCCTATTGTTTAAATCTATAAATGTTTCTGCATATGTCTCTAAAGGAATAACCACACCAAAACATTTAAAAATATTTCCTTATCATCAAATAAATATCCAGTCATGGCTCAAATTTCCCAATAGTCTCACACATGTCAAAAATTTTTCATACTTAAGTTTGTTTGAATAAGGATCTAAGTAAGGTACATACAAGGTAATTGGTCAGTGAGTCTTATTTTCCATTCCTTTTTATTTATATGTTATCCTTCCTTTTTTTCTTACCATTTATTTCTATTAGAGTTTCCCATGGTCTAGATTTTTCTAGTTGCTTCCCTAGAATGTAGTTAACATGTTCCTATCTTCTTACTGCCAATAAATTAGTAAGTAGATTCTTAAGGAATCAACAACTTTTTTCTTTTTTGTGAGGGAAAAGGAACAAAGCTACTTCACAAGTGGTGTCACATTCTTCCACTAAGTTGCCTTTGCTGTGCCACCAAAGGGGTTGCAAAATATTTGTATTCTAATTCTATCACTTCTTTTTTATTTATTAGCTGTAATACTTCTAAACGGAGAAACTTCTCCCTCCTCTACCGCTAGGTAACCCCGTGGACCCCTTGCTCTCTTGTTAACTAGGTGAAAGGTGGTGATCTATTGAGAACTCTAAGCAGTACGGACAGAGTGACTGCCCACAGCGGTCACTGCCCTCCACGGCTGAGAGAAAGCAAACAAGGAGCAGAGCCTGAGGTTTTGGAAGGTGACTTCACCAGTAAGCAGACGCATAAGAAGAGCATTCACAAAGGCTGTTTGATGAGAAAATAAAAAAAATAATTCTCCTCCGGTCTTGTGAAGTCTCTCCAGCACCATCTACTGACAGGCTCACGCTGAGCCAGGTGGCCATGGAGTATCACAGTAGCACAGAGTATCACAGAGTAGGGCAGAGGACGCAGACCAGAGAGGAAGTAAAGTAATAACAGGCCCCCATTCTCAGCCCACGTTTTCTTGATTCTTTCCTGCTTCTCTCTTTTTTTTTTTTTTTTTTGAGACAAAGCCTCAAGCTGTCCCCCTGGGTAGAGTGCCGTGGCATTACAGCTCACAGCAACCTCCAACTCCTGGGCTCAAGCGAGTCTCCTGCCTCCGCCTCCCAAGTAGCTGGGACTACAGGCGCCCGCCACAACGCCCGGCTATTTTTTGGTTGCAGCCGTCATTGTTGTTTGGCGGGTCCGGGCTGGGGATTTGAACCCGCCCCCTTAGGTGTACGTGGTTGGCGCTTTGGCCTGTTGAGCTATAGGCGCGGAGCCGTCTTTCCTGCTTCTCTTATGGATCCTCTGCTGCATTTCTCTCAATTCAACTCCCTAGCCTCTAAGTTTTGGGGATGTCCAGGAGTCCGATATCAGATTTCTTTCATTACCTACACTTACTCCCTTAGTGATCAAGACTTTAAATATCATCTACATGCTGACAAGTCCCCAATTTGTATCTCAGGCCTCTCTCCTGAACTCCAAGAGTCACCTCCCTGTCTGCTTGCATTTCCACTTCGTGTCCCCAGGCACTATAAGCCTGGAGTAACTAAAACCTAAATCCTACTACAGTCCTCCCATCTCAGGAAAGGGCAATCCCATCCAGTGAGCAAACCAAAAACCTCAGAGTCCATCCTGACTCTTCCTTCTCTCCCGGCTCACATCCCATCAAAGAGCAATTCCTGGTAAGCACACTTTCAGAATCTGTCGTTTTTCAGAATCACAGAGACACTATTAAATACAGCGTCCTCCTCGGAGCAGGGTCCTCTGCTCAGAGTCCTCTAACGAACTCTCCTTTCCTTCAAAGGCAGGGTTCTTCCCAGGCGCAGGATGCCCTATTTCTGGTCCCAGACACACCCTTCCCTCATAGCCCCAAAGACTCCGACAGCTCCTGGAACATGCTCAACTCACGCACCACCACCACCACGGGGCTTGTCTTTTATCCCCCCCTGCTTGGAATGCTCTTCACTTCACTCAGGACTCCAACACTCAGTCAAGTCTCTTCTCCAAACATCCCTTTACCAGAGAGGCCTTTCCTGATCACCACGTGTAAAAGAAGAGCAACATTCTCCAGCCCTTTAACCAATTCAGTTCCTCACACTATGCATCCATCTATTTTCTTTCTCATGCTGTAACATAAGCTTTATAAGGTAGGCATGTATCAAACCTCAGAGAATGATGCTAGTTTCCCAAACTGGTTACAGTTCCACCAGCAGTGTCTGAGTGTTCCTGAGGTTCCTTGCCTTGCCAGCACATGGGATTGACTTTTTTTTTTGCAGTTTTTGGCCAGGGCTGGGTTTGAACCTGCTACCTCCAGCATATGGGGCCAGTGCCCTACTCTGAGCCACAAGTGCCACCCAGGACTGAGTCTTCTTCTTTTTTTTTTTTTTTTGGAGACAGAGCCTCAAGCTGTCACCCTGGGTAGAGTGTCGTGGCATCATAGCTCACAGCAACCTCCAACTCCTGGGCTCAAGCAATTCTCGTGCCTCCGCCTCCCAAGTAGCTGGGACTACAGGTGCCCACCACAACGCCCAGCTGTTTTTTATTGCAACTGTCATTTTTGTTTGGCAGGCCTGGGCTGGATTCAAACCTGCCAGCTCCAGTGTATGTGGCTGGTGCCCTAGCCACAGGTGTGGAGCTTGTCATTGTTATTTTAATTCTATTTCCCAGATTGCAACTGGGGTTTGGTACTTTCATGGCATCTGGATATCCTTGTTTGTGAAACACATGGTCATGTCTCCTGCACATTTTCCTATTGGGCTGTCACTTTTTTTAGTTTGTAAAAATTCTTTAAAAACTACTGATGAAAGCTTTTCACTAATTTAAGTGCTTCCCTCTTTGTTTTCTTTGCACCCTCTTAATGTACAGGTTTTTTTTTTATTTGCTGTATTTTTTGTATTTGTATTTTTATTTGTTTTTTTCTTTATTTATCAGTCTTTTCTTTCATAGCTAGTGTTTTATGTGTCAGGTTTAAGAAACCTTAACCTAAAAAAAAAAAAAAAAAGAAACCTTAACCTACCCCAAATCATGAAGTATTTCTCTTATAATAAGTTCTAGGCAATTTTAGATTTGTATACTTGGTGTGAAGTAAGAACCAATTTCATTTGTTTCCCAGCTCAATTTACTGAAAAGACCATCTCTTCCTCAATATTCTGCATTGTAGTTTTAGTTACAAATAAAGTGACTTCACATATATGGGTGTTTCCTGGACTCTCACCAGTTCCTGCGGTCTATTTATCCACCCTCATACTATCTTTTTTTTTTTTTTTTT
>NW_003852576.1:1802826-1804108 GCF_000181295.1 Otolemur garnettii | reverse complement strand
GGTAGAGTGCCGTGGCATCACAGCTCACAGCAACCTCCAACTCCTGGGCTCAAGCGAGTCTTCTGCCTCAGCCTCCCAAGTAGCTGGGACCGCAGGTGTCTGCCACAATGCCTGGCTATTTTTGGTTGTAGCCGTCATTGTTGTTTGGTGGGCCAGGGCTGGATTCGAGCCTGCCACCTTAGGTGTATGTATGTGGCTGGCACCTTAGCCACTTGAGCCACAGGCGCCAAGCCACCCTCATACTATCTTAATTACTGTAGCTTTTTTAAGTTTTGACATCCAGTGAAGTAAATCTTCCACCTTTGTTTATCCTCAGTATTTTCTGGTATGCTTGACCCTCTATGTTACCATAAAAATTTTTTAAATCAACTTGTCAATTCCATAAAAAAATGCACTAGAATTTAGATTGGTTTAAAAAAGAATCTATATAGAGCAGCTAAGAGATAAATGTCATCTCTGTGACACAGGTTTTCAATTCATGAACATAATCTACTTCTCCATTCACCCAGGTCTTCTTTCTTTCAGTAATGTCTTCCACAATTTTTATGAGATCTTTCTTACACAACTTTTATTAGATGCATTCAAATATTTTGTTTTGTGGTATTGTTGTAAAAGGTATTTCTTTTAAAATGTCATTTTCTAGTTTTTGTTGTTGGTATATAGCAATAAATTAATTTTTAAATGCTGACCTTATATCTAGTAACCTTGCAAATACCACAATAAATTCTATAGTTGTGGATTATTTTGAATTTTTCATATACATTATCTTGTCAACTATAAAGATTTATTTTTTCCTTTCCAGTATTTATTTCTTCTTTTCTGTCCTCACTGCATTGCCTCTGACTTCCAGTACAATATTGACTATGAGCAGTGATGACAAAAATGCTTGTCAAATTCCTCGTCTCACAAAGAAAGCTTTAACCACTTCATCAAGTATGATGTCTGCTGTAGATACATCATGAATGAATACTATTTACTCAATTCCTTTAGTGAATCTACTGAAATATTTTTCTGTTTCTATTAAAGTGATTACACAAATTGATTTTTAAGAGTTAAGCCAATTGGCTCGGTGCCTGTGGCTCAAGCAGCTAAAGCACCAGCCACATACACCTGAGCTGGTGGGTTCGAATCCAGCCTGGGCCCGCCAAACAACGACAGCTGCAAACAAAAACTAGCCGGGTGTTGTGGTGGGTGTCTGCAGTCCCAGCTACTTGGGAGGCGGAGTCAGGAGAATCGCTTGATCCCAGGAGTTGGAGGTTGCTGTGAGCTGTGATGCCACAGC
>NW_003852576.1:1801899-1802327 GCF_000181295.1 Otolemur garnettii | reverse complement strand
AAAAAAAAAAAGAGTTCCAGACCAGGGAGGCACCTGTGGCTCAGTGGGTAGGGCACTGGCCCCATATACCAAGGGTGGGGGGTTCAAACCCAGCCCTGGCCAAACTGCAACAAAAAAATAGCCAGGCATGGTGGCGGGCGCCTTTAGTCCCAGCTGCTCCCAGGGCTGAGGCAAGAGAATCGCCTAAGCCCAAGAGCTGGAGGTTGCTTTGAGCTGTGTGACGCCACGGCACTCTACCAAGGATGACAAAACTCTACAAAAAAAAAAGGAGTTCCAGACTAGCCTGAACAAAAGCAAGACCCCATCTCTACTAAAAATAGAAAAACTGAGGTAAGACGACTGCTGAGCCTGAGTTGCAGGTTGCAGTGAGCTATGCCATGCACTCTACCTAGGGCAACAGCTTGAGACTCTGTCTTAAAAAAAAAAAA
>NW_003852576.1:1797231-1801772 GCF_000181295.1 Otolemur garnettii | reverse complement strand
AAAAAAAAAAAAAAAAAATTTGATTCCCAACGTGGGAGGTACTGGGCAGGTAGGGCGTAATGAGAAGTGTTTGGGGCATGACACCACCACTCTCCTGGGTGGCTTGGTATGTGCTGTGGAGTTCTGGTGAGACTAGTCTCTCAGAATGCATTAGTTCCCAACAGAGTGGGTTGTTACAAAGCCAGGATGACCCTTCAGTTTTGCCCGTCTTCACACATCTCCACTTCCCCTTTGACCTTCTGCACCACGTTATAAAGCAGAACAGAAGCCCTCACCAGAAGCCATGGCCATGCCCTTGAACTTCCCAGCCTAAAGAGAACTACGAGCTAAATAAGCCTCTTAACTTTATAAATCACCCAGCCTCACATATTCTAGCAATACAAAACAACTAAAACACAAATATTTATTCTTTCACAACCATGCTCATGTGTGATACTGGCTCACAATTTACTTCTAATGCCCTTCTCCAGTTTTAGTACCAAAGTTATAAAACGAACTAGGAAGAACTATAGTTCCTCCTTCTATTCCCAGAAATAGTATTCTTTCTTAAATTCTTTGTAGAATTCTATGAAAACCTTGTATAAAAATAAAGTGGTTTTATTTGTTTTTTCATGATTTTGTTTGAGACAGAGTCTCATTTTGACACCCTCAGTAGAATGCTGCAGTGTCATAGCTCACAGCAGCTTTAAACTCTTGGACTTAAGCAATCCTCCTGCCTCTGCCTCCCAAGTACCATGTTTTCCCGAAAATAAGACCTATCCAAAAAATAAGCCCTAGTAGGATTTCTAGGCATTTGTGAAATATAAGCCCTACATAGCTATGCAGCGTATCTGCATAGCTATGCCCTGTATTGCAGCGCGGAGCGGTAAGGAAAACTGGAATACCTTTTAACTGCCACAGCTCCTTTCTCTGAGCTGTTCGCACTTGCGCGGGTGCATGGAGTGGTAACAGGGGTCGCAGGCATCCTACTGTGCATGTGCTAACGGCTAGAGGAAAGGAGTTCACGCATCACTAGCGCCAGCCCCACCAACAAGGTCAGCTCCCCCTGTCAGGTTCTGGCCATCTTGTGCACGCTGAGGCTTCAGATGGAGACACATCAGATGGAGGCTTCAGATAGAGACTGGAGGTCTCCACAGTGAAATGAGGAGTAGGATACTCCACTTTTTTACCATATTGTGTGTCCCCAGAGGGAAGAAGGAAAGCTGTGGCTGGTGTTTTACCCAGCACCAGTCCAGCAACAGTCTGTGGGCCTCTCTCACCACAGAAGCACCACTTAAGCTGCTGCTCCCCAGCATCGACCAGCAACAGTCTGTGGGCCTCTCTCACCCCCACACCCCAAACCCCAGGGGATAAGGGGAAAGCTTCAGCAAGCAGTCTGCTACTGAGCCCAGAAAGATCATCCCAGCTCCACTGTGCAGATTGGACCCAGTGCTCGCTGGATCCCAAATACGGTAAATAATTCAGCCCTTCCACATCAGCTTTGCTGGCCTATCTCTGCTTTTCCTGAGTATCTGTACCCCCAAACAAGATGAGTGCAATAAAAAAGAGCTATTCTGTTGAGTATAAGAAAAGAATTGTGGAGGACTCCCAGGGTAAGAATCTCACGGCTTTCTGCAAAGAGAAGAAGTTGGATATCAGAATGGTCCAAAAGTGGCAGGCAGAATAGGATAACCTCAGTCTACACGTGGACAGAGGAAATGCTAAGAAGCCAAGTGTGGTTCAGGTCGGCAACCTTTATTTCCGGAGCTGGAAAACATAATCTGTGAATGGATTGCTGACGGGAGAGCAAAGGCTTTGGTTGTGCGCAGAGCTGACATTCAAGTATTTGCCCTTACAATGGCACCACAGTTTGAAATATCTCCAGAATTCAAAGCATCACAACACTGGCTGGATGGCTTCCTGCAGCGATATGAACTGTCTCTAAGAAAATCAACAACACTGTCTAAGTTGGAAGATGAAGTTACTAAGCAAGCACTTGCATTCAAGTCCTTTGTTGATGGCATCGACTTTTCTAAATACCAACCTTGCAACATGATTGCTATGGATGAAACTGCAGTGTTTATGGGTCAAGGAGCCCAAACAACAATTGAACAGAAGGGTGCCTCCTCAATCCACGTTCCCTCCACTGATCACGAAAGTTCACGTGTTACCTGTATTTTGGCCATTCATCTGGATGGAAAGAAAGCTACACCTCTTATCATCACTAAGGGCAAGAAAGATAAGACTGAACGTGTTTCCAGCATTTATTTTTTTGAAACAGAAAAGGCCCGGTGCACACAAGCAGTTATAAAGAAGTGGCTTCATTTAATGCTGCCACTTGTTTTGCGAGGTGGCCAAAGAGGTCTGCTAGTCTGGGATTCAGCCAGCACCCACCGTGCTAAAGACATGAAGAACTTCCTTGCAGATAGAAAAATAGATCAAACAATGATTCCCGCAGAAATGACTGCTTATCTGCAGACTCTCAATACTGCAGTAAACAAGCCATTCAAAGACTATTTGCGTATGGAAATTAACAACTACATTGAAAATAAAATGACAAGAAATCAGCGTAGTAACTTTGTGAAGCCTAGCCTGCAACAGGTTGTGACTTGGGTGAAGAATTCATGGAACAAAATCACTGACAGTGTTCTTGCCAATGCACTCCAACAGGTTACATGGATAAGAGCTGCTCATTTAATGAGAGCTCTATTGCTCGACATGAAAGATTGGGGCCAATGGAAATGGAGTTACAAGAAATTCAGGATGGAATTCTGGGTCTGGACGGTTATGATGACGTTCCAGAAGATGACTTAACTGTATTTGAATAAATGTAGACTGTTATATTATACTTAAAATAAGACATCCCCTGAAAATAAGCCCTAGTGTGTCTTCTTGAGAAAAAATAAATATAAGATAGTGTCTTATTTGGGGGGAAACATGGTAGCTGGGACTACAAGCACCCACCACAACAGCGGGATCTTAATATTCCATGGATATTAAGATTTAATCTTAAGCTCTTAATAGCCAGGCTCAGCGCCTATGGCTCAAGTGGCTAAGACATACACCTAAGGTGGCGGGTTCGAGTCCAGCCTGGGCTGCCAAACAACGATGGCTGCAACCACCTGTCATCCCAGCTACTTGGGAGGCTGAGACAGGAGACTTGCTTGAGCCCAGGAGCTGGAGGTTGCTGTGAGCTGTGATGCCACAGCATTCTACCCAGGGGAACAGCTTGAGGCTCTGTCTCAAAAAAAAAAATAAAAAATCTAAATAGCCAGATTCAACAGTGTTGAAAAAAGATTTTCTTCTTGCATCACTTTTGGTAAACTGTGTCTTTTCAGGAATATGCCCTTGTCATCTAAACGAAAGTTTACTGGCACATAACTGCTCATAGTGTACCTTTATTGTGTTTTAAATGTGTGTAAGAGCTGCAGTGCTATCTTCTTACCTATTATTGATAGATGAATTGTTTTATGTTCTCTTTTTCTTAAGGCATCAAACATGTCGATTGTATTAATCTTTTCAAAAAGTCCAATTTTGGCTTTGTTGGGTGATACTGTTTACTATCACATTAATTTCCATTTTACTGTTGTTTATATATGCTAGATAAAAGTGCCTTATCAGACACATGATTTGCAAATAATTTCTCTACCATTCTGTGGGACGTCATTTTACTATCTTGATAGTGGTGTTTTAAATATTGGTGAAGGTCAATTCATCTAGTTTTTTATTGTTGTTGTATGTGATTTTGGTGTCATATATGAAGAACCATTGCTAAATCCAAGCTCCTAAAGATTTGTCCTATGTTTTCTTATAAGAGTTTTAGCTCTAACACTTAGGTCTTTGATCCATTTTGAATTAATTTTTCAGGTACGGGTCCAACTTTATTATTTTACAAGTAGCCTATCTAGTGGTTGCTATACCATTTGTTGAAAAGACTGTTCTTCCAGGCAGCGCCTGTGGCTCAGTGAGTAGGGTCCCGGCCCCATATACCAAGGGTGGAGAGTTCAAACACAGCTCCAGCCAAACTACAACAAAAAATAGCTGGGCGTGTGGCAGGCACCTGTGCTGGGTGCCTGTGGTCCCAGCTACTCAGGAGGCTGAAGCAAGAGAATTGCCTAAGCCCAAGAGCTAGAGGTTGCTGTGAGCTGTGACACCATAGCACTCTACCCAGGGCGACAAAGTGAGACTCTGTCTCTTAAAAACAAACAAACAAAAGACTGTTCTTCATTGTGTGGTATTGGCAACCATGTCAATAATCAAATGATTGAAAACCTTAAGGATTTATTTCTGAACTTTCAGTATATTCCATTGATCTATATGTTTACCCTTAGGCTAATACCACACTCTCTTGATTACAGTAGCCGTAGAGTAAGCTTTGTAATCAGGAAATTTGAGTCTTACAACTTAGTTCTTTTTCATGACTCATTTGGCTATTCTGGGTTCCTTAAAATTCCAGGTGAACTTTAGAAACAGTGTGTCAATTTCTGCAAAACAGTCAGCTAAGACTTTTATAAAGATTATAACAAAAAAAAAAAAAAAAAAAAAAAAGGCCCGGCGCCTAT
>NW_003852576.1:1782862-1796980 GCF_000181295.1 Otolemur garnettii | reverse complement strand
AAAAAAAAAAAAAAAAGATTATAACAAATCTGTGAGTCAATTTGGGGAGGACTGCCATATTAAGTTTTTTGATTCATAAATACTGAACGTTCCCTATTTACAGCTTCAACTCCTTTAAACAATGTTTTGTGGCTTTCAGTGTACAAGTCTTGCACTTCTTTTATTAAATTTACTCTCAAGAATTCTATATTTTGATTTATAAATTGTTTTCTTACTTTCATTTTAGATTCATTGCTAGTGTACATAAATACATTTTTACATATTCATTTTGTATTCTACAATCTTGTTATACTGACATTAGTTCCTTTTTTTTTGAGACAGAGCCTCAAGCTGTCCCCCTGGGTAGAGTGCTGTAGCATCACAGCTCACAGCAACCTCCAACTCCTGGGCTCAAGCGAGTCTTCTGCCTCAGCCTCCCAAGTAGCTGGGACCACACGCGCCCGCCACAACACCCAGCTATTTTTTTGGTTGCAGCCATCATTGTTGTTTGGTGGGCCCGGGCTGGATTCGAACCCACCACCTTAGGTGTATGTGGCTGGTACCTTAGCCACTTGAGCCACAGGCGCCAAGCCTTGACATTAGTTCTAATAGTATTTTCCTAGACGCCTTGAGATTTTCTGTATACAGAGAATATTTGCCAGTTCTACACAATTTTACTTTATATATTGAGACAATGCTTCATATTTGGTACACAGATCGTTAGTACTGTTACATTTTCTAGAATTTAACCTTTCATAATTACAAACATCTATTTTTACCAAGTTTTTTTTTTTTTTAATAAACAGAATTTCACTCTGTTGCCCTTAGTATAGTGCCGTAGCATCAAAGCTCATAGCAACCTCCAACTCTTGAGCTTAGCTGATTCTCTTGCCTCAGCCTCCTGAGTAGCTGGGACTACAGGTGCTCACCACAACCCCCAACTATTTTTTGTTGCAGTTTGGCCAGGGCCGGATTCAAACCCCTCACCCTTGGTATATGGGACCAGCGCCCTACTGAGCCACAGGCGCAGCCCTTTAGCAATGCTTCTTAACTTGAATCTGTTTGTCTGTACCTGGGTGGTTGGGAAAGTTTTGAGACAGACTGTTATGGTCCATTATTTCACTTCTGAGAACCACAGTCAACAGTGTCCCTTCCGATTCACCTGTGCAAGTTTCAACTTGCTCAGTTTAGGGGTGTTGCTGGAAAGGCTTCATTTGTTTCCATCCCCTCAGATTTTACTTTTTTTTTTCACTTGCTGCACAGTGTCTTCCAGTCACTAGCTACAGAACAAGCTGGGAGTGAAATGGGCACCTCTGCTAGGCTTGCTTTTCCTCCTGCTTCCGAAGCTGGCAGAACACTGGGGGCTCTCCAGGGATTTTACATTTCTTGATTTTTGTGTATCTCAAAACTTTCATATGACCCATGTAGCTCTGTCAGTATATATGCAGCATAACTTTTTCTGTCCTTTGAAGTTTTTTAGTATCCTTTTTTTTAAGGGGCTTTTCTTGTAAACAGCATGTAGCTGAGGTTTTAAAATCCAATATAAAGGTTCGGTGCCCATAGCTCAGTGAGGAAGGCGCTGGCCACATCCACCAAGGCTGGCAGGTTCAAGCCTACCCCAGGCCTGCTAAAACAACAATGACAACTGCAACGAAAAAACAGCCAGGCGTTGTGGTAAGTGCCTGTAGTCCCAGCTACTTGGGAGGCTGAAGCAAGAGAAACACTTAAGCCCAAGAGTTTGAGGTTGCTGTGAGCTGTGATGATACCATATCACTGTACCAAGGTCGACATAGTGAGACTCCTTCTCAAAATAAATAAATAAATAAAAATAAAATCCAATATTAACATTCTTTGTCCTCTGTTTCATATATTCAGTCATGCATTCTTACTGTGATTAAAATATATTATTTTATGGCTCGGCGCCTGTAGAGAGGCTAGGGCACCAGCCACATACACTGGAGCTGGCAGGTTCAAATCCAGCCCAGGCCTGCCAAACAACATGACAACTACAACTCAAAAATAGCTGGGCATTGTGGCAGACACCTGTAGTGCCAGCTACTTGGGAGGCTGAGGGAAGAGAACTGCTTAAGCCCAAGAGTTGGAGGTTGCTGTGAACAGTGATGCCACCACACTCTACCCAGGGCGACAGCTTGAGACTCTGTCTAAAAAAAAAAAATATATATATATATATATAATTTTGTATAATTTTTATATAACATTTTAGTGTGTTATATATAAAAATATATAATAAAAACTTAAATATATACCCTGTGGTTTTAATCTACCATCCTTTTCGCTTTCTATTTGTTTTATCTTTTCTTCATCTTTTTTTAGATTGGGATTCCAATTTCATATCCCATTCCTCTTTCCTTTAGCTATTATACATTCTTTTATTTGCTTACTGATCCTCCAAGAAATTACAGCATGCATTACTGACTTAATATGATGTACTAGTTTTATCACTGTCTAGAAAAGCAAAAACCACAGAATGCATTAATTCCATTTTCTTCTAAAATTATACATTGTTGTTGCATTTCTTAGTTACATATAGCATACCTCTTTTTAATTCCACAGACATTGCAAACCCATTATACATTTATAATCACTTAGACTTACCTATGTTATTTCTTTTTTTTTTGAGACAGAGTCTCAGTATGTCACCCTCAGCGGAGTGCCATAGCATCACTACAGGTGCCCACCATAATGCCCAGGCTGGGTTTGAACCTGCCAGCTCCGGTGAACATGGCTGGTACCCTAGCCACTGAGCTACAGGCTCCGAGCTTATGTTCTTTTTTTCTTAAAGCATCTCCAACTTTTTAAATAATATTACTTCTATTCAAACAATAAACTTTTAGTATTTCCTTTAATGCTTTAATGTGTCTACTAGTGATGAATTCTCAGATTGTGTTTGTCTGAGAGTATCTTTATTTCAAAGCATATTTTTGCCGAATATAAAGATCTGGTCTGGCAGTTTCTTTCAGTGTTATGAACATTCATTGAATCTTCCTGGCTTCAACTGTTTCTGATAAAATATTAGTTTGTTTTATTGCCATTCCATTCAAGATAACATGTATTTTTCTCCTGGCTACTTACATTGCCTTTTTTCTTTGTTTTTTGGCAGTTATGCTATAATATGCCTAATATGGTATCTTAGTCTGTTTGGGCTGCTATAACAAAATACCAGAGAATGCATAGTTTATAAACAATAGAAATTCATTTCTCACAGTTCTGGAGGTGAAGTCCAATATCGGGCCTTAGAAGATTCAGCATCTGGTGAGGCCCACTTTCTCACAGACAGTGCCTTGTCCCTCTGTCTTAAAAGGGCTAGGCCTCTGGGGTCTTGTTCATAAGAGCACTAAGGCCATTTCTGAGGGTTCCGCCCTCATGACCTAATCACCTCCCAAATGTCCCACCTCCTGATACCATCGCCTTGGAAGTTAGGATTTTTCTTTTTCTTTTTTCTAGGATTTTTCATGTGTATTTTGGGAGGACACAAACAGCATGTTTCCATTTGTTTATTCTTTTTCTCTTTTCCCTCCTAAAACCCTTTATTCTGTTTTTGTTGATGCTTAAGGAAAACAACTTTGCCTATAACTTACTGTGGCCTGGACTTAAGACATCAACTTACAGTTCGCCAATTAAGAATGAGGCCAAATTGTCTTCTTCTTAGGTATTCAGTTAATAAATGGCACTTAATTGATATTTTCATATAACCTTTAACAAGAACTCGTAAGTTACATTGATTATGCCCAAAAGATGAGGGAACAATGGTAATTCAGATGGGCACCTCTGAAAAGATTTATCAGTTTCCTGTCCCACTCTAGCCAGATGTTTTTGAAAACCTTGGGGAAAGACTGAAATTCCCCACCAATCTGAGACTGCATGTGCGTTTCTACATTAATTGGAAAAAACAAAAATCCTAACATGGCACCCAGAAGACCTCCACAGATAAATCGTTGACCAAATGAGCACTGTGAGTTGTTGCAGTAGGCAGATGCTCCTTAATGGGACCCCGAAGGCCAAAAAGCAAGACACTGCTGAGTCCACTGCGGAGAAGAATGGGCACCAGCCTGGATAAAATTCTCCAATTGCAAGGCATTTCAGTGCCTGGAAAGCCTGGTAAGTGTTTGTAAATTTGTCATGATGCTTGTGGTCTTGAAGCAATGTCTGAACTCTTTCCAGTGGAATGAATGTTGCCTCTGGATTTCCTGCCAGTACAGCTGCCACACAGCAAGTTGAAAACTCCGGAGCACTGACACACTTGAGGAGAAGGCAGGATAAATCCTTATAGAGCAAAAGTGCCAGAGTAGATGTTTTCTGTATTAACAGGAGAAGGATTCCATGGTACAAATTTCGAAATCCATCCCTCCTCAAGTGAAGTACTACATCCCGGGTTTTAATGCCATGTAACTGTTGCCTAAAAAGAACCTTCTGAATAGGAAATGTAATTGCAACATTGTTGAAAGCTGCACAGCAGCCACACAAGTAATGCTTCATTTCACTAACATTTGTAAGGTGAGGTGACACATCTTGTTTTGAAGATGTCAGGATTGGTGGCCTCTTGTCCTAGCCTCCGAATCCATCATGTTGCTTAAGAACCTTCCTCTTCCTGAGAATTGTTTTTAACCTGTAACACCAGCTGGACTTGGTCTTTTGCAGGACAGCTTTTTGATAACTTTCCCAATTTCTTCCATTGTGATTCATCCATTAGGTTCTCTCTCCTAGAGTCAATTTTGATAGCTGAATTTGATAATGCTTTGCCTTCTTCAGAGTTTCAGAACCAAACACGTTCTCCAGGCGTCCACTTCCCCAACCCATCACCAGGGCAGTCCCACAGGAGCCTGCAGCCATTTGTTTATTCTTATAAGAGTTTGCAGGGCTTAATGTTTTTCTTTTGTTAGAAAATTCCCAGCCTGCAACTCAAATACTGTTTCTTGCTAATTCCTTTTCTCCTGTCTTTATGCAATTCCAGTCAAACATATGTGAGATCACTCAGTCACTGACTCTCATGTGTCTTATGACCATTTTCATATTATTTATCCTTTTGTCTCTCACTACTTCAGTCAGGATATATTCTCCCAGCTCATCAGTTCACTTATTATTTCTTCAGTTTTGTGTAATTTACTGTTAAATTCTATTTACTCCTTAATTCTACACATTGTGTTTTCCAGTTCTAGAACTCTCTTTTGGCTCTTTTTTGATTATACTTTCCAGTTTTCTAATAATTCTAAAACTTGGGCATTTAGTCTTTCCAACGTATTAATCATAGTTACTTTAAGGCCGACATCTGACAGATCCAGTGTCTAGATCGTCTATGGGTCTGCTTCTATTTATTTCAGTCATTTTTCCCCCTTACTTATTGGGTTTTTTTAACTTGAGTGGCAGACATTGCATTAGAAAAAATTTAAGAGATAATTAGAAACCTAGCATGACTTTTTTCCCTTGAAAGAATTTACTTTTGTTTTTTGTTTTACACAGGGTCTTGCTCTATTGCCCAGGCTAGAGTGAAGTGGCACAATCATAGTTCACTATAGCCTCAAAGTTCTGGGCTCAAGCAATCTTCTTGCCTCACTCTCCTAAGTAGCTAGGTTTATAGGTATGCACCACCACATCCAGCTACATTTTTTATTTGTTGTAAAGACAGGTCTTGCTATGTTGCCCAAGGTGCTCTTGAACTCCTGGTCTCAAGTTACATTCCCACCTCAATCTCCCAAAGATTTGGGATAAGTGTAAACCACCCTGCCTAGCAGAGAAAGAATTTGCTTTTGCTTCTGGCAGTCAGCTAAGACTGCACACTAGGAATCCCAGATCATCCTTTTTTTTTTTTTTTTTTTAAAGACAGAGTCTTACTTTATCGCCCTCGGTAAAGTGCTGTGGCGTCACAGCTCATAGCAAACTCCAACTCCTAGACTAAGGCAATTCTCTTGCCTCAGCTTCCGGAGTAGCTGGGACTACAGGCGCCTGCCACATCACCCAGCTATTTTTCTGTTGCAATTTGGTTGGGGTCGGGTTTGAACCCACCACTCTTGGCATATGGGGCTGGCACCCTACCCACTGAGCAACAGGCACCACCCAATCCCAGATCATCTTAATCTAACTGGGAATTAAGATGACTGGAATTTGGGCTCCAATTCTTTGGGTGGCTGATCACTAGGGTGTACTTCTATGTTTCTACTGAAATCCTAACTCTACTTTTTGTCTCCCTATTTCTATGAATCTGTTAAAATTTAGCTTGGGTTTTCACTGAACCTATAATAAAATGTGATCTTTAGTTAGCATAGTCCAGTGGAAAAGTTTCTAAAAACAAGAAGTCTAAAAGACTTAGGTTCTTGTCCTAGCTATTATCATATTATTATCAGTTAAGCTTAGTGATTATAGTTTTCTTTGTTAAATGACAATTTTTTTTTGATACAGAATCTCACTATGTCACCCTTGGTAGAATGCCATGGCATCACAGCTCACAGCAACCTTAAACTCTTGGACTTAAGTGATTCTCTTGCCTCAGTCTCTCAAGTAGCTGAGACTACAGGTGCCCACCACAATGCCCAGCTATTTTTTTGTTGCAGTTGTTTAGTTGGCTGGGGTCAGGTTCAAACCCACCACCCTCGGTGTATATAGCTGACACCATAACCATTGTGCTACGGGCACTGAGCCTAAATAATAAAATTTCTGTAAACTAATTTAACCAGGGCAGCGCCTGTGGCTCAGTGGGTAGGGTGCCAGCCCCACATACCGCCAAGGGTGGTGGGTTGGAACCCGGCCCCCTCCAAACTGCAACAAAAAATAGCCAGGCATTGTGGCAGGTTCCTGTAGTCCCAGCTACTTGGGAGGCTGAGGCAAGAGAATTGCCTAAGCCCAGGAGTTGGAGGTTGCTATGAGCTGTGACGCCATGGCACTCTACCAAGGGCGATAAGGTGAGACTCTGTCTCTTAAAAAAACAAAATCTACTTTAACCAAATGTTGTTTGAGCTGCAAATCATGCAGTAGCTAAATGTCAAACATTATTCCAGAGTACAGACATACTAATACAGTCTACACTGTTTAACAGCCTGATATAGATTAGTGAGGATTTGAAGAGTATAGTTCATATAGTTTTTATAGTACAAAATGAATAAATTAAAGTATTTCTAATATTTCTAAAATTCTATAGAATAATCTTTAATCCAGTGATAGTCCAACTTAGTCAATGGTGAGTGGTGTGGGTCTAGTTTCAGTCTTCTACAGGTCGACAGCCAGTTCACCCGGCACCATTTGTTAGATACGGAATTTTTTCCACACTGAATATTTTTAATTGGCTTGTCAAAGATCAAATAACAGGGTGGCACCTGTGGCTCAAAGAAGTAGGGTGCTGGCCCCATATGCCAGAAGTGGCAGGTTCAAACCCAGCCCCGGCCAAAAACTGCAAATAAAATAAATAAATAAATAAATAAAGATCAAATAACAGTAAGTAGCTGGGTTCATCTCTTGGTTCTCTATTCTGTTCCATGCATCTACCTCTCTGTTTTTGTGCCAGTACCATGCTGTTTTGATCACTATCGATTTATAATATAGTCTGAGGTCTGGTAGCTTAATTCCTCCTGCTTTGTTTTTATTTCTGAGTAATGTCTTGGCTACTCATGGTTTCTTCTAATTCCATATAAAACAAAGTATTATTATTTTTTTTGAGATCTTTAAAGCATGACAGTGGAGTTTTAATAGGGATTGCATTAAAATTGTATATTGCTTTGGGTAGGATGGACATTTTAACAATGTTGATTCTTCCCAGCCATGAGCATAGTATGTTTTTCCATTTGTTAACATCTTCAGCTATTTCTTTTCTTAGGGTTTCTTAGTTCTCTTTATAGAGATCTTTCACGTCCTTTTTAAGGTAAACTCCCAAATATTTCATCTTCTTTGGCACTACTGTGAATGGAATAGAGTCCTTAATTGTTTTTTCACCTTGACTACTGTTGGTATATATAAAGGCTACCGATTTATGAGTGTTGATTTTGTAGCCTGAGATGTTGCTGTATTCCTTGATCACTTCTAAGAGTTTTGTAGTAGACTCCCTGGTGTTTTCCAGATATACCATCATATCATCTGAAAGTTTGATCTCTTCTGACCCTATATGGATACCCTTGATTCCCTTTTCTTCCCTAATTGTTATGGCTAAGACTTCCATTACAATGCTAAAAAGCAGTGGGGACAATGGGCAACCTTGCCCGGTTCCTGATCTGAGTGAATGATTTTAATTTAACTCCATTCAATTCAATATTGGCTGTGGGTTTGCTGTAGATGGCCTCTATCGGTTTAAGAAATGCCCCTTCTATACCAATTTTCTTAAGTATTCTGATCATGAATGGATGCTGGATATTATCAAAAGCTTTTTCTGCATCAATTGAGAGAATCATATGGTCTTTGTTTTTTAATTTGTTTATGTGGTGAATTATATTTATAGATTTACATATATTGAACCAGCCTTGAGACCCTGGGATAAAACCCACTTGGTCATGGTGCAGGGAAAACCCTTGAAGAAATCAGCCTGGGCAAGTATTTTATGAGGAGGACCCCACCACCCCAGGCAATTGAAGCAACATCAAAAACACATTGCTGGGACCTGATCAAGCTAAAAAGCTTCTGCACAGCCAAGAGCACAGTAAGTAAAGCAAGCAGACAGCCCTCAGAATGGGAGAAGGTATTTCCAGGTATGTCTCTGACAAAGGTTTAATAACCAGAATCCACAGAGAACTCAAAACGTACTAGCAAGAAAAGAACAAGTGATCCCATCTTGGGGTGGGCAAGGGACTTAAAGAGAAATTTTTCTGAAGAAGACAGGTGCACGGCCTACAGACATATGAAAAAATGCTCATCATCTTTAATCATCAGAGAAATGCAAATCAAAACTACTTTGAGATATCATCTAACTCTAGTAAGATTAGCCCACATCACAAAATCCCAAAACCAGAGATGCTGGCGTGGATGTGAAGAAAAGGGAACACTTCTACACTGCTGGTGGGAATGCAAACTAATACGTTCCTTTTGCAAAGATGTTTGGAGAACAGAACACTTAGAGATCTAAAAATAGACCTGCCATTGGATCCTACAATTCCTCTAACCAGAAGACCAAAAATCACATTATAACAAAGATATATGTACCAGAACGTTTACTGCAGCCCAATTCATAATTGCTAAATCATGGAAGAAGCCCAAGTGCCCACTGACCCAAGAATGGATCAATAAATTGGGGTATATGTACACCACGGAATATTATGCAGCCTTAAAGAAAAATGGAGACTTTACCTCTTACATGTTTACATGGATGGAGCTGGAACATACTCTTCTTAGTAAAGTATCTCAAGAATGGAAGAAAAAGTATCCAATGTACTCAGTCTTACTATGAAACCAATTTAGAGTTTTCTTATGAAAGCTATAACTCAATTATAGCCCAAAAAGAAAGGGAAAGGGGAGAGGGAAGGAATGGGAGGGAGGAGGACAGGTGGAGGGAGAATAATTGGTGGGACCACACCTACGGTGCATCTTACAAGGGTGCATGTGAAATTTACTAAGTGCAGAATATAACTGTCTTAACACAATAACTAAGAAAATGCTGTGAAGTCTACGTTGACCAGTTTGATGAAAGCATTTCAAATTGTATGTAAAACCAGCACATTGTACCCCATGACTGCATTAATGTACACAGCTATGATTTAATAAAAAAGAGATTAATAAATAAAAAAAATTAAAAATAAATAATTCTATAGAATAAACAAACAAATAAATATGTATACATACTTTTACATCCCATTTTTGCAAAAAGGTTCACGAAGTCCAAATCTTTAGCTTGTGACTGTACTCCACATACAAATATTTTTGAGGTATTATTACTTGTTAAGATTGACATATGGGCAACTGTGTGCCAAGAGCCTGTATTGACCATTAAGACATCATCATCCATATTTAATAAAGACTTTACAGAGTGGACAGCAAGACTTCGAGATTTGTCCTATAAGATAAAAGTATGACTGGAATTTCAAAGGGTATGACTAGAAACATAAGCTAACTCTATTTTTCTTTAGATAAAAGAAAGTACCTGGTAGGAATCTTAAAGAAAATACCTGATCTTTTAATTTAAAACATGTTAATACAGATCTAAATAAAAAATTAACAAAGATAACTGATACGTTTAAAATGAAAAGATTAACTTTTTTAGCCTAAATTATGACTGTAATTGTTTATTACCTAGTAATAAGACAATGCCCAAATCTCTAAATTATGATTAATAGATTACTTACTCCCTCACAAAAACTCAGACAGCTGCTACTGCCATCTTTTCTTCCTCATCACATTGTCACTCAAATTGATACTAGCTCAAAGATTGAAATTAAGATGTCTGAGAAGTTTGCAAAAGGGAGTTGACACACTTGATCTCAGTGCTTGATGAGGTAAGAATATGAGTCTGTAGAAGGGAAAAACCTTAGAAAACCAAGGTGAATTTGAGGCAAGAATTGGAATCTAAAGATATAAAAATAAATTTAACCTAATTTTTGGAACTTTTATTTCCATTCTATAGAAACCAAATTATATCTCACATTCTCTTCCTGTATCAATAGCCCTTATGTATCTCTTACAAATCAAAGCTATGAGACTGAGTTAAAAAGATTAGTTGTAAAGTATTATACATTGCCTTTTCATATGCAAGATGGCACTAATATCGTCCCAAGAAATAGAAAGAAAAGGTCTCATTGTACTTTCTCTTGAAAAGGTACAACTTTCAGCTGCCAGCCACACAAATCTCCCAACTATGGAATCTAAGAGAGTTATGTTTTTTATAACTTCATACAGACAAACATGCCAAGGTATAATAAGAGCACTTACTATAGAGGTATTAATTTTATTCAAGGTGACAGGCCTTATAAGCCTCCCTAATAATCCACAAAAAATGTACACAGAGCTAGCTTTTATTTTTTAAGTGGAGAGATTCTTTAGCTATGTTGGATTATTGAAAATCACGATGAAAATAAATATTTGTTTACCTGAAAAATAAGTTTATAATCTTTGAAAAGATCTATATTTTTAAGATCATTTTTAAGATGAGATGGAAAAATTAAGACATCATAGCAATGTTGGTCCACAGCAAAGACTTTGTCATTAACATGCAATACAGATTTGACTTCCTTATAGCCTCTTTTCTTCAAATTATTATAAACTTCTTCAGGGCTGTAATTATACAATATTAGCTTATAATTACAAATATAATAATTATAAATGTATTTAATACTAACACCCTTTTCTTACAATGAACAAAAATATCACTGCATATATTACATCTAATGGAACTCACAATTTGAACCAACAGTAAGTTAAAAAAATAGAGACAAAAAAGTTAACATGTTTATATAACCACCTTTGGTAATCTGGCAATGAGATCTGGAATTGCATGATGATTCCCTAATCACTCCCCCAGAACATGCCTCTACCCCTCAAAAAGGTAATACTTCTTATCACATTATTTTAAAAGGATAGAAACTTGAAATATAAATAATTTGAACTCTTACCTGATTTTACAAGTATTTATCCAAGCATAAAGTGGCAAAGTGGAGGCCCTTAGTTCCTGTTTCCTAACGGTTTCTGGTAGAATGTGGTAAATTG
Source organism: Otolemur garnettii (assembly GCF_000181295.1). Taxonomy (NCBI): domain Eukaryota; kingdom Metazoa; phylum Chordata; class Mammalia; order Primates; family Galagidae; genus Otolemur; species Otolemur garnettii. The sequence continues at coordinate 1,785,373 of NW_003852576.1, read as the reverse complement.
AAAGGGCATCGTGTTTGATTCGACATCTTGCCAATGCCGCAGCCAATTTTGTCTTAAAACTAGAGACAGAAAATCCATTCTTAACTACTACATTTGAGATATGACTATCAATTTCCCCACTAGAAACATTAACAAATTATAGAGTTTTAACAAATTCCTCTGTAATTCCATTCCAAATTTTTGAAGTCTAAAATAAAAACGTGTCATTTTGAAAACAGATATTCAGTGATCTTCATTCCTTTTTCTTCTCTTCTTGCTGTCCCTGTACAGTTGTGCATCTCCTCCAGTATCTGTACTGACTGCTGGTTAAAAGATAAATTTTATTTCGTGAAAAGGGTATAGGATTTAGTCAGACAGACTTCAAGTTACATCCACGTTCTATCACTAACTAGCTGTGTGACCTCAAGAATGTTACTTATTCTCCTTTCTTGGCCTCAGTTTTCTCATTTGTAAAAAAGGGTCAGCTTACCTTGCTGTTAATGTGGTGATTATCAACCATGTGTGCAAAATACTTAGCGCAGTGCCTGGCACATAGCAGACACTCATTACAGGCTAGTTATTATTATCATAGGTATCAACAATATAGTCTTGATAAAAGATTTCATGAGTCTGTATCAAGTCCTTCCCACTTTTCATTATCTGATGATACAAAGTTCCAAATAATGGCAAAGAAAAACAAGAACTGGTTAGCATCAACATGAAGATCAAAGAGTTTTCCTAATCTCATAGCCCAAATTTTTAATAAATGAGAATAGAGGACTTATTCCCGACCCATATTCATAGCATTTTCATAGTAGGAATCTAATTGAAATACACTGCAGCATAACCTTGAGCAAGAAACGGGAAGAGGGGCCACACAGTCAATTACAGCCTGAGTTGTAGTTGGCATTGGTGTGTGGGAGAGAAAGGCGAGGAGAGGATCTTCTCAGAGAATCAGCGTCAGGCCCACCTAACTTGTGTCAAGGATGCTCAGAGACAGGACAGGGTAGTAAATGAGCATCTCAGTTATTTTTTCCACCACTGTTAATACTACTTTCTGTTCCTCATGTCTGCAGTCTCTCTAGTTTAAATTTCTTATCCACTCAATAGAACGAGAACTTCTCACCCCAAAAATTGTTTATGTGAGAGTATGTATATATGTATATAAGAGAAAATATAAGGGCATTTGGGGAGAAGAGTTTTCAAAAATAAAGCCTTAAAATGCAATAAAATTACAAAATTACAAATTACAAATTACAAAAACAAAGCCTTAAAATGCAATAAAATTACATTCGTCTAGTTCTATATGTAAATGTCACTGAATTATAGCACAGCACAGTAAAAAAATGGCATAGTAGATTAATACACATCAAAAACCAAATTAATACAATTTAGATTAATTACTGTTCACTGTAATACACGAGATATTTGAGTACAGACCATTTTAGACTGAATAGTACTTCCAAATACATACTTAGTTCAAAGTTATAATAAATCTATTTAATGAATTATTCAAAAAAAATTTTTTTTGAGACAGAGCCTCAAGCTGTTGCCCTGGGTAGAGTGCCATGGCATCACAACTCACAGCAACCTCCAACTCCTAGGCTCAAGCGATAGGTGCCCACCATAATGCCCAGCTATTTTTTGGTTGCAGCTATCATTACTGTTTGGCAAGCCTGGCCTGGATTTGAACCTGCCAGCTCAGGCGTATGTGGCTGGCGCCTTAGCCGCTTGAGCCATGGGCACCAAGCCTCAATTATTAAATATAAAGACTAGAAATACAACACCTAGGGGAAAAAATGTGTTGTGTATATGAGGGGAGTGTAGGGAGAAGGAATTCTCCTAATTTCCTGATAGTAAACATTTTGGATGACAATTTGTATGTTATCACAGAGTCATCCAATTAATCTCTTTTACCATGATCCCTCTTACAAATACAGTCAGCACTTACTTTGTAAATGTTAAATTATAGTTATGTAATTCCTAACCTTAAATCTTAGAATCTAAACTCCTTATCATGATACTCTAGGATATTAATAGTCTAACCTGAGCCAACTCTTCCTGCTTTAATTCCTACCACCCCCACGGTCTTTAACTTTGTGACATTGTGAACGAAACTCTTTTTCTTTTGCCAGTACTATTTGAACTCTGCAATCAAATTATGTGAGTTCAAAATTCTGGTTCCACTAATTACTAGCTATTTGACTTTTTTTTTTTCCTTGTCTAAGCCTCAGGAATTAGTAATTACTTTAGCAATTAGTACCACAACTCTAGAGTTGCTTCACATACTTATGAAAATTTATTTAAGTCAGGCTAGGCAAGAAAAGATAATTAACATGTTTATTTTTTCAGTACTATTCACTAAGTACTATGATCAGACCTGGGACTATAAAGATTAAAAGATAATTTATACACATAAGTAATTTATAGTCTGGTGGTTGGCTCGGCGCCTGTGGCTCAAGCGGCTAAGGCGCCAGCCACATACACCTAAGGTGGCGGGTTCGAATCCCCAGCCCGGGCCCGCCAAACAAC
>NW_003852576.1:1778104-1782420 GCF_000181295.1 Otolemur garnettii | reverse complement strand
AGAGTTTAAGGCTGCTGTGAGCTATGGCCCCAGAGCACAGTACTGAGGGCAACAAAGTGAGACCCTGTCTCAAAAAAAAAAAAAAAAAAAAAAAGAAGAAGAAGAAGAAATATACCAGAACCAGCCCACATGGACTTCTAAGAGAAGGAGAAGCTCCAGCTAAATATTAAAGGAGAAGCAAGAATTTTCTCAGTGGGCTCCACCTCCCAAGGCTGTCACACTGGGGATAAAGCTTCTAACACATGAATTCTGGAGGACATAGTCAAGCCATCGCAACAATAACATTTAACATTTTCTATCCATCTTCTTGTATGTGTTGGTTCTAAACTGAGCATTTCACATGTATTAGTTTAATCAGTTCTCCTAACCATCCTTTGAGGTAGGAATTTATTATCCTCGTGGTAGGTTTCTACTGATACTTAGGACAAAAAGAAAACAAATTTAATACATGTTAGTTTAGCTGGGCATGATGGTTCACACCTGTAATTCTAACATTCTGGAAGGCCAAGGCAGGTGGATTGCTCGAGCTCTAGAGTTCAAGAAAGCCTAAACAAGAGTGAGATCCTGTCTTTATTAAAAATGAAAAAAATTATCTGGGCATTATGGTGGGCGCCTACAGTCTCAGCTACTCAGGAGACTGAGGCAAGAGCACTGCTTAAACCCAGGAGTTTGAGGTTGCTGTGAGCTAGGGTGAAGCCACAGCACTCTAACCTGGGGCAACAGAGTGAAACTCTGTCTCAAAAAAAAGTTAGTTTGTTCTTAACTAAGTAGACTTTTTTATCAATTTGGCAAAATACTGGATTCTTGTGTACTACCATAATTGTCTTATTTGATATATGCTAGTTTTTTATATGTTATATCTCACAATTTAGTCTTTGTAAAATAACTTGATTTTAAACAAAATATTTAACCCCTTTAAGACTGTAAAGGAACTAAAATATTTACAAACTTTTATATTTTTCTCTATAAATTTTAACACTTATCTAAATATTATGCTACATACAATTTCACCAATAAAAATACTAATATTGATTTCATATAAAACATTGTTTCACTTTTACAATTACCTGTTAAGAAGGTTCTCTACTTCCTGAACTTCCGATATAGACTCTTCATCATCAGAAAGAACACGAGTTTGAAATTTTCTATCTTGGAAATCATACAGCATCACGATAATAAGACTGCTCAAATGATCTGGCTACCAAGGGGAAACATATATAAAGAAAAGTATACAAACAACATCTAATAGCAATATTTTCCATTCCATTATTTTTCATATCAGAACAGGACTATAACTATTTTCATATAGTCTGGTTGGATTTGGAGATAGGAAAGGTCTTCAAACTAGAAAAAAAAAATCTACTGAAAAATAAACCTTTCAAATAACACAATATTTGGTATGTTCATTAATGTGAAAGGTATTAAAAGAAGGAAAGAACAAAATTTTAAAAATTACTAAAAAAGAAGTAGGAAAGAATCTATATTTTGAAGAGGTCTCAGTATTAAGTAAACTAGATATCCTTTAAAACAGAAGCCTTTTTAGTACTTTCTAAAAACAATAATCATGAGACAGGCTAATTCTAAAAGTTGTCTACTTACTATTGTGGCACTTGGGAAGAGATAGCTGTCTATTAATATAGTTTCCAAAATATCTTGATCTGTAAGATAAGGGACATGCCTGTTACTAAAAATACCAAAACTGAAAATGAAAACTTTGGAATCAAAATACACTTTAAATACCATAAAATAAATTTTACTTTTATATCTAAAGTATATCTCATTTCTTGACATGATGAAGTATTTATAACCTTTATGATGGTGGACTCTTAAGACCCAGAATAGTAATAAAGGAACTTCAACTTATAATTTATGTCCTTTGAAAACCACTAAAGAGGGCTCAACGCCTGTAGCTCAAGCAGCTAAGGTGCCAGCCACAGACACCAGAGCTGGCAGGTTTGAATCCAGCCCAGGCCTGCCAAACAACAATGACAGCTACAACCAAAAAATAACCAGGCGTTGTGGTAGGCGCCTGTAGTCCCAGCTACGTGGGAGGCTGAGGCAAGAGAATCACTTGAGCCCAGGAGTTGGAGGTTGCTGTGAGCTGTGATGCCACGGTACTCTACCCAGGGCAACAACTTGAGGCTCTGTCTCAGGAAAAAAAAAAAAAATTAAAGAGGATCTAATTAATAATACAGAACAACTGTCCTCTTACCCCTTCTATGTATTGTTGAATTTTACTTACCAATGTTTCATTTAGGATTTTTGTTCCATGTTTATGTTCATGAGGGATGTTGGTCTGTAATGCTTTTCTTGCAATAATATCCTTGTTAGTGTTGGTATCAGAGATATGTTAGCTTGTAAAATGAGTGGGAACTGTTCTTTCCTCTCAGAATTATGTTAGATTGGTATTATAAATTTCTTAACTATTGAGTAAAATTCACTAAGGAAGACACTGATGTGATGACATTTAACCTAAGATCCAAATGACAAGGCATAAAGCCCTGGGCAGGGGTGACACAGTATGCATCCAGTGACCCTGCATAGGGTCTCGCTCTTGCTCAGGCTGGTCTCAGACCCATGAATGAGCTCAGGCAATCCCCCCACCTGGGCTGGATTGTAGAGGGCTAGGATTACAGGCAGCCATCAAGCCCGCTCTCGACCTCTGCTATTTTCATATCCCTGCCCAGAGCTTTACGCCTTGTCTTTTGGATCTTAGATTAAATGTCATGCTCCTTGATTTAATGAGGTTATGCCTCAGTAAACACCTAAGTGAAAGATACACATTGAACACGAATTCAATACACCTCATCTACCAGACGTCATAACTTTGCCTAGGCTACTTTAAATGTGCTCAAAATACATTAGCCTATGGTTAGGCAAAACCATCTAACACAAAGCCTATTTTATAGTAAAGTACTGAATATCTTATGTAGTTCATTAAACACTATATTGAAAGTGAAAAATATGATTGTATGGATACTTGAAGTATAGTTTGTACTAAATGCACATTGCTTTCACGGTATTATAAAGCCAAAATGTTAAGTTGAACCATTGTAAGTTGAGACCATCTGTATAGTATTTTCTATGTACCAGGCAATAGTTTAAATGTATTTCATATAGTAATTCATTTAATCTCCACAGTCCTATGATTTAGTTTATTTTATTTCATAGGAAATGAAGCACCGGATAGTTAAATAACAAGTTCACAGCCATACAAAAGTGGCAGGTCGAGGGCTCTAGCCCAGGCAGTCTGACTTATAAAGTACATGCCCTTCACCACAGTGCTATGCTATCTTACCTCACTCTTATACCAAACCAAAACAGCCAAAAAAACTACACTACTAGTGCCTGATTTAGGTCATCAGTATTTAATTCAAAGTTGGAAACCCTGCCTAACCTGAAATTCAACCCAACGGCTCCAATCCTCTCCCCAGTAAACAAAGCTTCTTCACTTTAGGCTGCTGCAGGAAACTCTTACTCATGCCTCATGTTTCCAGGTGGAAGCCCTTTCCTAAAGAAACACATGGATTCTTTCCTAGCCCTTACCAGCCCCTATGAAAGAAAGATTGAGTTTATCAGCCTGAAGAAACTGGAAGGAAGCACTATCCAGAAGACTCCACTGGGAAAGGACAACGGGAAGTCTGCATATGGTCTCCCTTGGATTCTGCCCTGTGCACCTTGTCGCTGATTTTAATCTGTATCTTTCCACTGTAACAAACTAGAACAGCTTTGCCAGTTCTGAGTCCTTCAAGCAAAGGGTTGAACCTGAGGGTGGTCTTGGGAACCCCTGCCTACAATTAATGCCCCAAAGCTATTATAACCAAATAGATTACATGATTCTGAAATGACCAAGATAATGCCACAATAAGTTCCTGGGAGTCAAAGTTCGCCAACTACAATATACAACTAGAGAAAGAATTAAACCAGAAAAAAAATCAGCAGTTTCATTTCTCTTTCCTCAAGTTCTTATTCATTCATTTCTTTTATTAAGAAACCACTATACCAGTTTTCCTTTTTTTTAATAGTTAGAATTCCTCAAAATGTACAGATTATTTGAAAAGATAAAGTAGCTGCTATTACTCTAGTTCTTTTACAGAACTCAAACAGGCTACTCTTCATTAGTAATTCTACCTCCTTTAGCATAAAACTGACCTTGGGGTTACTGCATAAAGCAGGACTAGTGGCACTCTCCATTTCAAAAAACATTAAATTAAAGCCTTAAACCTTAATCATCAGAGAAATGCAAATCAAAACTACTCTGAGATATCATCTAACTCCAGTGAGATTAGCCCATATCACAAAATCCCAAAACCAGA
>NW_003852576.1:1761604-1776558 GCF_000181295.1 Otolemur garnettii | reverse complement strand
TCATTGTTGTTTGGCGGGTCCGGGCTGGGGATTCGAACCCGCCACCTTAGGTGTACGTGGCTGGCGCCTTAGCCGGTTGAGCTATAGGCGCCGAGGCAGGTTCTTAATTATCTTGGAAAACTCATTGCATTTAGGAATTCTGATTTTATTACAGTTGCACATTCAGAAATTACTTACATGATCATTTAAACCAAGACTGTATTATTATAAGAAAGTAATTTTTAGGCTCAGCGCCTATAGCTCAACCGGCTAAGGCGCCAGCCACGTACACCTAAGGTGGCGGGTTCGAATCCCCAGCCCGGACCCGCCAAAAAAAACAACAAGAAGAAAGTAATTTTTGGTGGCTCAAAAAAAAAAAGAAAAGAAAAAAAAAATAATTTGGGTTTGTTTTTTTTTGTAGTTTCTTTTCTTTTGGCCAGGGCTAGGTTTGAACCTGCCACCTCCGGTATATGGGTCTGACACCCTACTCCTTGAGCCACAGGCGCCACCCAAGAAAATAACATTTTTAAGAAGTGGAAAATAATATTTTTAGTAAGTTAACAACCAATGTCATCTTATTTCATAATTTAAACTTAGAAAAGTGAATGTTGCCAAGAAAACCAGGTTTATAAAGGCCTGTGACAATAATTATCTGCATGGGATTTTCTGGGTCATTAAGAAATTATTAAATAGAGCAGCACCTGTGGCTCAGTGGGTAGGGCACCGGCCCCATATACAGAGGGTGGTGGCGGGTTCAAACCCAGCTCTGGCCAAACTGCAACAAAAAAATAGCCAGGCATTGAAGCGGGCGCCTGTAGTCCCAGCTGCTCCCAAGGCTGAGGCAAGAGAATCGCCTAAGCCCAAGAGCTGGAGATTGCTCTGAGCTGTGAGACGCCACGGCATTCTACCAAGGGCCATAAAATGAGACTCTATGTCTCTACCAAAAAAAAAAAAAAAAAAATTACCAATTAATCAACACAACTGCCCAGTCTACATTTCATTGTTGCAAAGAAAAGAATGTAAAAATGTTCATTTGATTCAATGTGTAAAATGCAACACTTTGGTTGAGGGACAGGGAAGGAGATAAACAGAATCTGAAAGATCGCTTTTTTTTGAGACAGAGCCTCAAGCTGTCCACTGGGTAGAGTGCCGTGGCATCACAGCTCACAGCAACCTCCAACTCCTGGGCTCAAGTGAGTCTCCTGCCTCAGCCTCCCAAGTAGCTGGGACCACAGGTGCTGGCCACATCGCCCGGCTATTTTTTGGTTGCAGCTGTCATTGTTGTTTTTGGTGGGCCCTGGCTGGATTCAAACTCGCCACCTTAGGTATATGTGGCTGACACCTTAGCCACTTGAGACACAGGCGCCAAGCCAGAATCTGAAAGATCAAACTGGAGAAGGAAAAATGGTTAAGATAGACTTAAAAAATCCTGAACAGCAAAAAAACAAAGTAGTGATAACTAAAGAGAAATTGCTTCTTGACAAATTTTTCTTTATGACGACAAATTTCTGGCTTCAAAATTGAGCTACATCATCTCTGCAGACAACAAAAAATACATATTAATTTCTAAATAAGCAGTGGAATAAATATTTCAGTTCAACTGAGCAATTTCAACTGCCTCCCATGTGCAAAGATGTACATAATACTGATACATCCAAATGAGTGTCATCTTTCCACGGTGTCTCTTCAGATGAAACATTTTTGGAACTACATTTAGTCAGTTTATAAACCAATATAAAGTTTATAGTCACAGCTAGTACAAAAATAAACCACTTTAGGCCCTTCGAATGTTCACCTTCTCATAACAATATTTGGTTATTTCCTAGATTCAACCCCACACTTCGAAATTGATAATTAGCCACCATTAAGGGACTCAGAAACCCTGAGTCTCAAACTCTGGAGGCAAATTAGAAAGGGGAATTATACTAAAGTTTGGCTCCCAAAAGTAAAACTACTGACTATAAATGGAATCATCTTCACTGGGCTTGATTTAATTTTAATATTCTTTATTATCACACCTTTTCTTCTTATTCCATCTCTCTGCTCCTCTCCCCAGCCTCCCTTACTGGAGTTTTATATTGGCGTAAGCTCTTAAATTAAAATGCACGATATAAACACAGGGAACGAAAATAAATTCACAGAGAGAGGGAAACAAAGACTTAGATTGTTTCCTTGTTTAATTCGATGTCTGAGCACCACACTTATCTAAGCACCACAGACACACTGCGCTTGGCTCCAAAGCACCTACAGTAAAAACCGGTTCTGGTTTGAAAGAGCTAGTTTCGGCTCAGCGCCTATAGCTCAACCGGCTAAGGCGCCAGCCACGTACACCTAAGGTGGCGGGTTCGAATCCCCAGCCCGGACCCGCCAAACAACAATGACGGCTGCAACCAAAAAATAGCCGGGCGTTGTGGCGGGCGCCTGTGGTCCCAGCTACTTGGGAGGCGGAGGCAGGAGACTCGCTTGAGCCCAGGAGTTGGAGGTTGCTGTGAGCTGTAATGCCATGGCACTCTGCCCAGGGGGACAGCTTGAGGCTCTGTTTCAAAAAAAAAAAAAAAGAAAGAGCTAGTTTCACCAGAACTCTCCTAATTCCTTAGTATTTGCAAAAGACCACAGATAGGCACATGCATAACCAGGGGTGTTCAACCTTTTTCCCCTTCATTTTTATTCACTGGAAGAGATGTCTTGGGCCACACAATACACAAACAGTAAAGAAAGCTAATTAACAAAAAAATACATCCGTGCATACTTTTTTTGTATGCAACCAGAAAAGTCCTCACAAAATCAGCATACTGGCCCGCGAGCTGCACGTTGGATGTGTGTGTGTGTGTGGGGGGGGTCTACATTTCACAAATTTAGTGATTTTCAAGATGGGTACAACTCACATTTCAGGGCACTAAAAGCCAGCTCATAGGACAAACGACGAAAGGATTCATCCTCAGAATCAGAAGAGGACGGCAGGGGTTCATGCCCATACTTTATTAAGACTTTCTCTGGCGATTTTTCGATTCGAATACCCTGAAAAATGTTCGCTGCCATAACGTAAACGGAGTCCGGATAGCCAGATTTTTCAGGCACACCAGGTGGGCTTTTTCCGCAGGATGCTCTGTCATCCGACAGTCCCAGAGAAGAGAGTTGGGAGATCGAGGTATTGCTTTTGTTTGAAAACTCCAGTTCATCTGTGGAGTTGAGCATGTCTGCCTCTGGACTGTCGTCAGTAACAAAAGCTTGAATTACAAGGCAGATGTTCCAGGAAACGGTTTCCCTTGTTCCTTAAGCATCGTCTCTGTGAAAAGAGCAGGTTATCTGGGTGAATCGCCGTTTCTGCAGCCCCCACCGGTGGCCCTCTTCGTCGCAGCCTTAAAGATAAGCGATGGCATTTACTGGCCAGTTCGCACATCCCATACTTCAGCCGGACAAGCCGCAACGAAACTTCTATATACTCAAAAGGAATAGGTGGGAGAGGAAGGGGGGGAACAGAGACCGGAGAGTCGCTCCGACCCGGGCCGGGGAGGGGCCGGAGCTCCCCGGGCGCGGCCCCCGCGGCCCCGCCGCCGCCCGCCCCCTTCGCCGGCACCCGAGAAGCCTCCTTACCCCGAGGACGGATGTTTCCGGGGATTGGGGGACGAGACGCGGCGGCCGCTGCACCTGGGACACCGGTGGCTGGTGTCGGTAACAGGCCCTCGGGAGTGGCGGGACGGCGGGGCGGCTGCGGCCCGCGAAGGCCGTTTGGTTCAAATGCAGCCACTTCCACCGGCAGGATTCGGGGCGGGGGGGTCGCGGCGTGCGGCGCTCGGTTCGCTCCGGTTCCTCGCGGAGAGCGCGCCTCGAGGCCCCCTCCGGCCTTGCGAGAGGCCGTGACAGACTCGGCGGCGGAGAGTGGTGAGCGCGGGCCGCGGACACTGGCGGGCCGAGGCCGCCGGAGAGTCAGCCGCCCCGGCAGCTCAAGGTCGACCAACCCAGCGCCCGGGTCTCCATGGTAACCGGGAGCGGCGGGTCCGGACGCCGCACGTTCCCGCGAGATTTGAAAGGCCCCGCCCCTCCTCGAGGAAGGAGTTGCCCTTCCTCCCGCGTGCCCCGATTTCTGTTCCAGCCGCTCGAAGCCACCTGTCTCTCGGGACCGCGCTGGGCCTGAGTGCTTCCCCGCGGCCGTGTTTGTAAACAGTCATATTTTTGAGGTGGCTGCTATATAGTTAAGTGGTTTTGACTCTTAAGCATCTGAAGCCCTTGTTAAAAATGCAGATTTCTTGGCCGTGCCTGTGGCTCAAAGGAGTAGGGCGCTGGCCCTTTATGCTACAGGTGCCTAGTTCAAACCCAGCCCCGGCCAAAAACTGCAAAAAAAAACAAACAAACAAACAAAAAAAATTTCTAGAACCCATACCCAGAGATTTGAGTCAGTAGTTAAAAGGTTGGCCTGTTGTACCTAGAATTTCCCTGAATCCCCGAGCCCACGAAAGGACTAACGGAGACACACTCCGAGCTCAGACCCCCTCTTGGCAAACATACCAAGGAAGGCCCCGAGCCTAGGGGGTTGGAAAATTTTATAGGGTACAGAAAGCAAGAAGGGTGAAGAAGGGCGGGGTACGTTTTTGATTGGTGGTCGGTGCATGGGGAAGTAGGGGTGATTGGTGGTCGGGGTATGGGGAAGTAGGGGAGGCTCTGGATTGGTACAGGTTGAGGGGTGGGGGATTTTCCTAACTGAGGTGAGGGAGGGGCCTGGGGTGGTATGGAGCAAGAGGGGTGAGGTGCACTTCTGATTGGCAGGCTGGGAGGTTTGATTGGGGGGAGGAAGCCAGGGTTTGGGGGCAGCTGAAGCTTATTATCTAAGATGGCTGCAGGGGCTCAAAATGAGGAACAGAACTTAGACAGTAAACAACAAAATGGCGCTGGTCTGGCCTTCTCAGACCTAAGAATTTGCATTTTTACTAGGGGGCTTAGTGACTCTGATGCAGTCAGGCCAAAGACCACAGTTTGAAAAACTGGTGTAGCTACGGAGTCTAATTCCACCTCTGTCTTTTTTTTTTTTTTTTTTTTTTTTTAGACAGAGCCTCAAGCTGTCCCCCTGGGCAGAGTGCCGTGGCATTACAGCTCACAGCAACCTCCAACTCCTGGGCTCAAGCGAGTCTCTTGCCTCCGCCTCCCAAGTAGCTTGGACCACAGGCACCCGCCACAACGCCCGGCTATTTTTTGGTTGCAGTCGTTATTGTTATTTGGTGGGTCCGGGCTGGGGATTCGAACCCGCCACCTTAGGTGTACGTGGCTGGCGCCTTAGCCGGTTGAGCTATAGGCGCCTAGCCATCCACCTCTGTCTTTAACATAGAAAGATATTCTAGTCTCTCTGGATTTATGTTCCCTCTCCTATAAAATAGATTAATCTTCCCGGCTTATTTTGCATGTGAATTGTGCTATTGGAATCTTCCTTCCATCTTCCCATACCCCTACCACAGAATATCTTCTTGTCTACAAAGTAAAATCCAAGTCTTTCAGCAAAGCAGGGCAGGATCGTCAGTGTCTGGCCCTTGCCTGCTTTTCCCGCTTCATTGCCTAGCATGCTGAAGCCAGTCCCCAAACTTTCATTTCTTTATGCCTACTGTTTCCTCAGTCTTGGAAGCCCCTCCCTCCTAATTCAGTCTTTGAAACTCAGCACAGCCATCACCTCTATAAAAGACTTTCTTGACGCTTGTACTGGTTCAGATATAAACTGAACCCCTGCAACAGAAATCCAAAATAACCATTGGCTTAAACAAAACAGACTTTTGTAAAATCCTCTCGCTATGGTGGCTCTACTCCAAAAGTTATCAGGGACCCAGACTCCTCCTTCAGGCTGCATCTAAGGGATTTGCCCTTGCCTACTTAGTCTTTGATGGCTTATCACCATGGCCATTCATGGCCAGAGCTTAGTAGAATAATGGGGGGAAAGAGGGCATGCATACACCCTTCAATGAGATCTAAAAGGTGCACACATCACTTTTGTTCACATTGCATTGACCAGAATTTAGTCACTTGGAATATCTAGTAGTAAAGATGATTGGTAAATGTGTCTAGCTAAAAATCAAGAAAACTATTAATATTACTATAGAAGGAACGGGGAATGAATAATGGGGAAAAAAATTGCAATCTGTGCTATGGAGTTCTTCCCCTTGCCCCCTTTCCCCACCAGTTCACCCACTTTCATTATCCCCTGAGTGTCAAACATACCCTGTTCTATGTTCCTGTAACATTTTTTCCATTCCACACATTCATTAATTTAATAAGTATATGTTAAATTATTATTGTGCGTCTGGTATTGTGTTAATCCCTAGAATAAAAAACCGGAGTCCTGGGCCCTACACTCGCCAGGGAGGCCCACCCGACCTCCAGGGCAGGGGCTGAGCCCCTCCTGGAGCACCCACGACAAAGGACAGTCCCTGACCTGAGACAAGAGTGTAGGTCTTTTGTTTTTTTATTTTTTTTTTGTTTGTTTTTTTAAAGGGATGCACATCATAGCTCCCAAAAGGAGTGCAGGAAGTTTAAAGAGACAGAAAACCTTTTTATTTTTTGCCATTTGTTCAGGCTATTCTTCCCTGGGCCAGGGCCGACGTCCTGGTTGAGTCCCAGCTCCTGCATCACGACCACTGGACACAACCCTGGAGTTTGTCCACTGGAAACTAAACCTGTGAGGGATGCTGGCATCTTGGGTGGGATAGTGACTTTTAACCTCTGAGGATCAGTGTACGTTGTGAGCATTGGCCAGAGCCATTGGGCCAGCACAGCCTCAGCCAGACCAAGATCTGAAAGCCAGAAAGGATGTCAGCAGAGGCACAGCTAACACTCACCCTTCCGGACACGTGCACCACAAGTGTTGCAACCTGGCCGGCTGTCCCCGGAGGTCTGCCTGCCCCCAAGTCCCTGCAGCTACAGTGTGTACTTTGCTTTTAATCCAAGGATGGGCAGGCTGCCCGCTGCCTGTGACCTCAGCCTTTCCTTTCCACTTTTTGGGGCCTTGTATACCAGCTGCCCCGCTGGACCAAAGCTCCTGGTGCACCTGCTGGGATCACCCCACACAGACTTCCTATCTCCTTCATCCCATCTTCCAAAGTCTCACCTTGGTTGCTTGAGGCCAGGAGTTTGGAACCAGCCTGAGCAACATAGTGAGACTCCATCTTTCTAGAAAGTTTAATATTAGTTAGATATAGTGGCTTATGCCTATAGTCCACTTCTTTGGGAAGCTGAGGAAGGAGGATCACTTGAGCCCAAGTGTTTTGGGTTATGGAGAACTGGGATGATGCCACTGTGCCCTAGTCTGGGTGACAACAACAGAAAAAAGGATTAGCATTAGGGACTTGGGCACTGCAGTTGAAATTTCAAGCAAGAGTTGTTATGGAAAGATTTGAGGCACTTCAAGGATAGTATTTCTGTGTTGGCGAAACTTGAGAATAAATTGATCTTGAATTGAAAGAAAAAAGAATAAAAAAATGAATGTACAGAAATTATCAGGGACTTTGCCCTCAAGAAATTAATGAATGGACACTGTATTTTGGTACCCTTTAATTTGTATTATAGATATTTGTGTATATAACTGTATTCCTCTCCTGCCATCTTTCTGCCCACACAACACATATTCTAAAATAGTTTATTATATGCTTATCTTCTAATTTTTGTTACATGCCAGATGCTAGCAATATATCACACACAATCATAGAAGATACAAATATGGAAGGAGTCTTAGAGGTTATGTTACATTTCATCATGCATCCCACAGTACAGTTTGCAGAAAATGTGAGGTGATAGCTAGCTACAAACCTGAAAATATTATCATCTTCCAAAATATAATTTGAGGATTTTTTTTTTTTTGCTAGTTCAATGAAAATGACACTTCACTGTATTGAAGACAAGATTTAATGAGAGGCTCTATCTATCCCCAAAGCAGAGATTGGGCAAACAGTTGTGAGTTAGCAAATTCATGGCTACTATTTACTTTAGTCATGTGTATAATCCTTTCTCTTCACTTCTCACTCCTAGTTTATAGCCTATTTGTGGACTTAATGTGTTGGAAGGGAGGGTCAGAGGAAAGCATAAAAAAGTAACCATAGAGATAGGTGTATGGATGCAACTGTTGTGAAAGCAAGGTAGTAAAAAAAAATACATAGTCTTTAAGTTACATTGTGTAATGTATCAGAACACTAGATCAGAGTTGGGACTTTCTGCCAAAGGAACTTAAAGGAATGATTTTCTTTCCTCAGGGGTAGAGTATTTAAAATATTTTTAAATTAACATTACTTGCATTTGACTCAGAGTACTAGCATGTGTTAGCCATGTAGGCATTCAAAATACATTTGCTCACTGGAGTAAATTTGGTCAGCACACTGACCAAACTGAAACTGTGCCCAGTTCCACCAAAGCCTATTACATGTACTATAAATGTAAAAAGCATAAGCGATAGAAAGAATTTTAACTAAGGTTCTTAAATACCGGGACTCAATTTCTAGCTATTGCTTCTTAGAAACAATATGGTCAGTTTTCTTTGCAGCATTTCTTTTCCTTATTCTTTTAATTTTATTTATAAAGTTATCTGGTGTTCTGTTATGGACCTAAGCTATACCCAAATTAGAACTCTAGGGCAGTAGGCCAGGTCAACAGGAATTCTATTTGTCTGAGAATAGCCAAGGCCTTATGGGTAAGGTGACTTTTAAGGCTGATGGGAAAATACTGAGATATCCCATCCCCAGCAGCTGAAAGGGGATGGATTCCCAGGAAGACATTATCTGGTAGAGTATCACAGGGAACATCCCTCCCTGATACTGGGTAAAAGTTGGGATAGGGGAGTACTTCGGATATACTGGAAGGTAGCATTATCAAAGTGTCCTCTTGACCATTAAACTTTCCCTAAGGAACTTGAAAAGGTAATGGCAAGCCAATAATGAAAAGATTCCTTTGGGAAAATGAAAACAAGATTGTGAGCTTCTCCACACGAAGACCATCAAAAGATTAGCCAAAGGAGCTATAACTACCTGCAGATAGGGGGGAAATTCTCACTGAATTTGGAAGCAGCAGCAGACTGATGGAACAAAGATTCCCAAAGGATGGAGCAAACGGAGAGGAATAAAACTCCAAAGCATATAGCTCAGAGGCAGTGGTTTTAGAAACAACATTCCAAGAGTTAGAAGCCAAAGATGACAACAGCGACTAAGGAAGAGTTGGAGTTACCCAGGATGCAAAGGGAAAAGTTGACTCAGGAGAGTCGTCATCTCAGCCCTTGATTGCTCTTTGTGGCCGAGGAGAAACATGATTGAATAGACAACCATCTGCTATAGATCGAGTCAACATGGGGTTTTACAGCTTTGGCCACTCAAGCACTGCCTCCGTGATCTTTTTTTTCCCTATCTGGATACAACCATTTCTAGCATTACTTAACATTTTATTTTTAATCAGATTCACTTTCTTACTTAAATAGAAAACTAAAAAGGGAAAGTCAGCATCATTTGCCATAAATGAAAACAACCACAACAAAAGCAAAACAGCACAATTAAATACTAGCTAGAAAAGACTCTGACAAGTCTCCAGGAAGAGGTCGATGGCTCTTTATTAAAAAGGGGGCAGGGGGTGGCGCCTGTGGCTCAGTGGGTAGGGTGCCAGCCCCATATACCAAGGGTGGCAGGTTCAAACCTAGCCCCAGCTAAACTGCAACAAAAAAATAGCTGGACCTCGTGGCAGGCACCTGTGGTCCCAGCTACTCGGGAGGCTGAGGCAGGAGAATTACCTGAGCCCAGGAGTTGGAGTGGGTGAACAAGATGGAATCTAACAAGTTAATCAACCGGCTAAGCTTTTCTGAAAACGGGGAAGGGGAGGTCTGCATCTTCCAATTATACAGGTCACTTGTGGAAAATGGCCAGTATATCACATTTTGACGCCCTTGAGTGTCTGGGGGCCCTATGGCCCTCAAGGAGAATGCTGTGCAGTCTGGTTCAGGACCTGCTCTCTGAGCTCTTTCCCTCTGGGTTTTTCTCCTGGTGTGCGGCCCCTCCCCTCCCTCGGCCCCCACGGGTGCCAGTGATTCTGCTTCATTTCCTCCTGCTGCTTGGTAAGGGGGTGGTGTCAATAACATAGCCTCCTCATGTGGATCAGTGGAAAGGGACAGGACCTGGCAGGGAGGTGCGGTGTGCTTTTGAATTCTGAGGGCCAGAACTGCAGGGTTAGGGGGAAGGAAGGGTTTTAACCAAGGGGGTGACTGCTCCATCAAGACCTGCCAAATAGTGATATAGGCCACCTGGTCAGGATGGCCTGGATTCCCATATACTATTGTCCTTAACCTGATAAATGGTCGGGAGGTGGAACATTCCTTCCTCAGGCCACCGGATGCCGAAGGTGGCCAGTTTGTTTCTCTCGACCACTAGCCCTAAGTTGGCAGCTTCCTCTCTGACCTCCCAGAAGTGGCCCAGGAAGAGGGTCAAGGGGGTGTTTTGGGCTTGCCTCATCCTGAGAACTAGGGGGCAGATGTATTAAAACAAGGTGTGAAGAATTCTCTGCATGGGATCAAGTATGAGAACAAGATCACTAAAAGGAAATAAAAACAAGTTGGTGCTACCCGGCTCCCTGACAGTCCAATCCAGAGGGGCGGCGCTGCCAAGCCCAACACTGACAACAAGGGTGAAGAGAATAATGATTGCCAAGCCAAAGGCTCACCAAGCAGCTAGGGGTGTCGGATACACAGGAATAAGTAGGTTAGCAGAGTGACTTTGAAGGGAAAAATCTTGCAAAGTCCCTTGGAGAAAAAGATCTGCAACCCACTCACAAACGTCCTCAGGGGCGATCGTTAGGACACCAGACCAATCCTCCAAGAGGCACACACAAATGATTAGAATTTACACCTTAAACACAAACTAACATTCATACATTCCAAACGCGCCCCCGGCTTCCCCGGCGGTGTTAACTCGGCTGACCGGGGGACTCTAACCCACTGAGCAACCGGTACCCTGGCAGTGGGGACTCTAACCCCTCCGCCGGGCTTTCCGTCTGGCCACAGGGACTCTAACCCTTGGTCAGATCAGCCAGGTGAACTCTCTCAGTTCACAGCCGGGTCCCTCTATCCACACGTAGGCCAAGGGCCCCCGGCTACCCAAAACTCTAGGCGCCACAGTAAGACAAGACAATGGGTAGACAACCGACACACAACTCACCGGTGTAGCACACTCCATGCCAGGTGGGATCTCAGACGAGCCCCCAAATGTTGGGACTGAAATCACCACTGAGAGACCATCGTGCACACATGTAAAAGCAAAGGAGTGTCTTTATTCAAGCATATGCCTGGGTCACTCCACCTAACAGCGTGGCTGCGGAGGGGCAGCCTCTAAACGAAGCCAGGAGAGGTTCTTAAGGTGTATAGAGAAATTTCATCGGGCATTTTGTTGGGAGAGGTTGCCATTGGCTGACCTGTCTCCAGGGTGCTTGGCGTCACCTGATACACCAAAATCCAAAGGTGGGTTTACAGTTAGGGACTTTCCCCCTGGGTAGAGGGCTGTGGCATCACAGCTCACAGCAACCTCCAACTCCTGGGCTCAAACGAGTCTCCTGCCTCAGCCTCCCAAGTACCTGGGACCACAGGCACTCGCCACAACGCCCGGCTATTTTTTGGTTGCAGCTATCTTTGTTGTTTGGCGGGCCTGGGCTGGATTTGAACCCGTCACCTTAGGTGTATGTGGCTGGCGCCTTAGCCACTTGAGCCACAGGCACGGAGCCTGTTTGTTCACTTCTGATAAGCTGGCTCCACTTGGGCTGATTGACCTTGCCCAGAAATGCAGATGGGGGGGACGTCTTTTCCCTTTTGATTGGCGGGCTCTACCTGGGCTGATGGACCTTCATCAGAGGGGGTGTCAACGGGCCTGAGTTCTAAAATAGAGCCTTACTGACAAAACGGAGTTACATTGGCCTCTTCAGCTGTGAGCTGTGACACCACAGTACTCTACAGAGGGTGATAAGGTGAGATTGTCTCTAAAAGGGGGGGGGGCAATGTTAGAGAGAAGTTACGTACGCACAGAAATGAGAATTTCTCCTTGTTGCAATGAGTGAAAGCGCATTGGATCTAGAGGCTTTCTCACCATGTGATAAAATATTATTCAATGCTATATCTGCATACCACCTAGATCATCGCCCAAACCTTCAGTGGTACTGCCCTTACACTTTGGGAAATGCAGCATTAAGAGATTTGCGTTCAAGAGTTAGTTAGAGGAACAGAGCTTCATCTGAAACAAAAGGGAGCAAATATAAGAAAATCAGGAATTGGCAAAAGAAAAAATTAGAAAGATCTCAGGTCCTAGGTGGATTCAGCTCACTCACATGGCCATGAGGCAGCAGAAATTTTGAAACTAGAGTTGGAGGATCTTGTTTCCACTCTTTGTATTGCCATGAATCAGTCATTTAACCACAGATAAGTCTTTTCACTCTGCATAGTTATGTCCTCAAGTGTTCAAGTCTGTGATTCATTTACTCAGAAAACAGTGGGTGGAGAAGGATTCAAAGAGACTGAGGATTAACAGCGGATGGGAAAAAGTGATAGGAAGTCAAGACAACAAAAATAAAGTGTTTCAGGTTTCTGAGCAACACGGAGGCCCTAGCTAGTATAGGCAGTGTCACTAAAATATTTTAAAGGCACACGTGGCTTTATATAGTACAAAAAGATCTCTCTATGTCTAGGCCCTAATTAAGGAAGCAGTTCACCAAACATCAAAATATGTGAGCATAAGAAAATAAACTCCTGCCTCACACCAGGCTTAATATGAGTCTGGTAGAAAGGTGCCAATTAAAATGTCATTGTCGAATGGCACACCTCTTGGGGGCAGGACACAATTATAAAAGGCACTTTAAGCCAGGCATGGTGGCTCAGGCCTGTAATCCTAGCACCCTGGGAGGCCAAGGTGGGTGGATTGTCCTGAGCTCAGAGGTTTGAGACCAGCATGAGCTAGAGTGAGACCCTGTCTCCACCAAAAAAACCCCCAGGCATTGTAGCAGGCACCTATAGTCCCAGATGCTTGGGAGGCTGAGGCAAGAGAATCACTTGAGCCCAAGAGTTGGGGGTTGCTGTGAGCTATGACGCCAGAGCACTATACTGAGGACCACAAATAAATAAATAAATAGGGCAGTGCCTGTGACTCAGTGAATAGGGTGCCAACCCCATATATGAGGGTGGTGGGTTCAAACCTGGTCCAGCCAAACTTCAACAAAAAAATAGCTGGGTATTGTGGCAGGTGCCTGTAGTCCCAGCTACTCGGAAGGCTGAGGCAAGAGAATCACCTAAGCCCGAGAGCTGGAGGTTGCTGTGAGCTGTGATACCATGGCACTCTACTGAGGGCGACAAAGTGAGACTCTGTCTCTAAAAAGTAAATAAATAAATAAATAAATAAAAGAAAAAAATTAAAACACTTCAAACTAAGATAATTAAAAGCCAATTGAAATTAAAATGAAATAGTAGAATATAAATGTCTTAACATAATAACTAAGAAAATGACATGAAGACTATGTTAACTAGTTTGATGAAAATATTTCAAATTTTATATAAAACCAGCACACTATACCTCATGACTGCATTAATGTACACAGCTATGGTTTAATAAAATAAAAAATAAAGAAATAATAAATAAAATAAAAAGGACTTTCAGCTTCATGCCTGTAGCTCAACAGCTAAGGTACCAGCCACATACACCTGAGCTGGCGGGTTCTAATCCAGCCTGGTCCTGCCAAACAACGATGACAACTACAACCAAAAAATAGCCAGGCGTTGTGGCTGGCGCCTGTAGTCCCAGCTACTTGGGAGGCTGACGCAGAATTGCTTAAGCCCAGGAGTTGGAGGTTGCTGTGAGCTGTGATGCAATGTTACTCTACCCAGGGCGATAGCTTGAGGCTCTGTCTCAAAAAAAAAAAGACTTTATCTACCAAATTCAATCAGTATATCCTAATTCTTTGTACCTTCAGTGATTCCCAAACAATTTAAAAAAATGGGGGGGGGAGGACTGTCATTGTCAGTTATGAGGTGCTTATGGTATGTCATTGTTCTTATTTTCTATTTTGACGAGAGTTTTATGATTTTTGCCCCGTTATAAAACAAATAAACAAAGGGAGGCTGTAATTTATATTTCATAATGTTCATAGCAGATCTTGTATCCTTGGAGGGGTCGGTTTTTTCTCCTGGGACGTAATGGGAGTAACTTGTTCACTTTGTGTATACCCTCCCTTTAGGTCAGCATGGTTTATTATTATATTATTTCAGAAACTGGAAATTAAGTGTAAAGAAAGTAAATGGTGAAGATTAAACAGGTGTTGCAGGAATGGCAGAAATCAATAAGATGAAGATTCCTGGATTATGGTTCATAGCCTTGGATTTTCATGAAATGCTTCTCCCCTTGCTTACTAATGCCATGTTTCACATAATAAATACCTTACAACTGCTTAAACTGGTCTTCCTTATGAACAAAACTAAACAAAATAGGGGTGAAGTTAATTGGTAGGGGAAGCGGATTAAGGATAAAATCCAATGGTTTGAAGAGTCAATATATTTTCTGAAAAGATAGATATTAATATTGTCATCAAATGTCTTCCTAAGTCATTTGAGGGGCCATATTGATACCTTGCTTCTGGGGAGTGATTTCAGAAATTCGTTACT
Organism: Otolemur garnettii; assembly: GCF_000181295.1. Classification (NCBI taxonomy): domain Eukaryota; kingdom Metazoa; phylum Chordata; class Mammalia; order Primates; family Galagidae; genus Otolemur; species Otolemur garnettii. The sequence continues at coordinate 1,761,947 of NW_003852576.1, read as the reverse complement.
CAATATAAAGGGTAATCTTTTCCTTTATTTTTCCAAAACTACCCCCAAAGAGGCCTTACAACATGTTCTCCAGACTCAGTGATCATTATTATTATTATTTTTTGAGACAGAGTCTTACTGTGAGTTGTGACACCCGGCACTCTACTTGGGGCAACAAAGTCTGACTCTGTCTCAAAAAAAAAAAACAAATAAAAACTGAAATAATATATTACTTTTAAGGTTATTAACCATACATACGATAATATGTTTTGTTTTTTTTTTTTTTTTTTTTTTGAGACAGAGCCTCAAGCTGTCCCCCTGGGCAGAGTGCCGTGGCATTACAGCTCACAGCAACCTCCAACTC
>NW_003852576.1:1757727-1761451 GCF_000181295.1 Otolemur garnettii | reverse complement strand
GTGGCTGGCGCCTTAGCCGGTTGAGCTATAGGCGCCGAGCCGATAATATGTTTTTTAAAAAATTACACCTAAGTTAAACATGGAAGAGCTTCCATAATGGAAGGACAAAGATCACTATAAACCTGCCCCTCTATTAAAAACAAAAACAATAAAAATTGTCAAAAGCAACTTTTTCAGAGCTCTGGCAATTAACTAAAGGTTTGCAAAAATTTGCGGAATGTTTATTTAAAGGGCCCCACACACCTGCCACCCTCAGGAGGAAGAGCAGAGTTTGCAGTGTCGCAGCTCTGCAACTTGACCTACACTCTACTGATCCTCAGCATTTAGGAAAATTTCTTACCAATGGTATGCTGCTCACTAGGATAGCTAAGAAGAGATTTCAAGGGCCACACACCTCAGGAATACAGAATTTATAGAATTCATTCAGCAAAGTAACTTTCTTTCTTTCTTTCCTTTTTGAGATAGTCTCACTATGTTAAGTGCTATGGCATCACAGCTCACAGCAACCTCAAACTCTTGGACTTAAGCAATTCTCTTGCCTCTGCCTCCCAGTAGCTGGGACTACAGGCACCCGCTACAACACCTGGCTGTTTTTTTGTTATTGTTGGCATTGTTGTTTAGTAGGCCCAAGCTGGGTTTGAACCCACCGGCCCCTGGTGCATGTGGCCGGCACCCTAACTACTGAGCTACAGGAGCTGAGCCACCAGCAAAGTAACTTTCAAAAATAAACAAAACAACTTGACATAAGATCGGCAAGGAAATAGAAAAACAAACTGTAAACTTACTAGACCCAATAGACATTTATGGAACACTTTTTAGTAGAGACAGATCCCTGCTCAGGCTGGTCTCCAACTCTTGAGCTCAAGCAAACTGCCCACCTGTCTCAGCCTCCCAGAGTGCTAGGATTACAGGTGTGAGCCACCATGCTAGGCCTTCAGTAAACTTAAAAGGATTTAAGTCATGCAAAGTATGCCTTGCATTCACAACAGAATGAAATTAGTAGTAAACAGCAGCAAGAAAGATATATGGAAATTAAACCACATACTCATAAATACCCAAGGGGTCAAAGAGGAAATCACCAGGGAAACTGGGTATGTAGCTGGCGCCTTAGCTACTCGAGCCACAGGCGCCAAGCCAACAGCAGTTTTAAAAATCCAAAATACAGGGCGGCGCCAGCGGCTCAGTGAGTAGGACATGGCTCCATATACCAAGGGTGGCAGTTCGAACCCAGCCCCAGCCAAACTGCAACAAAAAAATAGCTGGGCCTTGTGAAGGGTACCTGTAGTCCCAGCTATTTGGGAGGCTGAGACAAGAGAATCGCCTAAGCCCAGGAGTTGGAGGTTGCCATGAGCTGTGATGCCATAGCACCCTACTGAGGGTGACAAAGTGAAACTCTGTCTCTAAAAAAAAAAAAAAATCAAAATCCTAGATACAAAATTGAACTTTGTGTTGACAGAAATGCTGACAGCTGGGCATGGTGGCAAGCCCTAGGATGGCTTGTGCCCAGGAGTTTGAGGTTACACTAAACTATTGACACTGGAGTTTCAGGTTCTTGGCCTCGGTGATTTGAAGAATAAATCCACAGACCACAGACCAGTGGTAAGACAGAATTTATTTACAGAAAAGAATTCAAAAACACTAAAGCTCCTGATAGGGAGAGAAACCCCAAGTTGGGAGAGAGTCTCCCAGTCTCTCTCCACCTAGGGTATATATAGGTGCATTGGTTCCTTCTATATGAGGCCAGAAAATGAATGGACACAGTCTCCTCCACTGGGGCAAGGTGAATGAATGTATTAATGAATGGACACAGTCCTTTCAGGGAATTGAGGCCTAGGAAACTTACATGAAACCGACCTAGGCATGGGAAATGGGGGTTCCGTATTTAGTCATAACTGCAAAGGGAAGGAGACACCAAAGCCCAGTGTCTCCCCAGCGGTTGTCCAGTCCCTTTGGTTATTGGAGCCTCCCGTGGGAGTGGGAGGCTCCCCTGCCCCAACTTGCCTACGCTCCAGCCTGCTGGTTCCTCTGCCGGCTGCTGAGGCACCAACACTACCAAGGCGGAGTAGCTGAGCTGAGCTGGCTGGGGCACCAGCTGTCTGGTATCACTATGATGATCCCACGGCATTCTGGACTAGGTGACAGCGAGTTCCTGCCTCAAAAAAAAAAGGAAAAAAAATGTTGGAAATACAACTTAACTATTCAGTATTTATTGGTAGTGGTTCTTGAGCTTCACACTGGAAGCTAAGCCAGGTTATCTTTTCAGGCATTCTGGCGACAGCAAAGGGTTGGTAAAATTGTGGCAGGTTTAAAAATTTGATGAATCGGTGATTTCATTGGGATCACTGGACATGTAATTTGCGTCAAAACAAAGTTCATGCCTCAGTGCTGAAATTCTTAGCAAATCAGACAGCATGAAAGAGGTGAACAGTTTTTTTGGTTGTTTTTTTTTTTGTAGTTTTTGGCCAGAGCCAGGTTTGAACTTGCCACCTCCGGTATATGGGGCTGGCACCCTACTCCTTTGAGCCACAGGCACCACCCGTGAACAGACAGTTTTTATAAGAAGACCCCTGACCTAAAGCTCAGTACACTTAATCTAATAGATATGGAACTCCTTTGTGAAATGTCAGAGTCCCCTTACCCTGAAATTATGCATGTTGCCTTAGCATTTAAATGCTTAAGTAAATATAAAAGAAAAAAATGTAGAAAATTAAATTATGATTTCTTTGTCATTTTAATCCTAAAGTTAAGGATCATGAAGAATCATATAAAATGGTGGAAAGGGATATTTAATATTTTATGTTACTAAATAAAACATGTCCACTCCCTCCCAAAACAACTAATCCAACCAGACCATGCCAATCAAACACTCACTCAAAACAACAAAAACCCTGAAACAATAATGTCACTAGGTTTGAATATGGTATTTGATTCTAAACTAGATTTGGGGAGCCATCTGCTGGTAAATTGATAAGTTGTCTTTTTTGTTTGTTTGTTTTTTGTTTTTTTGATGCTTCTATACTCAGGGTTGATGTAATTTACAAGATGCCCAGTTAAATTTGAATTTTAAATAAACAACAAAGTTATTAGCATAAGTATGTCAGTACAGAATTTACTCTATACACCAAAGCTAGTTTGTTCTAACTTTAGAATTATACTCTTTCATGTGACTCAGAAAAGGTGCACTTGAACTCCTGATAGCAGATAGTTTGGGATTGCTCCATTATACTAAGGTGACCAGATTTTAACATTGGTAAAGTGGGACACCATTGATTGGAGGAGGCAGTTCTTAATTAAAAATTTGGTCCATATGGAGCACCAAAAATTTTCATAGAACACAAAAATAGTATTGTAATTTTTTAAAATTTCAACATAAGTACAATTTACAAATATAATACATTAGAAAATTATGTATAGTATTATTTTATTCTTTGGCATATTTCTCATTTGAGTAAATTTTTGTTAGTAGATCGCTGTTGTTTAAAAAATCATGAAAATTTTCACAAGAATTTGTTAAATTATTATTTCACACATAAAATGGCTTTCAAAGTCTCAACACTTAATTGTGATTTTTCTGATGTCCACACTTTATTTACTGTAGAAAAAACGTGTTCAGTTGCAGCATTAGTTCCTGGTAAGGATAAGGTGACAAGGCTTGGCGCCTATAGCTCAACCGGCTAAGGCGCCAGCCACGTACACCTAAGGTGGCGGGTTCGAATCCCCAGCC
>NW_003852576.1:1751134-1756826 GCF_000181295.1 Otolemur garnettii | reverse complement strand
GAGTCTCCTACCTCAGCCTCCCAAGTAGCTGGGACCACAGGCGCCCGCCACAACGCCCGGCTATTTTTTGGTTGCGGCTGTCGTTGTTTGGCAGGTCCGGGCTGGATTGAACCCGCCACCTTGGGTGTACGTGGCTGGTGCCTTAGCCACTTGAGCCACAGGCGCCGAGCAGGTTTTTTTGTTTTTGTAGAGATGGGGTCTCACTCTGGCTCACTCTGCCTCATGCTGGTCTTCCGCTGGTCTCGAACTCGGCTGAGCTCAGGCCACCCGCCTTGGCCTCCCACAGCACTGGGACAACAGGCATGAGCCACCATGGCCAGCCGTTAAGTGTCACTTTCAAGGCTGGCGCTAGACTTTTTGCTGCCACTATAAAATATAAATAATACGAGTACTGTCTGCTAAATTCATGAAATAAATAAATAAATGACTTACCTAAATTATCTGAGTAGCTGATTTGTTGCCATCACTTGTTTAACTAGCACTAGCACGCGGTGGTAAGCAGGCCCCTCCCTGTGTTAGGAGAGGAGTTGTAACTTTAAGGGCAGGAAGGGGCTTTTGGTGGCTTTCTGAGGCAATTACCTAACGTGTCGTGCATTCTTTCCAAAAATCGGGACTTTTTTAAAATGCCGCGGGACAAGGGACAAATTGTTAAAAATCAGGATTGTCCCACCAAAGCAGGACATCTGGTCACCTTACATCATACTGCTATATTTCCATTGCTCCAGCGTGAAATGGTTGCCTGCCTTCCCCTTTCTACCTGGTATTTGACTACTTGTCTATTTTAAGGCCAGGCATGGTGGCTCACACCTGTAATCCCAGCACTCTGGAAGGCCAGGGCAGGCAGATCGCCTGAGCTCATGGGTTCAAAACCAGCTCTGAGCAAAAGTGAGGCCCCCCAAAAGTGAGGCCCCCCTAGGAGTTGTAGGGGGGGCACCTGTAGTCCCAGCTACTGAGGAAGCTGAGGCAAGAGGAGTGCTTGAGCCCAAGAGTTTGAGGTTGCTGTGAGCTATGACTCCAAGGTACTCTTACTGGGAGCGACAAAGTGAAACTCTGTCTCAAAAAAAGTAAGTAAACATAAATAAGCTTTAAAAAAGACTTTTAGGCCTAGCAAGGTGGTCTAGCACTCTGAGAGCCTGAGGCAAGGACAGAGGGTCAGTTGAGCCCAAGAGTTCGAAGTTGCAGTGAGCTATGATGACATCACTGCACTCTAGCCTAGGTGACAGAGTGAGTCCCTGTCTCAAAAAAAAAAAAAAAGCATTTATATTTTATTTTTTACCCTTAAAAATTTTCATTTATGTTTTAAATTAGTAATATATATACATGGTCTTAGTTTATTTTAAAATACAAAAGAATATTCCGTGCAAATTCTCCCTCACCATGCTTCAGGTACCCAAAAGTTTCTGGACACAGAGGCTACCAATATGTTCCATGTGATCTTCAGTCTGCCAAAGGAAGGAAATTATTTTCATGTGAAAGGAAGCAGAGGGGGCGGTGCCTGTGGCTCAGTGGGTAGGGCGCCGGCCCCATATACTGAGAGTGGCAGGTTCGAACACAGCCCTGGCCAAACTGCAATAAAAAATAGCTGGGTGTTGTGGTGAGCACCTGAAGTCCCAGCTACTCAGGAGACTGAGGCAAGAGAATCACCTAAGCCCAGGAGTTGTAGGTTGCTGTGAGCTGTGACACCACAGCGCTCTATGGAGGGTGACAAAGTGAGACTCTATCTTAAAAAAAAAAAAGAAAAAAAAGGAAGCAAGAGAGTTGTCTCTCAGAAAAAAAAGATGGTAGATGACAATAAAAGATATTTCTTCCATAGCTATAATTTCTAATTTAATGGTCTAATTTTATTTTGCCTATGTAGCAAATAAAAAAAACCTATATATTCTCTTAAATCTGGTTGTGTCTGAATGATCTCCTATAATTGCAAAATCCATTTAATTTATAACCTGTTTTATAAAATATCACAAGCTGGAGATGTTGTTCCTTGAAGATGGTAGATAAAGCAGGTGAGGAAAAACAACTTTTGTCTCTTTTCTGGCATCTTCTTCTTCTTTTTTTTTGTTTTCTTTTTTTGAGACAGAGTCTTGTTTTGTCACCCTCGGTAGAGTGTGCTGGCATCATCGCTCACAGCAATCTCAAACTCTTGGGCTCATGCAATCCTCCTGAGTAGCTAGGACTACAGGATACCCGCCACAATGCCCAGCTATTTTTAGAGATGGGTCTCGCTCTGGCTCAGGCTGGTCTTGAACTCCTGAGCTCAGGAGATCCATGGCCTTGGCCTCCTGGAGTGCTGGGATTACAGGTGTGAGCCACCTTGCCCACTGGCCTTGTGACATCATTCTTTCCTGCTCCATCTTGGCTCCCTGTCCTCAGGTAGTCAAAGTATGAGAAACATTCAAACAGCCAGTGTTCAAATACTACCTTTGTCTCTTCCTGCCTGTAATTCTGAAAGATACGAACTTTGAGGAGCCTTGAGGTCATCTATAAATTTAAGCTCATGCTCTGGTTATGAAGATTAAATTAAATACTTGAAACAACAAAGCCCTCTAGCCAGAGCCTACCAGGAGCATGCCTGTACTGGAGGAGGAACACACACCATGGGACTGGGGAGCTTCTCAGGAAGAGGGTCCTGGAAAGGACCTGTTACTGGATTCAGGCTGAGGTGGGGTGATTTATGCTGTCAGGAGGCAGCAATTTAAGACTGGATATCTCAGTATTTACAGGGAGAGTCGACTCGAGTGATGCTAAATTTCTAAAGATAAAGAATGGGCAGTGAGGCTCGGCGCCTATAGCTCAACCGGCTAAGGCGCCAGCCACGTACACCTAAGGTGGTGGGTTCGAATCCCCAGCCCGGACCCGCCAAACAACAATGATGGCTGCAACCAAAAAATAGCCGGGCGTTGTGGCGGGCGCCTGTAGTCCCAGCTACTTGGGAGGCGGAGGCAGGAGACTCGCTTGAGCCCAGGAGTTGGAGGTTGCTGTGAGCTGTAATGCCACGGCACTCTACCCAGGGGGATAGCTTGAGGCTCTGTCTCAAAAAAAAAAAAAAAGAATGGGCAGTGAGTGACTGGATCAGCTGGGAGAGGAGCTATTTGGTATTTTGCAGGTTGCCCAGTGATCTGTGCTTAGACAAAGAAGTGGTCTGGTTTTGTCTCACTTCCTCACGGTCTCAGAGTGACCTTGACTTGTGCTAGTGTTCTGTGAATTTGTTTACATCCAAAAGGAGGATAACTTGGCCTGGCTGTGAGCTGCAGGCTGGCTTCTGGTCACACTCAGTCTTTGCTATAAGTTTAAGGCCAGCCCCTGATGTTAGGGGCTGCTTTCCCCCCCCCCTTCTCAGAAAGCATCTGGCGCTTAGTAGATGCTCAGTAAAACTAGGATACAGCTGGATTATATCGGACTTGTTCTGACTGGTCCCACTTGACAAATAAAAATAACAAATAATGATGATAAGCAGCATTTTGGATGATGTACTGTGCTCCTCTATCATTGGACACTGAGCTCCTTAGGACAGAAGACGTGGTTCATTCAACTTTTTATCTATCTAGCATGAAATAGGTGCTTAGTACTCCTGAAGCAAGAAATGCATTTCACGGCCTTGCTGTCTGTGATTCTGCCTTTCTTTTCTCTCCATGTCCTACCACCCTTTAATCAGCTATGGTAAACAAGTACATGTAAGGTTTACAAAGCAGTGATTTCTGTGGCATGATTACAGAATGACATTGCTTTAAACAAGTCAGCCATAAAAGAACTTTCACTCATAATTCTCCCAAAGACTGAAGGGGATCCAAGCACAAATACGTAGTAGCTCTTACTTAAAAATCTTCATTATTTAAAATTTTCTTGCACCCAAAACCTCCTCGGCCACTCACTTTCCTCACTGCAACTCCTCCTGTGTCCACCCTGCAGCCCCTAGGTTTGTTCTGCACTGCACCCCAACACCATGTGCTTCCAGGCCTGTGGGACCTGGTGTGTGGCCTCCGCTACAGGGAGGTTCTTTTTCCACCTTGAATGCTCTTCTCAGGCTCTGGCTGATTTATTTATTTATTTATTTATTAGAGACAAGACCTTGCTCTGTTGCCCTGGGTGGAGTGCTGTGGTGTTAGCCTAGCTCACAGCAACCTCAGACTCCTGGGTTCAAGGGATCCTCCTTGTGGTTAGGATTGCAGGCACCTGCTGTGACGCCCTGCTAATTTTTCTTTCTTTTTTTTTTTATAAGATAGAGCCTCAAGCTGTCGCCCTGCGTAGAATGCCATAGCATCACAACTCACAGCAACCTCCAAACCTGGGCTTAAGGGATTCTCTTCCCTCAGCCTCCCAAGTAGCTGGGACTACAGGCACCTGCCACAATACCCGGCTATTTTTTGGTTGTAGTTGTCATTGTTGTTTGGCAGGCCTGGGCGGGATTCAAACCCTCCAGCTCTGGTGTATGTGGCTGGCACCTTAGCCGCTTGAGCTACAGGTGCTGAGTTGTAATTTTTCTGTTTTTAGTAGCGATAGGGTCTTGCTCTTCCTGAGGCTGGTCTTGTACTAATGAGCTCACGTGATCCACCCGCCTCAGCCTCCCACAGTGCTAGCATTACAGGTGTGAGATCCTGTCCCCAGCCAGAATCTACATTTTTATCATGGTCAATTTTTTTTCTCAGAATTTTGGATTTCATATAGGATTAATATAAATTATGATACTGGGATGTAAGCAATGCTAATTATAAAGGAAATTATACCTATGATACATTTTACCCAATAATTAACAGTGTCTTCATCTCCATAATGAGCTTCATGATTTGGACTTGAATCTCTTGTTTTAGGCCAGGTGTAGTGGCTCACGCCTATAGTCCTGGTGCTGTGGGAGGCCAAAGCGGGTGGATCCCTTGATTTTAGGAGTTCAAGACCAGCCTGAGCAAGAACAAGACTCCATCTCCACTAAAAATAAAACAGCTAGCGGGGCATTGTGATGGGTGCCTGTAGTCCTAGCTACTTTCTCAGTAGACTGAAGCAAGAGGATTGCTCAAGCCCAAGAATTTGAGGTTGCTGTGAGCTACGATGATGCCACAGCACTCTACCCAGGGCCACAGAGACTCTGTCTCTAAAATAAAATAAAATAAAATAAAATTTAAAAACTCTGATTTGCAGAAAACTTCTAAAATGGAATTATCACAAAACTTTCCAGTTGTTTCAGACACAGGGACCCACTATCTGTCAAACCAGCTTGAACTTTCTTTGTTCGCGTCTTGAATCCTGCTGTCTGTCCCATTTTTCTGGGTATGAAGTTTATACCTTTGTTAAAATGCTTTCAAATTGAAATGTGTGATCACAAAAGGTATTCAGTGGATCTGATGAATAGATGCCTTTACACTGCTCTGCTTCAAATAAACTTTCAAATATCAACTACTGAATAAGGAAATTTCTCTAATATTGTTCATTACTTTTTTCTACTTCATTCAAATAGAACAACTTAAAATTGTCTAGGTTTCTGAAAATATATGATATTGTAGTATAGGTCTACCAAAATCGCTCTTATCTGCTCAAAATATAACAGAAGGAATACCTGCAGTTAAAGATTAAGCCAGTACTATTAAAAAGTTGCTGAGCTTAACGTAACATGCAAAGGAAGTTTAGGTTATTATATTTATATTATAATTAATTTTATGTTATGATTAACTGCATATTCTGTAATTTCTTCTTCTTTTTTTTT
>NW_003852576.1:1742239-1750004 GCF_000181295.1 Otolemur garnettii | reverse complement strand
TAAGATTCTGTCTCAAAAAAAAAAAAAAAAGAAGGTGGCACCTGTGGCTCTGTGAGTAGGGCACTGGCCCCATATACCAAGGGTGGTGGGTTCAAACCTGGCTCCCCACCAAACTGCAACAAAAAAATAGCTGGGTGTTATGGCAGGTGCCTGTAGTCCCAGCTACTCGGGACTGTAAATCACCTAAACCCAAGAGCTGGAGTTTGCGGTGAGCTGTGATGCCACAGCACTCTACCGAGGGTGACAAAGTGAGACTCTGTCTCTAAAAAAAAAAAAGAAGGAAAAAGAAAATGAAGAGAGAGTGGAGCATGGTGGCATGCACCTGTAGTTCCAGTTATGTGGGAGGCTGAGGCAGGAGATTGATCCTATCTCAAAAAAAATTATTTTGAGTGCCAAAGTATGGTTGAAATCAAATCTGTATATACCATGCAAGAAAATTAATTTTGTCTCATTTATAAACTTAACAGTGACATCAGAGTAAGTAGTTCTTTGCAATGCTATTACACAGTATGTATTATCTGGCCTAAAAAATTAAGTACACAAGGTGGCACCTGTGGCTCAGTGAGTAGGGTGCCAGCCGAATATACTGAGGGTGGCAGGTTCAAACCCAGCTCAGGCCAAACTGCAACAAAAAATAGCCAGGCATTGTAGTGGGCACCTGTAGTCCCAGCTACTTGGGAGGCTGAGGCAAGAGAATTGCGTAAGCTCAAGAGCTGGAAGTTACTGTGAACTGTGATATCACAGCACTCTACCAAACGCAACATAGTAAGACTGTCTCAAAAAAAAAAAAGAAAGAAAGAAAACACAAGTGTTTCTCAAAGGCCCCATGTTTAAGCATACACGTGTTTAGTACAGCCTCTGTAAGTTGACCACTAAAGGGACCATAATGAAGTGGTTGGCATATGGAGGTGGTCAACATAAGGCCTACTGTACTGATGACATACACATGGTGTGTGCCCAGTCTATGAAAATTAGGTCAATTTAAGGAGGTGGTCAACTACATTTATAATCTATTATAAAAGATATATTCAAATTAAATGCTGTAACGCTTAAAACAGAACTTCATACTTCTTTTCAGGGGTGGGAAACACGTGATTAAACTACTACTTACATTGACCATTAATTTTTTTCCTCGAGAGAATATAATGGATTCTGTAATCAGAGACCAACCTAGATTCTTACCTTCTGTTACCAGCTGTGTCACTTTGGACAAATCATTAAATCTTTATCCTCAGTTTCTGCAGCTGTAAAATGGAGATAACAATATTTCCTACTAGTGCCCGATGCCTCGTGGTTTTCAGTTAGCATTAAACATATTTAAGGAAAAGATTAATTAATCAGCCTTTCTCTCCAATAATTCACAAAGCAGCCAATGAGTTCTTTGGAGATGGCAGGTACACCTTTCCCTTAAAGTAAAGTCTGTTATTTTTTTTCAATATTATTGTTCATTATATATTTCTGAAAACAAAAACTAAAAGCCTAAGAAAGACTTAACTAAAAGGTAAATTTTATTTATTTATTTAATTTTGTTATTATTATTTTTTTCTGTTGTAGAGACAGAGTCTCACTTTATCGCCTTTGGTAGAGTGCTGTGGCGTCACACAGCTCACAGCAACCTCCAACTCCTGGGCTTAGACGATTCTCTTGCCTCAACCTCCCAAGTAGCTGGGACCACAGGCACCTGCCACAACGTCCAGCTATTTTTTTGTTGTAGTTTGTCTGGGGCCAGATTCGAACCTGCCACCCTCAGTTTATGGGGCTGGCACCCCACCCACTGAGCAACAGGCGCCACTCAAAAGATAAATTTTAAATTGGATCAATGTAATATTCTGTGTAAGACAGGTTTTTAAATGTTAATTTGCCAGAATCAAGTTTCCTTAGATCAGAGTGGTATTATAGAAACCAATGTATAGAGAATAAGGAAGGTTCTAGCCTAGAAGGCAGGAATGTGAGGAATAATCCACGGCTGCGTGGAAGGTTCTTCAAAGCGTAGGGAGAGGCTCTGCTTCTCCCCACAGAGTCCAACACTCGTATAATTGCAAATTCTGTGAATCGACCAAAATGTTCAATGAGAAACTGAGCAATGCAAAATTTTATGCAAAATCCAACTGATACAGCGTTGGTTTATTAAAACTATAGCTCATTTTACAGCCTGGGAGCTTCTTAAATGTGTAGGCATCTTTCATGGCTAAGGAAAATAATGCACCAAAGGTTTAATAAATTGCTATGATTTAATAACTCAGTAATTTAATTTTAAAAGTTAGTAGTAGGTGCAGGCTCAGTATTTCTTTTTGTTTTTTTGTTTTTTTTTTTAAGGCAGAGTCTCACTGTGTTGCCCTTGGTAGAGTGCTGTAGCTTCACAGCTCACAGCAACCTCCAGCTCTTGGGCTTAGGCGATTCTCCTGCCTTAGCCTCCCGAGTAGCTGGGACTACAGGCACCTGCCACAGTGCCTGGCTATTTCTTTTGTTGTTGTTGCTGCAGTTTGGCCCGGCAGGGTTTGAACCCCCCACCCTGGGTACATGGGGCCAGTGTCCTACTCACGGAGCCCCAGGCGCTGCCCCAGGCTCAGTATTTCTGTCAAATGCCGAGGGAAGTTGAAAGTCATAAAGACAGAAAGTAGAGAGCGGTTGTTATCAGAGCTGGAGGGAGGTGGGATGGGAAGGACTAATGGTTATGGAATTTCTGGATTTAAATCAATGGGGATACAGTGGTGAGGAGAATAAACATGGTTCCCGTCCTCATGGAAACTAGTGTCTGTGAGGGAGACAGAAAGTAAAACAATCACTGTAGTCCTGGCACAGTGACTCATGCCTGGAAGCCCTGTACTTTGAGGCCAAGGTGGGAGGATCACTTGAGTTCAAGACCAGCCTGGGCACTATAGCAAGACCCCGTAAAGCATTTCCCAGCTACTTGGGAGGCTGAGGCTGGAGGATCACTTGAGACCAGGAGTTTGAGGTTACAGTGAGGTGGGAGGATGCCACTGTACTCTAACCTGTGTGACAAAGCAAGACTCTGTCTCAAACAACAAAAAACAAAAAAATCACTATGGTACATTATACATGAAGAGGTTGGGCGGGGGTGCGAGGACAAGCCACTAGCACTAGCATAATAAGAGACGCCCAAAGAATGAAGAACGAGTAGGAGGAGGAGGGATGGGAGCAGCAGGAAGGAAAACAAACAGGATATTCCCAGGCCCCAAGACAACACCGCACAGGTTATGTTTTCCACGTCAGTGGCGGCGGGGCGGGAAGCAGAAAGAGGGAGAAGAGGGGTGAGGTCACAGTCTAGCGAAACAAAAGGGAACCATCCAAAGGTGTGGGGCAAGTGACCCATCAGATTTGAACTTTTGCGATATCACTGTGGGAAGAAGAATGGACTAGGGTGGGACCTGGCTGGAGGCAGAAAGACTTGTTAGGGGACTAGGGGACTAGGAGCTTGGTGAAAGGTGATAATATGCCTGAACCAGGGTGGTGGCCCAGAGCATGGGGAGAGGTACATAAAAGGAGGTGTTTTGGAAGGTGAAGCAATAGGACTTAGATCAGTGGTTCTCAACCACGGATGAAAATACACTGCGGCAGATGCCTATAGTCCCAGCTACTAAGAAGGCTGAGACAAGAGAATCGCCTAAGCCCAGGAGGTTGCTGTGAGCTGTGATGCCATAGCGCTCTACCGAGGATGATAAAGTGAGACTCTGTCTCTAAATTAAAAAAGAAGCCAGCCAGTGAAGAGAGAGAAGTTGAAGATGTAGGAGAGAAGGAACTGAATAGATAGAACAAGATATCATAGAGGGCAGGGATAATTACTTTAGGTAAGAGAATAGGAGGGACCTCTCTTCCATTTCAGAGGAGAGAATGCTTCGGACCACTTCAGTTTCTGGGTGTCATGCACTGGGTGCTGAAGCTAGCTTCTATAAGCTCACAGGAGCCAATTTTTACATTAAGTGTTTCACCAGGTGGTTAACATAATCTTTACTAGCTGGAAGTCAGCCACCATAGGAATATTTACACCAAGGAAATCAGCAAACATTTCCCTATACTCAGACCCACGGAGAGCCAGTGATTAGGCAATCACTGGTCTGGGCAGAAAGGTGAAGTTCTGATCTAAGTAACATTGTCCTCTCTGTTGGGCAGGAAGGTAGGTCGTATGCTAGTGTGTCAGAGGTTTGAGGAAAGCGGAGGGATTGAATTCTGGGAACCGTGGTGGAGAGAAAAGGCCACTAGGAAACACTGAATGCCTGCTCTCCTGCAATTTTTTTTTTTTTTTGAGATATAATCTTGCTCTGTCACCACACCTGGTTAATTTTTCCACTGTTGAGACAGGGTCTCATGCTTATAGAAGCTGGTCTCGAATTCCTGAGTTCAAGTGATCCTCTTGCCTTGGTTTCCCATAGTGCTGAGATTACAGATGTAACCAAGAGCTACTACTGCACTTGGCCTTTTTTTTTTTTTTTTTTAGAGACAAGGTCTTGCTCTGTCACCCAGGTTGACACAATCACAATTCACTACAACCTTAACTCGTGGGATCAAATAATCCTCCTGCCTCAGCCTCCAAGTAGCTAGGACTATAGTCACTTGCCTTCATGCCAACTAATTATTTTTTGGTTATTTGTAGAGAGGAGGTCTTATGTTGTCCAAGCTGGTCTAGAGTTCCTGGCCTCATCTGATTCTCTTGCCTCAGCCTCCCAAAGTGATGGGATTACAGCTGTAAGCTACCACGCCCAGCCTGCCATATTGTTTTGAGGGAGCAATTGAGGGTAAGACTGTTAGTCTGTGGTGGAATCAATATATGCATTTGTAGGAATTCTCTTGCAAGGTCAATGGCCCAGGAATCTCTAGACCCAGTCTTTTGGCTAGCAGCTGTAATGGAAAAATGAAATGCAATATGGACGACGGAGCTGTGTCGCAAGAGAATAGCTGCGGTAATGGGCCACAGAACCTAAACTGTAAGGGGAAAGAGGTGAAAACAGGAGAAGGTGCTGTGTGAGGAGAAGGCGTCTCATTTTCCTGGTATCACATGCTTTTCATCTCCTTACTATCCTGGGTATCATTTTTGTAAGTTGGCCCTCCCATTTGATAACACACACCTCTTTTAGAATGTGGTATCCAAGTGCAAGCCCCTCAATCTTGCACAACATTCCAGCTTGGTTTGACTATCAAAGGCCACATCATTGTCCACATTTTAGACACCATACTTTAAAGATGGCAATACTCAATGTCATTGGAAGAACTTAGATAAATGAGTGGAAGCAGAGATAGTCAGATGTTTAACAATTTAGTGGGAATGATCTGAAATCTTTTACTCTGCATTAACTAGCTGATTGGAATTACCAATGAATAATCATGAAATTCTGTAATTCTGAAATTCTGCAATATATACAGTCACTCTGGATCATCAATAGTGAATATAATTGTCATGAGAATATTATTTTGTAAATTATTAGAAGAGCATAAAAGCACTAAGTGACACAACAAGAACTTCGGGGAGTTAATGTAAAACCTCAGAATGGCCTTCAGGTATGAAGCTTGATCAGAAACCGACCTAGTGATGGGATTATTAATGCCGGCAGAACCACAGGAAAGGACAAGTCTGTTGCATCAAGACGAGACTCCAGGACATAGGAACTATGACTTTAATTTCAAATGATGCCGAGTTTTAAGAGCTGATACCTACTTATATATCCTAAAATATTAATGAATATACTTATCAGAAATTTGAAATTTTGATGGATTACATTCCCAATGTTACCTTTTCATCAAATTTAGTGGATTGATCATAGTGCCAGTGTTTAGTGGATTGATCATAGTGCCAGTACTTTCTCAATATACAAGGTCTAACAATGAAGTTGGAGAATTCTTCCTAGAAAAAGTGCTACAGGCCCCACTGCTGAACATCACTCCAGTCACCACTGAAGTACTCCCCTTGGGAAGCTGTGCATGGACACCAGCTCAAAGTCCACCCTTCAAAGCAATTTTGGAACTCTTTTTCTGGAATGGCCATCAGAGAGATGTCATCATATTAATCTTGATGTCCTGAATGTCATCAAAATGTCTTCCTTTCAATATTTCCTTTATCTTTAGGTAAAGAAAAAGGTCACTGGGGGCTAATTCAGGTGATTAGGGAGGTTGTTCCAATAGTTATTTGTTTACTGGCTGGCTGAACGCTCCCTCACAGACAGTGCCAGGTGAGCTGGTGCATTGTTGTGATGCAAGAGCCATGAGTTGTTGGCCAAGATTTTCAGCTAAGATTTTCCTGACTATTTATTGATGTTTTCTTGGTCTGTGATGCTTCTCATAGTCAGCCAATGATTTTGAGACACAATTCAATGAATTTTTGCAATGTTTTTGTCAGTTCTGCTCACTATTGACTGCCCTGACCTCTCTTTGTCAGTGTTGCTTTCTCTCCCCTCAGAAAAACGTTTAATCCTTTTGTACACTGCCATTTTTTCATGGCATTATTCCCATGAAAAATATGTCACTGATTTCACTTCCATTCTTGGAAGTTTAATAAGAAATTTGCAAATGTTTGCTCATTGCTCTAATTGAAACTCAAACATTCTCTTTACAGCAGACAAAAACACACAACAACAATGAATGCCACTCAGTAAAACACTGCCACTTATCAAGACGAACGCAGGTCTGCAACACTGATAATGTGTTCATTTCGAACCATACAGAGCTGTTTGTACAGTGCTGCCCACTTAAGCACACAGCGGCAAGTTTGCAAATGTAATTGCCAGACCTCATGTAGAAGAGGAATTTTCTTTCTGAATTAAAAATGTCATTTCAGTGAGATTGCATCTGCAACTCATCATGATTAGTTCCAGATTCAACAAAATTCATTTTCACTCACCACCCTGAATTAGCTGGAGACCATGACTTTGACTTATCTAGACTCTCTTGTGCTTTGGGTATATAGCCTGCACATGTAACTTGCTTTCTTGCTTATGAATAACCAGAAGGTGAATAGCAGGCAGTTTTTCACTGGAGAAGGCGGTTTTCTTCATCAAAATCATCTCATCGCATTTCTCATTTGAATAGCTGACACCTCCTCACCCCAAAACCAGAAAAACAAAGCTATCTAGTTTACTCCTCTCACACTAGATTCTTCTCTTCCCATTTTCCCCTACTTTTTTGATGTCCATGAGCTCTTTATGTTTTGTTTATTCCTTTATGGTTTGGACTAACATAGGGTGCATACAATAGGCGACACTGTTTGCATTTGTAAGCTAGAGTCTGCAGTTGAGTCTTCGATTTTGTTTTTTCTGATCTTGAGGTATTTGAATATGAGGTAAGAGGCAGTGGTATTGGAGTGGGAAGTGTGCAGACTTTTCTCCTGTGTCACTCTTCACATTGGCCAGCAAGGGGAGTTAGAGGAGCAGTTACAGCCGGAGCTGAGACCCGAGTGAGCGGACCTCTCATGACAGAGTGTGAGTCACTGATGCCTCACGCACTGCATTTCCTGTGTAACACAAATACTATTTTGTGTTGTATACCAGATTATTTTTTCTTTCATCTAGGCTGAAATTTTTGCTGATCAAAATTTAATTGTGGGCTCGGCGCCTGTGACTCAAGTGGCTAAGGCACCAGCCACATACACCTAAGGTGGTAGGTTTGAATCCAGCCCGGGCCCCCCAAACAAGAATAATGGCTGCAACCAAAAAATAGCCGGGCATTGTGGCGGGTGCCTGTGGTCCCAGCTACTTGGGAGGCTGAGGCAGGAGACTCACTTGAGCCCAGGAGTTGGAGGTTGCTGTGAACAATGAAG
>NW_003852576.1:1736425-1742162 GCF_000181295.1 Otolemur garnettii | reverse complement strand
TTAAAAAACCCACAGGAGTGGTGGGGCACTGGAAATGAACTTTTTTTTTTTTGAGACAGAGCCTCAAGCTGTTGCCCTGGGTAGAGTGCCATGGCATCACAGCTCACAGCAACCTCCAACTCCTGGGCTCAAGCGATTTTCCTGCCTCCTCCTCCCAAGTAGCTGTGCTACAGGTGCCCGCCACAACACCCAGCTATTATTTGGTTGTAGTTGTCATTGTTGTTTGGTGGACCCGGGCTGGAGTTGAACCCGCCAGCTCAGGTGTATGTGGCTGGCACCTTAGCTGCTTGAGCCACAGGTGCCAAGCCTGGAAATGAACTTTTAATGTCCAGGTGGCATAAAAATCTAATTGTGGCCTCGAGTAGCCCAAACCCCCTTAATTCGGATAAGACAGCATTCAACTGACTTCAATAAAAAGGGACTTAGAGGAAGGGAGGTGGCCTTGGGGAGAGCTGGCCATGACAGCCAGGACTGAGGAGGCCATTGTTCTAAGTCCTCCTGGGGCTTACTGAGATTGACAAGGCACCTGCTGCTTTCCAGAGCTGAACGTTCAGGCCAGAGCTGAGGCTCTGCCCCAGCCCCTGGCCCCCAGCCATCCAGGTGCTGGAGATTCACAAGTACAGGGAGGGTAGGGAAGAGCCCTTTGGAGGGATCCACTGTGTGGGCAACACTCTCCCCTTTAAATCAACTGCCATGCTTCTTAGCACCAAGACTTTCAGTGCTTTTCCACGGATTCCTCTACTGTGGCTATGCCATAGTAACGTTTCATGTCCATCCACTTTCACAGATAATGGTTCACTTCATCGGCTCTGTTTGTGATCAGGATCAGTGATTATGTATCCCAGTTAGTGCCTCAATCTTGCTTTCCCAAGCTGCATCCTGGCTACTGAATACAGTTCTTTGCTGTTGATTGCAAAATACACTAAAAGTCAGTCATCACTGGTTTTCTCTATTTGAAGGTCAGCTTTTTAACTGCAATGATTTAAAAACAAAAACCTTGGCTCAGCGCCTATAGCTCAACCAGCTAAGGCGCCAGCCACGTATACCTAAGGTGGCGGGTTTGAATCCCCAGCCCGGACCTGCCAAACAACAATGACGGCTGCAACCAAAAAAATAGCCGGGCGTTGTGGCGGGCGCCTGTGGTCCTAGCTACTTGGGAGGCGGAGGCAGGAGACTCGCTTGAGCCCAGGAGTTGGAGGTTGCTGTGAGCTGTAATGCCACGGCACTCTACCCAGGGGCATAGCTTGAGGCTCTGTCTCAAAAATAAAAAAATAAAAAAATAAAAAATAAATAAAAACAAAAACCTTAAGTAAAGTTATGTGCCCCGTGCTCTGTGCTTACAGACGGTGTTGTGTAAAAGACAGAATCAGGCCTTAAGAGCAGGAACTGTAGATTTTAGTCAGGTTCTGCCTCTTACTAGCTGTGTGATCTTGGGCAACTCATATAATTTTGCTGGGCTTGGTTATTTTCCCATCTACAAAAATGGACAAGTTGGACTAACCGAGTGGACAGGATTCCAGATGTGAGAGTCAAGCAAAACCAAGGCTTTAATCCTGGATACTTTATGTGTTGGCTGGATGATGCTTGGCATTATTTTAAGGCTTTAGTGCGATCATGTATGTGAAACCCTTAGCATTGCTCTTAAGAACATTACTAATACTCCTCAAATGATAGTTATTATTAATAATTATGACAATGACCATAATTACTAACATTCTTTAGAGCCTTTTTTAAAGCTCTAAAATGCAATGACTTAAGTCCAAAATGTGATTGATTGCTGTGAATAAGCCTGCTTATTTGATCCTGTGCTTCTAAAAGGAATTCTGTAAGAAATAGGCTGAAATCATAGAGAACTTGGCAGAGTGTTTAGATTATTTTCCCTGAGTAGAGTGCCATGGCATCATAGCTCACAGCCACCTCAAAGTCTTGGTCTCAGATGAGCCTCCTGCCTCCGGCTCTAAGTAGCTGGGACTACAGGTGGCTGCTACGATGCCTAGCTAGTTTTCCTATTTTTAGTAGAGATGGGGTCTCCCTCTTGCTTAGGCTGGTCTTGAACTCCTGAGCTCAAGCAATCCACTCACCTCAGCCTCCCAGAGTGCTGGGATTACAGGCATGCACCATTGTGCCCAGCCCTAGATTTTATTGTATAATGCTACAGTAACATATTCACCAAACAATGTGCATTGTAATAAATACAGGCCTAGGCCAACTTCCTTTGTTTTTTCATAGTATAACGCCTACTAGGAAGTCTTTTTTTTTTTTTTTTTGGCCAGGGCTGGATTTAAACCTGCCACCTCCATCATATGGGGCCGGCGCCCTGCTCCTTTGAGCCTACAGGCACCGCCCCATACTAGGAAGACTTTAAAAGTTAAATTTTTGTATTTGGCAGTAGTACAACCATGAAAAAAGAGAGGGATTGGTTCTTTTCAATTTTAAAACTAATTTAGAATTTATTTACATTCACAAGTTCTGAAAATGTTCTCTTTATGTTTAAATTTCATTTAAAATTATTTTCAGGCAATAATAATTACTGGAAAAGAGCTGTGTTCACTGACTCTACCACTCAGATGGCAAACAGATGTAATTAACTGAGTAAGTAGTTGGGCGTGTCCATTACAGTTCAGGCACTGAAATATAGGTGCTGGGAGAGAATAAAACAGACCAAACTCTACCCTCCCGAGGCTAATCTTCTACTGGATTGACCTTCTGTCGGAGTGCCAGTCCTAAAAGAGGGTCTGTCTGTGCTGGATTGTGAGGCCACATCAGGACTCATTAAAAAAGGATACTGTGGCTGCCTGGTGATTTCCACTAGAGGTGAGGGTGGGAGAGTTCAGCGTTGTGCTGTATTTACTGTCCTCCCTCAGCCCGCCACTGGCCATATACAGCTGTCAAGTACTTGAACTAGTCCAAATTGAGATGCGCTGTAAGTGTAAAATACACACCAGAGTTCAAAGATTTAATAAGAAAACAAGAATGTCAAAGATCTCATTCATACTTTTAGTATTGGTATGCCAAAATAATACTATTATGGATATGATAACTTAAAATGTTATTAAAATTAATCACAGATTTTTTTTTTACACATGGCTGTCAGAAAATTTAATTTTATGCACATAGCTTTCATTGCATTTCAGGCCCCGGAATGTAGGTGCTGGGACATAGGAGTGGAGAAAGTAGCCTGGACAGTGTGGCACGGTGTGTCTGTCTTCACTTGCATCGTGTATGACCTTGAACTTCTCAGCCAGTAGGGACAAAAGGCAACGCCTATGAAAAAGCCAAAATCTGCTGGCAGCTTCTTTCACTTTCTCCTCTTCTGGGCACTGTCTGCTCCTTTACTCTTCCCTCGGAAACTTCTCTCAGACACCTCCCTTGGAGCCGTTTCCACGCACTTCCCCTAGTTTCAAAACTATTCCTTCCCATGGGAACTTCCTTGCCCAGAGCCCCTTTTCTGTGGGATATTTAGCTTTCTAAGATATTAATTGATTTTGCTCGCTTAAGATGTCACCTTTAGTATGTGTCCATTAAATGCATTTACTACTTAATAAACTACCAAGTAATGATGCTTTTGTGCCTAATAATTCCACTGAAGTGCTGTGTCTTCATGGCACAGAGGCCCAGAGACTGGCATCCCACCTGTTGGTAGCCGTCCATGGAGACTGAGACACACACGTCACGTCCTCTCTACAAATCCTCTCTCCGTAATGTTCATATACCAGCTCATAGTTCACAAAGTCCTTGCAGAGAAGTATTCCCATTTTAGGTTCCAAACGGTCTATGAAATAGGTAAGGCTGGACTTCTTAGTTGCTTTATATAGAAGACTTTCTAATTGAAGCTACCGTGTTTCCCCGAAAATAAGACACTGTCTTATATTTATTTTTTCTCAAGAAGATGCACTAGGGCTTATTTTCAGAGTATTAAGTGTAATACAACGATCTACATTTATTCAAATACAGTTAGGTCATCTTCTTCTGGAACCTGACAGGGGAGCCGACCTTGGTGGTGGGGCTGGTGCTAGTGATGTGTGAACTCCTTTCCCCTAGCCATTCGCTCGTGCCCAATAGGATGCCTTCCACCCTGGTTACCACCTGCACAAATGTGAATGGCTGGGAGAAAGGAGCTGTGGCAGTAAAAGGTATTCCAGTCTTCCTTATTGCTCCGCCCCGAAATGCAGTGTATCTGCATAGCCACGCAGATCTGCATAGTCACTAAGTCTTATTATCAGGGTAGGGCTTATATTTAACAAATGCATAGAAATCCGCTAGGGCTTATTTTTTGGGTAGGTCTTATTTTCGGGGAAACACAGTAAGAGACAATAGGTCCTCTGGGTATTAAAATCTGTGGAGGAGGGTCCTAGATTTTCCATAGGAAAGAGGAGAATAGTGGAAAAGGAAAATGAGTGGAAATGTCCTAACAGTCCTAGCTGTGGGGTGGAGGAAAGTTGGGGGAAGTAGAGCCAGATTAGAACATTGTGGTGGGGGAAACCCTGAATCTCAGAAGGTGACTTGTTTATAAATAATACTAAAGGTATAAGGCCCAGTGCAATGACTCATGCCCACAAGCTTAGTGATTTGGGAGGCATAAGTGGGAGGATCGATTGAGGCCGGGAGTTCAAGACCAGCCTGAGCAAGAGCAAGACCTCATCTCTAAAAATAGCAGGGCATTATGGTGGGCACCTTTAGTCCCAGCTATTAGGGAAGCTGAGATAAGAGGATCACCTGAGCCCAAGAGTTTGAAGTTGCTGTGAGCTATGATGCCATAGCACTCTACTGAGGGTGACAAAGTGAGACTTGGTCTCAAAAAGAAAAAAATCTCCCAATAAGATGAAGAACATTATATGAGGATATAAAATTATATAAATAAATTCTACAAATTTAAATTTTATTTATAAAAATAACAAAAGTTTATGATGGGCAGGGATCGTCGCTACAGTGGTGGCCACTGTATCTCATCCCACCTCTGCAGCCCCAGAGCCTGTGACCGGCCAGGGCCAGTCAGCATCCAGGTTGTCAGCGGGGAGCATGGTCTTCCTCCAGGTCCGGTATGAGAACCTGGTAGCAGGCATGAGTGGAGGAGTCTTGTCCAACCTCCCAGTGCACCTGCTTGACCTCGTGAAGATCCACTTCGCCATGAGTGATGGATTGGAACTGAGACCAAAATATAAAGGAATTTTACAGTGCTTGACTACCATTTGGAAACTTAATGGACTACAGGGACTTTATCAAGGAGTAACTCCAAATGTCTGGGGTGCAGGCTTCTGGGGACTCTGCTTTTCCTTTTACAGTGCAATCAAATCATATAAAACTGAGGGAAGAGCTGAATGGTTAAAGGCAACAGAATATCTCATCTCAGCTGCTGCAGCTGGAGCCATGACCCTCTGCATTACAAACCCCTTATAAGTAACAGAAACTCACCTGATGTTATGGTATGATGGTGTTAATTCCCCACAGCAGCAATATAAAGGAATGTTCGATACACTTGTGAAAATATATAAATATTGGCGGTGCCTATAGCTCAGTGGGTAGGGTGCTGGCCACATACACCGAGGCTGGTGGGTTCAAGCCCAGCCCAGCTAAAATCAACAATGACAACTGCAACAAAAAATAGCTGGGCGTTGTGGCAGGTGCCTGTAATCCTAGCTACTTGGGAGGCTGAAGCAAGAAAATCACTTGGGCCCAAAAGTTTGAGATTGCTGTGAGCTGTGATGCCATGGCACTCTACCCAGGGCAACATAGGGAG
>NW_003852576.1:1732444-1734503 GCF_000181295.1 Otolemur garnettii | reverse complement strand
CATCATTGTTGTTTGGCAGGCCCGGGCTGGGGATTCGAACCTGCCACCTTAGGTGTATGTGGCTGGCGCCTTAGCCGCTTGAGCCACAGGCGCCGAGCCTGTTATCTCTATTGTTAACTTTTTTTTCCAGAAACTTCCATAATTTAAAATGTAATTCTGCATCCAGTTTTTTTGGGGGTGGAGGGTGAGGAGGGCACTTAGTATAGTTTAAATTTTTAAAATCTGAACTTCTAGAATCCAGCTATGTTGGCCTTTATTTTTTTTTAATTTATTTTTTTTTTTTGAGACAGAGTCTCACTTTGTCACCCTGGGTAGAGTGCTATGATATCACAGCTCACAACAACCTCCAGCTCTTGGGCTTAGGTGCTTCTCTTGCCTCAGCCTCCTGGGTCGCTGGGACTACAGGTGCCCGCCACAACAACCAGCTATTTTTGATTGCAGTTTGCCCAGGGCTGGATTTGAACCCGCCACCCTTCGGTATATGGGGCTGGCACCCTACTCACTGAGCCACAGGCGCCGCCCTGTTGGCCTTTATTTAACATATACAGCTATAAATCATTTATTGAAGATGCTAAATACATCATTTTTTAGAGATGCTTGAATGTTTGATGTGTTTACTGACAAACTGGAAATGGGAAACTTTAACTTTCTACTTAAATTTTCACATATGTGGGCCTAGATCCCAAATAAGTGATAAATGTACATTGGTCGCCCAAATTCAGATTGAAATGCAAATTACTGACCATTATTGATTTCAGTTTTTTTTTTTTTAAACAGAGCCTCAAGCTGGCCCCCTGGGTAGAGTGCCATGATGTCACAGCTCACAGCAACCTCCAACTCCTGGGCTCAAGCGAGTCTCCTGCCTCTGCCTCCCAAGTAGCTGGGACCACAGGCGCCCGCCCCACGCCCAGCTATTTTTTGGTTGCAGCCATCATTGTTGTTTGGCGGGCCCAGGCTGGATTTGAACCCTCCACCTTAGGTGTATGTGGCTGGCTCCTTAGCCACTTGAACCACAGGCACTGAGCCAGATTTCACTTTTATTTTTTTATTTTATTAAATCATAGCTGTGTACATTAATACTGTCATGGGGTACACACTGTGTGCTATTTTTATATACAATTTGAAATATTCTCATCAAACCGATTAACATAGCCTTCATGTCATTTTCTTAGTTAATATGTTAAGACATTTATATTCTACATTTAGAAAGATTCACATGTACCCTTATAAGATGCACCATGGGCGTGATCCCACCAATCACCCTCCCTCCACCCATCCTCCCGGATTTCACTTTTAGGAGTCATTGTGGGGCTGTGCCTGTAATTCAGTGAGTAGGGCGCTAGCCCCATATACCGAGGGTGGTGAGTTCGGACCCAGCCCCAGCCAAACTGCAACAACAATAAAAAAAATAGGTGGCATTGTGGTGGTCACCTACAGTCCCAGCTACTCAGGAGGCTGAGGCAAGAGAACCGTCTAAGCCCAAGAGCTGGAGGTTGCTGTGAGCTGTGATGCGACAAACTGTCTACCAAGGGCGACAAACTGTCTCTTAAGAAAAAAAAAAACATTCATTGTAGATATCTATAAATTTAAAGGTCACTGCAAGGGGATGCCAGGATAATACTAGTTTTTTAATTTATCATAATAATCTATGAGTGCTGTTAAACTATCATCTATAAATTATCATATATAAACCATATATAAGTAGGTCTTTGAAAACAGTTTTTTAATATATATTTTGGCAACAGCATTGTTTTTAAAATAAAGATGAAATAAGAAATTTCTTAAAAAGTTTATCATGGACTTAACCATCATTAGAGAATAAAAATTAAAATTAAAGAACAAGTAATCCAGTTCCACACCTGTGGCTCAAGTGGCTAAGGTGCCAGCCATATACACCTAAGGTGGTAGGTTCGAATCCAGCCTGGCCCACCAAACAACAATGATGGCTGCAACCAAAAAATAGCCAGGTGTTGTAGTGGGCGCCTGTGGTCCCAGCTACTCAGGAGGCTGAGGCAGGAGACTCGCTTGAGCCCAGGAGTTGGAGGTTGCTGTGAGCTGT
>NW_003852576.1:1729186-1730746 GCF_000181295.1 Otolemur garnettii | reverse complement strand
CTCACTTTTGTTCAGGCTAGTCTCAAACTTGTGAGTTCCAGGGATCCTCTCACCTTGGCCTCCCAGAATGCTAGGATTACAGGCATGAGCCATCATACCTGGCTAAAAAAAGATTTTAAACCAATTAAAAAAAAGAAAGGCCACCAAATCATAAGGCTTCTCAGCTGAGTTTATTTGACTTTAAAAGAAGAGATAATTACAATATTTATCATTCCAGAAGAAGCTGTCCTAATTCAGCTGAGCAAACTTTTTTACTGAAACCAGAAATATCTAAGAACTGCTAGGTTTGAATGTGACCCTTCTGCTCAGGTGAGATCACTTCCGCCTTGGAGTTGGAGGCTGCTTTGGCTATGATTGTACCACTTCATTCCAAACTGGGCAACAGGGCAAGTCTGTATCTTAAAAATAGAAAGAATGTGTCCCCTCCAAAAGTCAGGTGTGGCCAGTATTGTGGTATTAAGAGGTGGGGCATGTAACAGGTACTGAGGCCATGATTACCCTCCCTTATTAATAGGATTAAAGTCCTTGGCCATGCCTGTGGCTCAAAGGAGTAGGGCGCTGGTCCCATATGCCAGAGGCGGCAGGTTCAAACCCAGCCCCGGCCCTAAAACAGCAAAAAAAAAAAAAAGGATTAAAGTCTTTCTAAAAGCCTTCGCACCACATTCAGAAAGCTTACCCCTCGCTCTTCTGTCACCTGAGGACCCAGCCTCCTCGGGAGGATTCACCCTTACCAGACCACCAAACCTACCAGAGCCTTGCTCTCCAACCTGTGAGAAATACATTTCTATTCTTTATAAATTACCTAGTCTCTAACATTTTGTTGTAGAAGCACCACCTGAACAAGACAACAATGTAAAGAAGACTATAGACCGATCTCCCTTAGGGAATATAGATGTAAAAATTTAAAGTAAAAAAGAAATTGGAGGGGAACAGCGTCTCAAGCTGTCGCCCCCTCAGTAGAGTGCTGTAGCGTCACAGCTCACACCAACCTCAAACTCTTGGGCTTAAGCGATTCTCTTGCCTCAGCCTCCCAAAGAGCTGGGACTACAGGTGCCCACCACAATGCCCGGCTATTTTTTGGTTGCAGTTGTCATTGTTGTTTGGCAGGCCTGGGCTGGGCTCAAACCCGCCAGCCTTGGTATATGTGGCCGGCACCCTACTCACTGAGCTATACCTACCAAGCCTCAAAGTAAAATATTAGCAAACAAAATCTAGCTATGCAGCAAAAGAATAAATATATTATGATCAAACAGGGTTTACTCCAGAAATGTAAGAACTGTTCAGTATGAAATAATCTATTATATAATCTGTTGCAGCAATCAAAAGGACAGAAAAAAATAAAAATAAAAATAAAAAAGGCTCGGTGCCTGTAGCTCAAGCGGCTAAGGTGCCAGCCACATACACCTGAGCTGGTGACTTTGAATCCAGCCTGGGCCCGCCAAACAACAATAACGGCTGCAACTAAAAAACTATAGCTGGATGTTGTGGCGGGCACCGGTAGTCCCAGCTATTTGGGAGGCAGAGGCAGGAGAATCACTTGAGCCCAGGAGTTGGAGGTTG
>NW_003852576.1:1723688-1728590 GCF_000181295.1 Otolemur garnettii | reverse complement strand
TGTGAGCTGTGATGCCACAGCATTCTACCCAGGAGGACAGCTTGAGGCTCTGTCTCAAAAAAAAAAAGGAAAAGAAAAAGATAGGCATATTTTATTACATAAAACAACACTCTTCGTATGACGGAAGTTATAAACAAAATACTGGACAAACAATGAACTTGGAAACATACTTTTAGCCTTTGATTTTTTTTTTCCTTTGAGCATTATTTACAGAATCAGGAAAAAACAAGGCTATTTCTCACATTTGGAAAACAAACATGATGAAAGCTCTTTGAAAAAGAGATGGTATCGTACATATACGCAGACAGCTAAGCACACAGTATCAGGGTCTCCATGGCGGCTTAGATCTCTTTCATTCATATTAGGAGGTGATTCATACACCCTAAATTAAGAACTCCTGGCTCAGAGCAGAGGCGCACGCCTATAATCCTAGCACTTTGGGAGGTGGGAGGATCCCTTAAGCTCAGGAGTTTGAGATTCTGTCTCTACTAAGAATAGAAAAATTACTAAGGCTACCTGACAGTGCTATCATAAAAATATATATACATACACACAGTATATATGTGTATATATACATATTAGCTATGTACAGTGGCACAAGCCTATAGTCCTAGCCACTTGGGAGTCTGGGGCAGGCAAATTGCTTGAACCCAGGAGTTTGAGGTTGATATGAGCTAGGCTGACGCTATGGCACTCTAGCCCAGTCAACAGAGTGAGAGTCTGTCTTAAGAAGAAAGAAAAAAGAAAAATTAGCTGGGCATTGTGGTGGGCATCTGTAGTCCCAGCTGCTCGGGAGGCTGAGGCAGGAGGATGGCTTAAGCCCAGGAGTTTGAGGTTGCAGTGAGCTATGATGATGCGACTGCACAATAGCTGGGGTGACAGAGCAAGAAAAAACCCAGAAAATATCTTAACAAGTGTTAATAAGAATGTGGAAAAATTGATTGGAACCTTCGTGTACAACTGGTAGGAATGTAAAATGGTGTCATTGCTATGTAAAGCCTCAAAAAATTAAAAATTGAATCTCCATATGACCCAGGAGTTCTACCTTGGGGTATATATGAAAAGAAGATCGTTTTTATTTTGTTCTTGTTTTTTTTTTTGAGACAGGCTCTCAAGCTGTTGCCCTGGGTAGAGTGCTGTGACGTCACAGCTCACAGCAACCTCAAACTCTTGGGCTTAAGTGATTCTCCTGCCTTGGCCTCCCAAGCTGCTGGGACTACAGGCGCCCGCCACAACACCTGGCTATTTTTGTTATTGGTGTTGTTGCAATTGTCATTGCTGTTTTAGCTGGCCCAGGCCGGGTTCAAATCCACCAGCCTTGGTGTTATGTGACCAGTATCCTACCCACTGAGCTATGGGTACCGCCAGACAACAAGATCTTAAAGAGATAGTTGTGCATTCAGATTCACAAAGTATTATTCACAATAACCCAGAGGTGGAAGTAACCAAAATTCCTTGACAAATGAATGTACAAAAAAAATAGAATAAACATAGAATATAGCCTAAAAAAATAATGAAATTCTGACACATGCTACAAGGGACATTATGCTCAATGATCACTTTTCAACACTTTAACGTAACATGAAAAGTGGTTTTAATTAGAAAACTCAAGTTCAGCTTGGCGCGTGTGGCTCAAGTGGCTAAGACACCAGCCACATACACCTAAGGTGGCGGGTTTGAATCCAGCCCAGGCCCACCAAACAACAATGATGTCTGCAACCAAAAAATAGCCAGGCATTGTGGCGGGCACCTGTCATCCCAGCTACTTGGGAGGCTGAGGCAAGAGATTCGCTTGAGCCCAGGAGTTGGAGGTTGCTGTGAACTGTGATGCCAGAGCACTCTACCCAGGGGGACAGCTTGAGGCTCTGTCTCAAAAATAAAAAATTTATTCCAGGCCAGCCATAGTGGGTCATGCCTGTAATCCTAGCACTCTTGAGAGGCTGAGGCTGGTGGATTGCCTGAGCCCAGGAGTTTGAGATCAGCCTGAGCAAAAGCGACAAACCATCTCTCAAAAAAATAAATAAAATAATAAAAAAAAATAAAATTTTATTTTATCCACCCTAGCTGATGTGAAATAATATCTCTTTTGATTTGCATTTCTCATGTCTAATTATGTTGACTAATGACATCCTTTCTTGTGGTTATTGGTCTTTTTGTTGAGACAAAGTCTTTTTCACTCAGTTGCCCTGGGGGTGAATGCGGTGGCGTCATAGCTCACAGCAACCTTCAATTCTTGGGCATTAGTGTTTATCTTGCCTCACCTCCCAAGTAGCTGGGATTACAGGTGCCCACCACAATACCCAGCTAGTTTTTCTATTTTCAGTAGAGGTGGGGTCTCCCTCTTGCTCAGGCTGGTCTCAAACTCCTGAACTCAAGCAATTCACCTGCCTTGGCCTCCCAGAGTGTTAGGGTTACAGGTGTGAGCAACTTCACCAGGCTCTTACTGGTCACTTACGTATCTTCTTTACAGAAATGTTTATTCACATCTGTTGGGTGTTTTTTGGCCGGGGCTGGGTTTGAACCTAGCACCTCTGTCATACAGGGCTGGTGCCCTACTCCTTTGAGCCACAGATGCTGCCCTGTTGTCTGTTTTTTAATTGGGCTATTTATTTGTCTTTTTATTGTTGAGTTGTAAGGGTTTTTAAAAAAACATAACTTCTGGATACAAGTCTCTTACCCGTTATACGATTTGCAATATTTTCTCTCGCTGAACGCCTTTCTGCTCTCTTGATAGTGCCCTTTGCATCACAGGACACTTTACTTTTTTTTTTTTTTTTTTGAGACAGAGCCTCAAGCTGTCCCCCTGGGTAGAGTGCCGTGACATTACAGCTCACAGCAACCTCCAACTCCTGGGCTCAAGCGAGTCTCCTGCCTCCGCCTCCCAAGTAGCTGGGACCACAGGTGCCCGCCACAGCGCCCGGCTATTTTTTGGTTGCAGCCGTCATTGTTGTTTGGCGGGTCCGGGCTGGGGATTCGAACCCGCCACCTTAGGTATACGTGGCTGGCGCCTTAGCCGATTAAGCTATAGGCGCCGAGCCAGGACACTTTACTTTTGATGAAGTCTGACGTATCCTTTTTTCTTTTGTTTCTTGTGATTTTGGCATATCTAGAAACTATCACTTACCTAATACAAGGTCAAAAATATTTACTCCTGTGTTTCTTGAGTTTTATGGTTTTAGTACTCATACTTAGGTCTTTGGAACATTTTGCTTTAATTATTATATGTGTACCTGTAGTTTGGGGTAGGGGTTCAACTTCATTAATTTCCAAATGGTTACTCAGGTATCCATTGTTTGTTTATTTATTTATTTATTTTTTTGAGACAGAGTCTCAAGCTATCACCCTGGGTAAAGTGCTGTGACATCATATCTCACAGCAGCCTCCAAATCTTGGGCTCAAGCAATCATCTTGCCTCGATTTTTCTATTTTTTGTAGAGACGGGGGTCTTGCTCTTGGTCAGGCTGGTCTTAAACCTGTGAGCTCAAGAAATCCACCAGCCTAGGCCTCTCAGAGTGCTGGGATTACAGGTGTGAGCCACCACCCTCGGCCTTCCCACACCGTTGGTTTAAAAGCTTATTCTTTCTCGCTGAATGACCTTGACAGGCTGGTCAAAATCAATTGCCCAGATAGCTGAGTTTCTTTCTTGACTCTTAATTCTATTGCATTGGCCCATATGTCTACCTTGTGCCAGGACCACACTATCCTGTATACTGTTGCTTTGTAGTAAGTTTTTTTTTTTTTCTTTTTTTTTTTTTTGAGACAGCACCTCAATCTGTCCCCCTGGGTAGAGTGCTGTGGCCTCACCCAATGCCTGGGCTCAAGCAAATCTCCTGCCTCCGCCTCCCAAGTAGCTGGGACCACAGGTGCCCACCACAATGCCTGGCTATTTTTTGGTTGCAGTCATCATTGTTGTTTGGCGGGCCCGAGCTGGATTCAAACCGACCACCTGAGGTGTCTATGGCTGGCGCCTTAGCCACTTGAGCCACAGGCGCCAAGCCTGTAGTAAGTCATGAAATCCACCTTTTTTCTTCTTTTTCAAGATTGTTTTAACTCCTCTAGGGCCCTGAGTTAGCATGAATTTTAAGATCAGCCTATCAATTTCCACAAAGAAACCAGATGCTGTTTTTATAGGGACCACAATGAATCTGTAGATCGATTTGGAGAGTATTTTCATCTTAACAATATTATTTTCCGTTCATGAACCTGGGATTTCTATACCATTATTTAGGTTTTCTTTAATTTTTATGAACACTGTTTTATAGTTTTCACAGTACAAGTTTTATGTTTTTGGTATTTTATTCATTTTATAAACAGAATCATTTCTTGATTTTATTTTACATTGTACCTCACTGGTGTACAGAAGGACAGTTAATTTTTGTGTGTTGCTCTTCTGTCCTACAACCTCACTGAACTCAATCATCCATTATGTTTGTTTATTTATGTTTAAACTAGAAAACTGTACATTCCCCAAAGACAATAACTGGGAAATGTTACCATTTGGGAGGTAAATAGCACAGAAAAATAAATTTCCAATTTATAAATCGTTTTCTTTATGAGTGTAGTTTTCACACCAAATTTTATTTCTGCTATTTTTTTTTTCAAGGAAATTCATTTGGTTTTTCAATTAATTGAAAGCAACAGAACACAGAGAATAATACTAAAAATATCTAATTTATAAATTTATTTTGTCATAATTTTAACAGAATCAATAGTTTTGTACCTAACTGGCAGATCTACTTATGAAATAAACAATTTCTCAATGGTTTGGTTCATGAGGAGCCTTGTAAATATCTGATAACTTGTTTGCTTATGATTCTAGACAGCTATTGCTAAAATTCAGATTGCTCTAGTCTAAATGTCAAGGTTTACAGCAAGTACAAATTTTTAATACTTTTTTTTTTT
>NW_003852576.1:1716985-1721817 GCF_000181295.1 Otolemur garnettii | reverse complement strand
GCCTTAGCCACTTGAGCCACAGGTGCCGAGCCTATTTTTATTTTTAATTTAATTTAATTGATTAATTTAGAGACAGAGTCAGACTTTGTCACCCTTGGTAGAGTGCTGTAGAGTCATAACTCACAGCAACCTCAAATTCCTGGGTTCAAGCAGTCCTTTTGCCTCAGCCTCTGGAGTAGTTTGGGACTACAGCTTGGCCTCCCAGAGTGCTAGGATTATAGGCCACCGTGCCTAGCCTGAACTTATCTTGACAAAATAATAATTGCCTAAAACTGGTAATTATGTTACATATATATATAAGAACAGCTGCCTAAGTTTTAGCTTGAAAAGTTTCTCTCGCTGGGCGGCACCTGTGGCTTAGTGAGTAGGGTGCCAGCCCCATATACCGAGTGTGGCGGGTTTGAACTTGGCCCCTACCAAACTGCAACAACAAAATAGCCCAGCGTTATGGCGGACGCCTGTAGTCCCAGCTACTCAGGAGGATGAGGCAAGAGAATCGCCTAAGTCCAAGAGCTGGAGGTTGCTGTGGACTGTGACGCTATGGCACTCTACTGAAGGTGACAAAGTGAGACTTTGTCTCAAAAAAAAAAAAAGAAAAGAAAAGAAAGAAAAGTTTCTCTTGCTAAAGTTTGTAGTAATATTGTCACTGCATAATAGTAGTGACTTAATTGATATTATTGTTATTGTTAATATGATTCTTTCTGTCAATACAAGAGTTGTTTTGCCACTCACTGTTTTGTTTCTGCTAATAGTACTTGTATAAAATTTTAAAAACTAGTATCATAGATGACTCCAATGTTGGGTGGCACCTGTGGCTCAAGGAGTAGGGTGCTGGCCCCATATGATGGAGATGGTGGGTTCCAACCCAGCCCCAGCCAAAGAACTGCAAAATATATATATGACTCCAATGTTATAATCCTTGGGACTCTTAGTTCAACCCAATCTTAATCACTTCAAAGCAAGGCTTTGATAGAACATCATCTGTTGACCTCTAATTGTAAATTCATAAAATGCATTTGGCTGGGCAACAAATGACTCTTAATTGAATTGATTTTTCCACAAGTAAGGGAGCTGAAAGCAGGATGGCAGGTGGGTATTAATCAATCATTTAAGTGTCCTATTTTCCCTACATTTCTAGGAGATATTATAGTAAATTATCTAAACAATTGTCTCTTTTTTTGAGACAGAGCCTCACTCTATCGCCCTGGTAGAGTGCCATGGCATCATCCTAGCTCACCACAACCTCAAACTTCTGGGTTCAAGTGATCCTCTTGCCTCAGCCTCCCAAATAGCTGGGACTACAGACGCTAGCCACAATAATGCCTAGCTATTTTTTTTTTCTATTTTTGGTAAAGACGGGATTCTCGCTCTTGCTCAGGCTGGTCTTGAACTCCTGAGCTCAAGCAATCCTTCCACCTTGGCCTCTCAGAGAGCTAGGATTAAAGGCATGAGTGACCTTGCTTGGCTAAATAATCATCTTTTTGAGGGCACATATCTTTTAGAAAAATGCCTGCTCTGAGGGAGCTTTCATTGCTGAGAAACAGAGTCGCACACTGGGAACCCACACCAACAGGCAATTAGGAACAGAGTGGGCAGGAGGAACCCTTTGCTGGGTAACTGGGACTGAGATTTTCGAATGAAATGGTTAGAAAAGAAGTGACATCCTACCCAGAAGTATTTTCCTTCAGGTGTTATCTGGGTCTTTAACTCTGTTTGTTAGTTAGGTTTTTGTTTGCTTTCAAATATCCTAGGGATTGTTAGCCCTGAGGTCCACTGACACCATTTAGGGTGATCTTAGACAAGAAGAATAAATTTCTGTTTACACCAAATCTCTAAATAAAATTTAGCATTTTGAAGAATAATGAGTATAAACAGTAAAGCATAGCAATATTGGCAGTACCTACAAGTTTTCATTAGAAGAAATCACAGGTCTTTTCATATTACATTCTAGATAACTTGGAATGTCATTTAAGCTACTTCAAATGTATGGTAGTTACTAGAATCAAGATCTTGTTAATTGGTGTGTAAGTAAGGAAACTTCTAGATTACTGTTTTAAAAAAATTGCTAACTGTGGCTCGGTGGGGTGGCTCACACCTGTAATCCTAGCACTCTGGGAGGCTGAGGCAGGTGGGTCTTCTGAACTTAGGAGTTTGAGACCACCCTGAGCAAGAGCGAGACCTGACTCTACTAAAAATGGAAAAGTAGTAGGGCGTTGTGGCAGGCAGCTGTAGTTTCAGCTACTCAGGAGACTGAGGCAATAGAGTCTCTGAAGCCCAAAAGTTTGAGGTTGCTGTGAGCTGTGACACCACAGTACTCTACCCAGGGCAAAAGAGTGAGACTCTGTCTCAAAAAAAATAATAAATAAATAAAATGTTAACTGTGTTTTAATGCATTAAAAACCACAATTTAGGGTGACACCTGTGGCTCAAAAGCCCCATATGCCTGAAGTGGCGGGTTCAAACCCAGCCCCAGCAAAAAAACAAACAAAAAAACAATTTGTTTTAAAGTCATTTGTATACATATATATAATTGTATACGTATATATAAAAAAAACCAAAAAACCATTTTATTTTAAAGTCATTTGTGTATATATACATATGTATATTATCCACTTAAAAGCTTTACTCTTAGACTATGTAAAAAGATCTGTGGCGCTGAAAAGATGAGGACCATGGCAAGAACGGACTTCGGCATAGTAGGATTGAAAAGTGCGCTGGGCAGGGGCTGCCTGTGTGAGGGCAGTCACTGTGTCCCATCCCTTTGTGCTTACTGGGAACTATGGCAGTTTCAGCATCCACCAGAGCAGCAGGTCCGGGCTAGCTCCCGGGAAGCTGATTTTGACAAGAGAATTCCTCCCGTCAGCCTGTAGTTAACTTGAAAACTTACATGTAAATACAGCTTCTCTGGATCTGCCAAAACCTCTAGATTAGAACTGAAAGGTGGCCCTTGGCGAGCTCTGACTCATCAGATTTCAGATTCTCACCCTTGAACCAAGTTTTAGAGTTACAGGACTAGCAAGAGCATGCCGGACGCGGTCCCCTCCTCCACCACTGCCACTCCTACGCTTATCCCTTAGGTTGCCACTAAGTGCTCTGGGAAAAGTATCAAATGGTGGCCACCGCAAACCGTAAATCAGAAGTGGAAAAAATATACTGTCAAAGGTATGACTTTATCAGTAAGGTCATTTCAGTGGTTGGACCAGGAGATGGGGACTAAAGCAATGGAATTAAAAAGCAATAATTTTTTTTTTTTTTGAGGCAGAGTCTCACTCTGTTGAGAGTGCTGTGGCATCATAGTTCACAGCAATCTCTTGGGCCTAAGTGATCCTCTTGCCTTAGCCTCCCAAGTAGCTTGGACTACAAGTGCCACAATGCCTGGCTAGGTTTTTTTCTTTTTTTTATTTTTTTGAGACAGAGCCTCAAGCTGTCCCCCTGGGTAGAGTGCTATGGCATCACAGCTCACAGCAACCTCCAACTCCTGGGCTCAGGGGAGTCTCTTTGCTTCTGCCTCCCATGTAGCTGTGACCACAGGTGCCCGCCACAACGCCTGGCTATTTTTTTTGGTTGCAGCCATCATTGTTGTTTGGTGGGCCTGGGCTGGATTCGAACCTGCCACCTTAGGTGTATGTGGCCGGTGCCTTAGCCACTTGAGCCACAGGCACCCAGCCATTTTTTCTATTTTTTTTATTTTAATTTTAATTTTTTTATTAAATAATAACTATGTACATTAATGCAATTCTGGGGTACAGTGTGTTGTTTTCATATACAAATGGAAATATTTTCATCAAACTGGTTAACATAGCCTACATGTCATTTTCTTAGTTATTATGTTAAGACAATCATATTCTACTCTTAGAAAGATTCACTTGTACCCTTGTAAGATAAACCATAGACGTGATCCCTCCACCCATTCCCCCCTGTTTTTTCTATTTTTAATAGAGACAGAGTCTTGCTCTTGCTCAGGCTGGTCTCAAACTCATGAACTCAAGCAATCCACCCACCTTGGCCTCCCAGAGTGCGAGGTTTACAGGCATGAACCACCACACCTAGCCAAAAAAATGAAAATTTATTCGGGGAAAAGCCAAGCATTTAACCCGGTGGCCCAACTAAATCATTACATTTCAATTATCACTGTTTATGGCACATAAAAAGTGATCTTGGAGGTGAAAAGTTCAGCTTGCTGTGCATTAATTACTTCCAGATTCATCTGGTATTTCTTGTTTTTTATGTTTGTAGAATGAGAGTAAATAGGAGGAAAAAAGTTTTCACTCAAGTTGAACAGAAATACTATGTAAGAGTGTGCTTACAAGCTGGAGCTGTCTGTCTGACTAATGGCTTATTTAATTTGGGGTAGGCGGTAATGAGTGAAAAAGAACATTTGAAAATGAAAGCCTCAGGTCCCAGCTCTGGTCCTGGCCCTGCTCAAGTCAATTATGTTCTAGTTTGAGTCCCTATATCTTGCTGCGTTCTAATTTCTTCAACCTATGTGACACAGAAATTGTGGGAAGAAATGAAAGAGGTGGACGAGGGAAAGAACACCTGTGTGAAGCTCTTTGAGTTTACTGGGATGCTCTGTAGACTATTACTGCAAAATATTTTGGCTAGGCTCGGCGCCTGTGGCTCAAGTGGCTAAGGCGCCAGCTACATACATCTAAGGTGGCGGGTTTGAATCCAGCCCCGACCTGCCAAACAACAATGACAGCTGCAACCCAAAAATAGCTGGGTGCTGTGGTGGGCATCTGTGGTCCCAGCTACTTGGGAGGCTGAGGCAAGAGAATCGCCTAAGCCCAGGAGTTGGAGGTTGCTGTGAGCTGTGACACCATGGCACTCTA
>NW_003852576.1:1710297-1715341 GCF_000181295.1 Otolemur garnettii | reverse complement strand
GGGCCCGGGCTGGGGATTCGAACCCTCCACCTTAGGTATATGTGGCTGGCGCCTTAGCCGCTTGAGCCACAGGCGCCGAGCCCAGAATGGAATTCTTGAGTAGAATAGACTCAGGTTTCAATTTTGGTTCTACCACTGATTACCCAGGAAGACTTTTTTGAGCCTCACTTTTCTCATCTGTAAAATGGCAGTAAGCATGGTTTCATCTTATTAGGACTAAATAAGGTAATACGTACACATTAAGGTACTCTGTCACTGTGGTAAGCAGTCACTGAAAGAAAGACTGTTGTCAGAGCCATTGCCACCTTTTTGTTGATATCTCCTTAAAATACAAGCTGTATCAAAACATGAGGGGGATGTGAAAGGTAGGCTTAAGAACAATGCTGTCTAACAGAAGTCTCTGCAAGATTGAAATGTTCTGTGTTTGTGGTAGCCACCAGCCACATGGGAACCAAGGAATGCATTTGTTATAATCTAATTTTAATTAGTTTAAAATTTAAAGCCATCTATTTGGCCGGGCCACCATGCCATATTGAAAAGAATAGCTCTAGAATTTAAAACAGATATCAAGGCTGGGTATGGTGGCTCAGTGTAATCTCAACACTCTGGGAGGCCAAGGAGGGTGAATTGCTTGAGCTCAGGAGTTCGAGACCAACCTGAGCAAAAGAGAGATCTGGTCTCTAAAAAGCAGCCGAGCATTGAGGTGGGCACCTGTAGTCCCAGCTACTTGGGAGGCTGAGATAAGAGAATCATTTGAGCCCAAGAGTTTGAGGTTGCTGTGAGCTGTGATGCCACGACATTCTACTGAGGGCAACAAAGTAAGACTCTGTCTCAAAAAAATAAAAATAAGGGTCGGCGCCTGTGGCTCAAGCGGCTAAGGCACCAGTCACATACACCTGAGCTGGTGGTTTCGAATCCAGCCTGGGCCTGCCAAACAACAATGACGGCTGCAACCAAAAAATAGCCGAGTGTTCTGGCGGGTGCCTGTAGTCCCAGCTACTTGGGAGGCTGAGGCAGGAGAATCGCTTGAGCCCAGCAGTTGGAGGTTGCTGTAAGCTGTGATGCCATGGTACTCTACCCAAGGCAACAGCTTGAGGCTTTGTCTCAAAATAAATAAATAAATAAAAATAAAAAAGATATCAACAAAGAACTAGACACAATAATGTGGCTCTGGTAACACAGAGCGAATGAGTCTCTCAGATTAGATAAAAATACAAAAACAGGGAAGTCCATAGTAGGAAAAGAATCACACTAAAATTTATGACACACAGGCATAAATATATATATATATTATTATTTTTTAATTAAAGACAATTTTTAGGCCAGGCACAGTGGCTTATGCCTATAATCCTAGCACTCTGGAAGGCCGTAGCAGGAAGATCACTTGAGCTTAGAAGTTCTAAACCAGCCTAAGCAAGACTAAGGCCCTATTTCTACTAAAAATAGAAAAAATTAGCCAAGTGTTATGGTGCATGCCTATAGTCTTAGCTACTTGGGAAGCTGAGGAAGGAGGATCTCCTTTTTATTTTTTTTTTTTTTGAGACTGAATCTCACTTTGTCACCCTAGGTAGAGCGCTGTGGCATTGTAGCTCACAGCAACCTCAAAATCTTGGGCTCAAGCCATCTTCTTGCCTCAGCCTCCCAAGTAACTGATACTACAGGCACCTGCCAAAATGCCCAGCTATTTTTAGAGACAGGGGTCTTGCTCTTGCTCAGGCTGATCTCAAACCCATGATTGCTGAGGCAATCTACCTGCCTCAGCCCCCAGAGTGCTGGGATTATAGGTGTGAGCCACCATGCCCAGTCGGCAGGAGGATCTCTTAAACTCAAGAGATTGAGGTTGCTATGAACTATCATGACACCACTGTAGTCTAGTCTCATCAACAGAGTGAGACTGTCTCAAAAAAAAAAAAAAAAGACAAATTTTAGAGCAGTTTTATGTTCCCAAAGAAATGGAGTGGAAAGTACAGAGATATATCCCTTACACGCCTCCCCCCAACACACATAGCCCCCCGTTACCATCATTCCCCACCACATCAGCACACATGCAGGTCACAGTCAGTGGACGCACATGGATGTACCGTTATTGCCCAAAGTCCATAGTTTACACTGGGGTTCACTCATGGTGGGGTACATTCCATTGGTTTGGACAAATGTATAGTAACATGGACCCGCTATTATAGTTCCACACAGGTTAGTTTCACTGCCCTGAAATTTCCCTATTTTTTTTTTCATTTATTCATTCTTCCATCGTTCTTGTTCACTGGCAGCCACTGATCTTCACACCGCTCCACGGTTTCTTATGGAACCATTCAATCTACAGCCCTTGCAGATTGACTGCTTTCCCTTTGCAGCCTGCACTTACGTCTCCTCCACGTCCTGTCATGGAACAAGCCTCCCTTGAGCAAGATATTTTGTGTGTTGTATTATGCTGCAGTGATGTAGGAAGGTGAACTAGGATTATAACATCTAGGGAAGATGTTCCAAAATACAGTCACAGAATTTATTAATATCACATATATTTACTTCAAAATCTATCCATATAATTTAAAATAATACTGAGTGAAGTTTTAGTATTAGTGAAATCTCAGCTTTCTGCCAAAACAGAAATAACTCCAGACAATGGATTCAGTGGTGACTTCATTTTATGGACCACAATTAATTAACTAATTCAACAACTTTTGGAGCCCTTAGGCAGAGGATACACTAGGATGAACCTTACTGACATGGGGAAGAACAAACCAGGAAGAAGAGATGATGGGGGAAGGTCTGGTACGGGGGCCAAAAAGGCCATGCGGCTGGAGTAGGAAGATAGAGTGGAGACCAAGGGATTGGGAGGTGAGCGAGGGCTAAATCCTGCAGGACCGGTTAGGCCCGAAAAAAAAAATCTGGACTCTCTCCTGAGAGCAAGTGAAAGTTATTAAAAAGGTTTAGGTTGGGCGGCCCCTGTGGCTCAGTGAGTAGAGCACCGGCCCCATAAACTGAGGGTGGTGGGTCCAAACCCAGCTCCGGCTAAACTGCAACAACAAAAAAAATAGCTGGGCGCTGTGGCGGGGAGGCTGAGGCGAGAGAATTGCCTAAGCCCAGGAGTTGGAGGTTGCTGTGAGCTGTGACACTACAGCACTCTACTGAGGGCAATAGAATGAGACTCTGTCTCTACAAAAAAAAAACAAATTAAAAAAAAAAAGGTTTAGGTTGGGGATGGGAAGGGAATGATGACAAGATCAGACTGGGAACTTTAAAGAATCTGATGATTGGGGGCCCCCCGAGCAAGGTGGCTCACGCCTATAATCCTAGCACTCTGGGAGGCCAAGGCAGTGGATTGCCTGAGCATTAGAGCGTTAGGCTGGTTTGAGACCAGCCTAAGCCAGAGCAAGACTTCATTT
Source organism: Otolemur garnettii (assembly GCF_000181295.1). Lineage (NCBI taxonomy): Eukaryota > Metazoa > Chordata > Mammalia > Primates > Galagidae > Otolemur > Otolemur garnettii. The sequence goes on along the minus strand of NW_003852576.1, from coordinate 1,711,955 downwards.
CTGAAAATAGCCGGGCATTGTGCCGGACACCTGTAGTCCCAGCTACTTGGGCGGCTGAGGCAAGAGAATCGCTTGAGCCCAAGAGTTTGAGGTTGTTGTGAGCTTGATGCCATGGCACTCGACTGAGGGTGAGACTCTGTCTCCAGAAAAAAAGAATCGTGATTAGAAATAAAGCAAACAAATGCAAACCTGGGAGGAGCATGAAAACAGGCCTGGAGAATCAGAGAGCAACTGAGTAATATGCTTTCCGAGAATAAAGTAGATTTTCATCATGTTCCATGGCACAGCCAAAAGAATATTTTCAAAAGCCAGATCCAGCCAGGCACATTGGTTCACGCCTATAATCCTGGCAATCTGGAAGGCCAAGGCAGGATTGCTTGAGCCCAGGAGTTGGAAACCAGCCTGAGCAAGAATGAGACCCCAACTCTACTAAAAATTGAAATATTAGCTGGGCTTGAGGGTGAGTACCTGTAGTCTCAGCTACTTGGAAGGCTGAGGCAAGAGGATTGCTGGAGCCCAGGAGTTGGAAGTTACAGTGAGCTACAGTGACACTATTGCACTCTAGCCCTGGGACATACTGTTTAAGAAAAAATAAAAGTCTGGGCGGCACCTATGGCTCAGTGAGTAGGGCGCCGACCCCATATACCAAGGTAGTGGGTTCGAACTTAGCCCAGGCCAAACTGCAACAAAAAGTAGCCAGGTGTTGTGGTGGGCACCTGTAGTCCCAGCTACTCAGGAGGCTGAGGCCAGAGAATCGTCTAAGCCCAAGAGCTGAAGGTTGCTGTTAGCTGTGATGCCGAGGGCGACAAAGTGAGACTGTCTCTTAAAAAAAAAAAAAAAAAAGTCAGCTGTATGGTTGCCCTGCTCCCTGCCTTCCAGCCGGCCGCCATCTCACCCAGCCTAACACCGGCCTGGAGGTCTGTGCCCCACAATCTCTCTGACCTCATCTGCAACTGTCTCCTTCCAGCCCCGCTGTCCTCGCAGCTACCCCTGTAACATGCCAAGCTCTCCCTGTAGCACAGTCTCTCCCCTGATGTTCCTCTGCTCTGAATTCCTTTCCCATCACGTGTTTCTGGGCGCCTGTCCTCATTTCCTTCGAGTCTCTGTTCAGACACCATTGTCAGCAGTCAACATCTTATCAGCCCAACCAAAAGACACCTCTAGCCCCGACCGGCCCCGTTCCCTCTTGTCCTGTTTTCCTGTTCTTCACGGCACTGGTCACCAGCTGCCACACTACCCGCTCACCTGGCTTTGTTGCACTTCACATTTGTTTTTTACAAATTGAAGATTTGAGCTAATCCTGTGTTCACTGGCACCGTTTCCCGAACAGCACGTGCTCACTTGGTGTCTCCATGTCACATGTTAGTAATTCTTGCAGTATTTTATTTATTTATTTATTTATTTATTTATTTAGAGAAGAGTCTCACTCTGTCATCATGGGTAGAGTGCCGTGGCATCATAGCCCATAACAACCTCAAACTCTTGGGCTCAAGCAGTCCACCCACTTCAGCCTCCCAGAGCACTAGGATTATGGGTGTGAGCCACCACGCCCAGCCTCTTACAGTGTTTAAACTTTCCTTATTATTATAAATGTTGTGGTGATCTGTGATCAGTGATCTTTGATGTCACTGTAATTATTTGGGGGCACTAGGAAGTGC
>NW_003852576.1:1708430-1710014 GCF_000181295.1 Otolemur garnettii | reverse complement strand
GCTGGCACCTTAGCCACTTGAGCCACAGGCGCCGAGCCACCCTTGGTTCTCTTAAGATTTTTTTTTTTTTGAGGCAGAGTCTCGCTACCTCGCCCTCAGTAGAGTGCTGTGGAGTCATAGATTACAGCGACTTCAAACTCTTGGGCTTAAGCAATTCTCTTGGCTGGGCCTCCAAGTAGCTGGGTCTATAGGCACTGCCACAATGCCCAGCTATTTTTTGTTGCAGTTGTTGTTTAGCTGGCCTGGGCTGGGTTTGAACCTTCCAGCCTCCACATATGCCTGGTGCCATAATCACTGTGCTATGGGCAAAAAGCCGTCTTTTAAGATTATTATATGAGTTAGTCAGAAGTTCATCTGAGACTATGAACTTAATTGGTAAACATGTTGTGTGTTCTGACTGCTCTACCAACCAGCCATTCCAGCACCTCACTCTGTCTCCTGGGGCCTCCCTATTCTTGGAAACACAATATAGAAATTAGGCCAGTTAATAACCCTATAAAGGCCTCTCACTGTTCCAGTGATAGGAAGAGTTGCCCATCTCTCATTTTAAATCAAAAGCTAGAAATCTTTTGAGGAAGGCATGCTGAAAGCTGAGATAGGTTGACACTGGCCTTTTGCAGCAAAAGGTTAGCTAAATTGTGAATGTAAAGGAAAAGTCCTTTTGGAAATTTAAAGTGCTAATCCACACAAATGATAAGAATGCAAACAGGCTGACTGATGATATGGAAACAGTTTTAGGGGTCTGTATAGAAGATCAAACCAGCTATTATGTTCTTTTTTTTGAGACAGAGCCTCAAGCTGTCACCCTGGGTAGAGTGCTGTGGCATCACCGCTCACAGCAACCTCCAACTCCTGGGCTCAAGCGAGTCTCCTGCCTCAGCCTCCCAAGTAGCTGGGACCACAGGCGCCCACCACAATGCCCAGCTATTTTTTGGTTGTAGCAGTCATTGTTGTTTGGTGGGCCCAGGCTGGATTCGAACCCACCACCTAGGAGTATGTGGCTGGCGCCTTAGCTACTTGAGCCACAGGCACCGAGCTGGTTCATGAAGTTTAAAGAAAGAAGCCATCAAAGCCATGGTGTCTCATGCCTGCAATCCCAGCACTCTGGGAGGCCAAGGAGGGTAGATTGCTTGAGCTAAGGCGTTTGTGACCAATCTGAGCAAGAGTGAGACCCTGTCTCTGCTAAAAATAGAAAAACTATGTGGGCATCTGTAGTCCCAGCTACTGAGGAGGCTGAAGCAGGAGGATGGCTTGAGCCCAAGAGTTTGAGGTTGCTGTGAGCTATCATGACACCATGGCACTCTACCCAGGACAACAATGTGAGACTCTGTCTCAAAAGACAAAACAAAGCAAAACCATTTCATAAGGCCATGGCTGCCATAGACAGTGATTCCTCTGATGAATCTGAGCAAAGTAACTTTTTTTTTCCTGAGACAGAGCTTCAAGCTGTCGCCCTGGGTAGAGAGCTGTGGCATCACAGCTCACAGTAACCTCCAACTCCTGGGCTCAAGTGATTCTCCTGCCTCCACCTCCCAAATAGCTGGGACTACAGGCACCTGCCACAATGCCCAGCTATATATTGTT
>NW_003852576.1:1701739-1707180 GCF_000181295.1 Otolemur garnettii | reverse complement strand
AAAAAAAAAAAAAATTAAATATATATATATATTCCACCTAATCTTAACCTAATTAACACTGACATGTTAGAATACTATGTCATAAAAAAAAATCATTGTCTTGGGACAGTACCTGTGGCTCAGTGGGTTGGGCGCTGGCCCCATATACTGAGGGTGGCAGGTTCAAACCCGACCCCGGTCAAACTCCAATAAAAAGTAGCTGGGTGTTGTGATGGGCACCTGTAGTCCCAGCTACTTGGGAGGCTGAGGCAAAAGAATCACCTAAGCTCAAGAGCTGAAGGGTGCTGTGATGCCTTGGCATTCTTACCGAGGGCGATAAAGTGAGACTTTGTCTCAAAAATAAAAAGTCATTGTCCTTTTTTTATTGTTTGAAACAGAGTTTCACTATGTTGCCCTTGGTAAAGTGCCGTGTTGTTATAGCTCACAGCAACCTCGAAGCTCACAGCAACCTCAAACTCTTGGGCTTAAGCAATTCTCTTGCCTCAGTCTCCCAAGTAGCTGGGACTACAGCTACACAACACCTGACTATTTTTTGGTTGTAGTTGTCGTTGTTGTTTTGGCAGGCCTGGGCTGGGTTCAAACCCACCAGCTCTGGCGTATGTGGCTGGCACCCTAGCTGCTGAGCTATAGGCGCGGAACTGTCATTGTCCTTATTCAAGAATATGAGGGAGACGGTACCCTGATGTTAGTCATTTGCAAGCATGACATTCCTGTGTGTGTAGAGAGAAGTGGTGAGAGTGGTCTACTGTTTCTGGGAGAAAGAGTAGGCAGGCAGAGGTGAAATCTCAAATAAAAACCCTACATAAGCAGTATTTCTCTCCCCTACATTAAAAAGGCTTCAGACTTATCAAAGAAAAAAATCTGAAATAGCCTTTGGGGGTTGATTCTGAGAATTAGTGCAGCAAACCTGCTGGGCTGCGTGACATTATAATGAAGTCTTACTGCAGGTGTCCAGTGTCCAAAGGGCTCTAACCCAGTTTGGCCTGAGCCACGGCCTTGGATCTCTTCATGACTCAGTAGTTTCCTTTGCAGGATGTGAATGGGGAGGAGGGTGGAATCCTGCCTACAATCTTGGCCTTGGTTACCGTAGGCCTTGGGTAAGAGATTTGGTGAAATGAATTCAGTTGACACTAAATTGTTAAGCTAAGGGCTTGCGTTTGTGAATTTCAGATGTCCAGCCACTGGACCCACAGCAGGGAACTCTCACAAGTCTCACTCCTTGCTGAGACCTGCACCTCTGCAAGGATTTCTGAGAAAGGAAGGGGAGTGTAGATTTCTCTGGCTTTGCTGGCTACTGTTTGCTTGGTTGGGGGAGACTGGTATGTCTCTATCCAGTATTTCTACCCTTGTCACTGGACGTCACTATTCTGTCCTCTCAGGGGCTGAAAACACTACCCTTTAAACCAGTACCTTCCCTCCTGGTTGCTCCTGTGTTTGGCAGCCGGAGACCCCACTACCCTTCACACATGTTTTAATCACGGAACACATGAAGCCCGTGAAATACAATATCCACGTCATATAAATTGCAATAATCAGCTCTTGACAGATTTCTACAAAATGTTTGTTGATAACTTCCTTCAATGTCCTGAGACATTGTACAAAGAATCATTGTCAGTGTTTCAGAGTGAAAGGAAAAGGAGATAGTTATCTATACTATTTCTCTATTCTAGTATTGCATGTGGTTGGATGCCAACCAGGCTTCTCACAGGGTTTAAAATGTCAGCCAGAATGTACTGAATATATAGCGGAGGCTAAGATTCCGTTTCCTTTGGTTTTTATTTAGATAAGCTGGGTTTGGGGTTAGCTTGGGGGAGGGAGGGAGGGAGGAGTCGCGGGCTCTAATATATGTTTATAATTCCCTTTAATAAACCTTTTCTTCCTTTCCCCTTTAATTTGTTCTCCTCTGTGCTTTTTTAAATCATATCCACCAGACAGCTGGGCAATATTCAACTCTATTAAACAGCACCTTGTTTGAAGAAATTCTTTTAAGAAAAATTACTGGGCTCAGGCACAGTAGCTCAGGCTTATAATCCTAGCACTCTGGGAGACCGAGGTGGGTGAATTGCTTGAGCTCACCAGTTTGAGACCAGTCTGAGAAAATCGAGACCCCGCCTCTAAGGCATTGTGGTGGGCTCCTATGATCCCAGCTACGTGGGAGGCTGAGGCAAGAGGATCACTCCAACCCTGGAGTTTGAGGTTGCTGTGAGCTATGACGCCATGGCACTCTACCCACAGTGATGGAGTAAGACTCTATCTCAAAAAAAAAAAAAAAAAAAAACTGTGAAAAGAAATTAGTCCCAGAATCACATACATTTCTATACTGTGAGAAAATACAAAGGAAGCAACTTGAGCAATTAATTCCTTCATACTCTGCCCAAACTTGAAAAAATGTAGAGTTCCTCAGTGAAAATGAATTAGCTTAGATCAGACCCAACAGCATTTGAAATTCAAATTGGCAAAGATGTCTTCCATTTGATGGAAACAATTTCTACTCTTAAGTTGAAAACAGAGCTACTAAGTTCCTGTGTCAGTCCTGGAGGCATTTGAGAGTGCCTGGAAATGCTTCAGAGTCAGCCCAGCACGACAAAAAGCACAGGGTTTGGGGACATTTCTTGGGCCCTTGTCCATGGTTAGACAAGCTCCTCAGAGCTGTCTACACCTGTCTCTCTGCTGACATCAGCAAAGCAGAGCCATACTGCTGGGGCTCCACAACTGTTTTGTTTTGTTTTTGGCCGGGGCTGGGTTTGAACCTGCCACCTCTGGTATATGAGGCCAGCGCCCTACTCCTTGAGCCACAGGCGCTGCCCCACAATGGAGACTTTCTTAGCATCCAGGAGCTGCCAGTGGTCACCAGCCCAGCTCTGCTCCCTCTGTGTGGACTCCAGGATTGAAATCCTGCCAACAGGAAGGAACTCATGTTTCCTCAGCTCAGGGTAAAGAATCGCCATGATCATATGCTTTTAGCTTCTGAGGAATTCCAGATCGCTTTTTATTAAATACATACATGGCTTAGTTATAGGGATGAAATTTCACATGTGGTTGAGGTGCTGTGACTTCACTGCCACACATAGACCATTACAGTCTATTCCTTAGTTCTTAAGAATAAAGTGATGTGTGAGGGTCAGGATCATAGACATACAGACTGGGCAGGGTACTACAGGTAGGTCTCCAACCCCAAATGTGCATTAGCTGTCCTTCAAAGATGGTGTTTGTTTATCCCTGCCAAACTCAGACAAAGATAAACAAATAAAAAACTGGACACATTTTTGAAAAGTATTCCATATCTCCATACCTTTTTTAAGCTGCTGAATTGTCTTTTGAGTTCTCTCCAAACAGGAGTAATCAATAAATAGTTGCAGACCAGCCTGTTCTGCTCTATGACCTTGGGCAAGTTGCTTAAACTCTTTTCTTTGGGAAATTTAATCTTATCAGCATTTATTCTTTTGGTGGAAGACCTTACCTAAAGATAATTTATTTCGACCAGGCAGGATACCTCATGACTATAATCCTAGCACTCTGGGAGACCGAGGCGGGTGGATTGCTCAAGCTTATAGGTTCAAGACCAACCTGAACAAGAGTGAGACCCCATCTTTAAAAATAGCTGGGCGTTTTGGTGGGTGCCTGTAGTCCTAGCTCTCTTGGGAGGCTAAAGCAGGAGAATCATTTGAGCCCAAGAGTTTGAGGTTGCTGTGACCTGTGACACCATGGCATTCTTCCAAGGGGGACAAAGTGAGACTCTGTCTCAAAAAATAAATAAATATGGCTCAGAGCCCATAGCTCAGTGAGTAGGGTGCCAGCCACATACACTAAGGCTGGCGGGTTCAAGCCTGGCCCGAGCCAGCTAAACAACAATGGCAACTGCAACCAAAAAAATAGTTGGGCATTGTGGTGGGTTCCTGTAGTCCCAGCTACTCAGGAGACTGAAGCAAGAGAATCGCTTATGCCCAAGAGTTTGCTATGAGCTGTGATGCCATGGCACTCTACCAAGAGTGACATATTGAGACTCTATCTCAAAAAGAAAAAAAAGAAAGAAAAATAAAATAAATAAATAAAGCCAGGTGTGGTAGCAGGCGCCTGTAGTCCCAGCAATTTGGTAGGCTGAGACAAGAGGATCACTTGAGCCCAAGAGTTTGAGGTTGCTGTGAGCTATGATGCCATGGCACCCAACCTAGGGCACAGAGAGGCACTCTGTCTCAAAAAAAAATTTTTTTTTATTTCAATCTCTTTATTCTGGGAGAACAGAGGCCCAGAAAGTTTCAAGGGAGTACAGGTATTTGGGAAGAATGGGGACGGGCACCTTGGTGTCTCTGTCTAGCCAGGGCTCTCTGCACTGCAGGACTGTCCTCTCTGCCGGGTCTCCTTGGGCACATGGGCAGAGTTTTACATGCGACCTTGTAAGTCAGTCCATACTTACGTTGTGCTAAGCTAATATTTGTTTGTCTTCGGCTCTGCCTGCACAGGTGCTGGTAGACAGGGTATGCTTCTGCAGAGACTGCGGGATATCTCTGCGGTTTGAGGGAGGCTGTGGCCAGGAGAGAAGCAGGGTAGGGCAGTGGTTTTCAAGTACTGTCACAAGCAACCACAGTAAGAAATAGATTTCATGTTGTGACCCAGTTCCCAAATGGCATGCCTGCGGTGGCGCGGCAACAGTCCATAGGAGAACACTTACAACATACTATTGCAATGAATTCTGCTCTGTCTCATTTCAGAAAACCCATTGTTTGTGACCCATTGAAGTGACAGCATGTCCCTTTTATGAATGGGACCTGATTCTGTGGCTTTATTTCATGGGCTGTACCTGGCTTGCCTCATCATGCTCTTCCTACCCCAAATACAGACAAGCAACCCTATAAAACACTTTATGGGGAGCATTATAATACCTGTTGGTATTATGTACAACTAATTATATACAACTAAGGGACAGTAGACACTCTGTGGGGGCTGGAAGCATATCTCCTTTTTCAAGCTGCTGAATTGTCTTTTGAGTTCTCTCCAAATAAGAGTAATCAATAAATAGTTGCAGACCAGCCTGTTCTGCTCTATGACCTTGGGCAAGTTGCTTAAACTCTTTGATCCTCAGTCCCCTGACCTATAAAGTTAAAAAAAAAAAAATTTACTTCACAAGGCTGTTGTGGAAGAAAAACGATATGTTTAAGGTGAAACCGCCTGCTCAATTTAAATGTTAGATATAATTTTAAATTATATTCTAATTTTATGACACCATGGACCACGATACATTAGAATTAAATGTACAAATGGCAAAGAGGACAGAAGGTCCAGGCCAGTTCCTGGTGCTTCAGCTCTCTGGTGTTTATTATAATAAACTAACAGACACATTAGGATATATTCTAAAAGTTGATCGTTAAATCTATTAGTATCTACAAGAAGTTGTACATTGCTACTTAACAAGCCACCTTAAAATGCATTGACTTAGGCTTGGC
>NW_003852576.1:1696180-1700715 GCF_000181295.1 Otolemur garnettii | reverse complement strand
AAGCTGGAGCTCTGGATGGTTTTGCTTGAATGCATTTAGGGAATGAATCTCCTTGTCAGAGCATAAACCTGGAAGAGGTTTCGGAGTAGGAGAACAATGCCAGTGTAAGCAGGGGCTGAGGGATGCTGAGGGTATCCTGCTCAGCTGGGTAAAAGAATAGGTAAGGCCAGGAACCAACTATCTGAGTTACTATAAACAAACATATTTTTGATGTAATGAAAAGACAGACACTTTAGAGAGGAAAATTCCTCAGGAATATATATCTAAATACTACTCTTTTTATAATCTGTGGTTTTATTTATTTTTTTGAGACAGACTCTCACTTTGTCACCCTGGGTAGAGTGCTGTGAAGTCATAGCTCACAGCAACCTCAAATTCTTGGGCTCAGGAGATCGCATTGTCTCAGCCTCCCAAGTAGCTGGGACAGGCACTCACCACAACAGCTGGCTATTTATTTATTTATTTGCAGTTTTTGGCTGGGGCCAGGTTTTGAACCCACCACCTCTGGTATATGGGGCCGGCGCCCTACTCCTTGAGCCACAGGCACCGCCCAAGCCGGCTATGTTTTTTTAAGAGACGAGTTCTCGCTCTAGCTCAGTCTGGTCTTGAACCTGTGAGCTCAGGCAGTCTGTCTGTCTCAGCCTCCCAGAGTGCAAGAATTATAGGTGTGAGCCACCACACCTGGCCTAATCTGTGGTTTTAATAGTCTTGAACATTTTATTTTCTGGAAGGATTGCTACTCTTCCCACTGTCCCTTTAATCTGCAACTTTCTAGAGAGTTCTTTGTCTTCTCTTTTGCTAAGAATGGTGCCTTTTTCTTTGAGGTATCAGACCTTTTACTTTCACTTCCATTATCAGATCCGTAATCATTACAAAGGGTACTGCCTGAGACTTTTCCAGTAAAACTTTCCCATTTTGTTTGTTTGTTTGTTTGTTTGTTTTTAAGACAGAGTCTCACTTGTTGCCCTGGGTAGAGTGCTCTGGAGTCATAGCTCACAGCAACCTCAAACTCTGGGGCTCAAGCAATTCTCTTGCCTCAGCCTCCCAAGAGAGCTGGGACTACAGGTGCCCACCACAATGCCTGGCTATTTTTAGATACAAGGTCTTGCTCTGACTCAGACTAGTCTCAAACCTATGAACTCAGGCAATCCGCTGGCCTCAGCTTCCCAGTGTGCTGGGATTACAGGAGTGAGCCACCATGCCCAGCCCCTAATTTTCCCTTTGTTTTTTTTTAGAAACAGAGTCTCACTTTATCACCCTCAGTAGAGTGCCATGGTGTCATAGCTTACATCAACCTCCAGCTCTTGGGCTTAGGTGATTCTCTTGCCTCAGCCTCCCAAGTAGCTGGGACTACAGGTGCCTGTCACAATACCCGGCTATTTTTTGTTGCAGTTTGCAATACCCGGCTATTTTTTGTTGCAGGCCAGGTTTGAAGCCACCACCCTCAGTATATGAGGCCAGCACCCTACTCACTGAGCCATAGGCACCACCCCCGATTTTCCCTTTTAATGACCTCTAGAACCCTTAGATTGCCCACTGCTACCAAACTAGAATAATTCTATAAGGCGGAGGTAATCCAACTGCAAAATTTTTAAGTAAGAGAACTCCAAAATCCTAATAAATATATTCTCAAAAATGTATAAGGATCAGCTAGAGCAAGGGTTGAGGTGAGAAAGGCATGCAATAATTAATAAGAAAAGGAATCTTGAAACCTGAGTATAAATCAGCCCACATACACCACATATAGTAAGTAGAATCCAGAGCCCAGAGTGACTTGGATAATGTATCCACATAGGATATTGTGCAGGTTAAGTCTTCAAAAAACAAGAAAATGAGCCAAGAGAGGTAATGTGCCCAAAAATTATTCTCCCAAGTAGCCCCAACAGACGAACCCGAGACGCACTCCGATGTAAAAGGCACGAGGTGAGGTTTTATTCAAACCGGTCTGGACTCTCCTGGCATGCAGGCCTAGGACGAGCCCCGATCCCAGGGTAGAGCAAGTTTTTATGGGGTACAGACAGCAAGAAGGGGAGGAGGGTATGAGTACACTTTTGATTGGTGGTTGGTGATTTCATTAGTAAAGGAGGATTTGGATTGGTGCAGGTGAGGGGTGGGGGAAGGCAGCTGGGAGTGGCTTTGCAGGTTTTACTGGCAGGGGTTGGGGCGGAGGGGCTAGGAATGGAGTTTGTGTAGTAAACAACTAGGAATGGGGCTTGTGCAGTAAACCACAAAATGGAGCTCGTCTGGCCCTCTCAGTAACCCACACCTATAGTCTTACTCTTGGAGAGGCTGAAGTGGGGTATATCACTTGAGGCCAGGAGTTGGAGGCCAGCCTGAGCAAGAGCAAGACCCTGTCTCTACAAAAACAAAACAATCTGCTTAGCACCTGTGGCTCAAGTGGCTAAGGCGCCAGCCACATACACCTGAGCTGGCAGGTTCGAATCCAGCCCAGGCCCGCCAAACAACAATGACGGCTGCAACCAAAAAATAGCTGGGCGTTGTGGCAGGCGCCTGTCGTCCCAGCTACTTGGGAGGCAGAGGCAGGAAAATCACTTGAACCCAGGAGTTGGAGGTTGTTGTGAGCTGTAATGCCACAGCACTCTACCCAGGGGATAGCTTGAGGCTCTGTCTCAAAAACAATCGCTTCTCTGCCTTTTGGCTAAGATCAAGTATGTATAAAACAAAAACAAACAAATAAAAAATAATAGTAGAAGAATTAGCCAGGTGTGGTGGTGCATGCGTATACTTGATGCTATTCTGAAGGCCAAGGCAGGAGGATGGCTTAAGCCCAGGAGTTTTAGGTTGTAGTGAGCTATGGTCAAGCTACTGAACTCTAGCCCCAGTGACAGAGTGAGACCCTATCTCATTAACAAAAGAAAAGAAAATGAGGGCGGCACCCATAGCTCAGTGAGTGGGGCACCAGCTACATGCACCCAGGCTGGCAGGTTGGAACCTGGGCTGGACCTGCTAGATAACAATGGCAACTGCAACCAAAAAACAGCCGGGCGTTGTGGCAGGCGCCTGTGGTCCCAGTTGCTTGGGAGGCTGAGGCAGGAGAATAGCTTGAGCCCAGGAGTTGGAGGTTGCTGGGAGCTGTGATGCCACAACACTGTACCTAGGTGACCCTATCTCAAATAAAAAAAGAAAAGAAAAGAAAATGAAAATGAAGGTTAATCAAGAGGTTAAGTATAAAGAAAGGCATGATTCAGCACTCACAAACCTCTCAGAAAAAACTGTGGCACCACCCACCCTAGTCCTTAGACCATGGAGTAGTTGGTGATTTCTATTAGCAGGAGGGAGGAGAGAGGAAGGCAGAAATCCAGTTCTGGAAGGCCCAGTCACCTCCAGAAATGCTTATCTCTCCCCATAAGTCAAGGAGAGAAGGTTTGGGTTTTATTTTTACACCTCGCCTCAAAGATAAAAATGGCTTCAGCAAATAGTGATTTCAAGAAAAAAAAATTAAATTTCATTTAAGAAAGAGTTAAGAGCAACAGCTTAGCCATGTCGACACTGGTTGGAAAAACATATGTGCTATAGTAATTACAAGTACATTTTAGGGACTGGCCTAAGGTTTAGCATATTGTCTGTGAAAACACACACTCTTAGTTGAAAGTTGGCTTGGAGTTCAGTCTGTTTTTTAATTGTGGCAGCTTATATCAAAGTCACCACCTCTTTCCAGACATAATACCTTTTGCTGGCCACGGAGTGGAGAGAACATGGCCATTGAAAAGTGTAATGATCATGAAACAGATTTCTATTTTTTCCTTTTAAATTAGAGGGATAAAAGAAATGAGACACCAGCCTGTAATCCTAGCACTATGGGAGGCCGAGGCAGATGGATTGTTTGAGCTCAAGAGTTTGAGTCCAGCCTCAGCAAGAGTGAGACTCTGTCTCTACTAAAAATAGAAAAACTAGCTGGCATGGTGTTGGGCACCTATATTCCCAGCTACTGGGGAGGCTGAGGCAGGAGGATAGCTTAAGCCTAAGAGTTTGAGGTTGCTGTGAGCTACAATGATGATACAGCACTCTACTCAGGGCACAGAGACTCTGTCTCAAAAAAAAGAAAGAAAGAAAAGTTAGCCAGACATGATGGTAAGCTGGTAGTTGTGGTGGACACCTGTAGTCCCAGCTACTCAAGAGGCTGAGGCAAAAGAATTGCTTGAGCCCAAGAGTTTGAGGTTGCTGTAAGCTATGATGCTACAGAACTCTACAGGAGGCAACAAAGTCAGACTTAGTCTCAATAAAAAAAAGTAAATTATATAGACTTACAATTAAATATGTTACATTTAAAATGAAGTAATAAATATTCAAAATATCAAATCCCCATTATTTTATTACAATTTACTATTATCTGTATTTTTAACATGATTAAATGGTGTGCTCCTTCACATCTTTTCCTAACTGCTCATTCAGTGATGTCAGAGCCAGCCTGAACCATGTGAGACCCCTACTCTACTAAAAATAGAAAAACGAGGCTCGGCGCCTGTGGCTCAAGTGGCTAAGGCGCCAGCCACATACACCTGAGCTGGTGGGTT
>NW_003852576.1:1691901-1694901 GCF_000181295.1 Otolemur garnettii | reverse complement strand
AAATAAACCTGCCACCCTTAGTATACATGGCTGGCACCGTTAACTACTGTGCTACGGGCGCTGAGCCTGTATGAAATATTTTTACATCTGTGGAGTCATCCCTATAAGAGTATGTTCAAGGCCAAATAAAGACAGCTCCTTCACTTTTTTTTATTTTGGTCATCCTCGTTACAAAAAAGTAAGCAGATGGTACGTGCATAGCTGGCTTCAAAATAATTCTCCCTGTAAAGGATGAGATGTCTGTCCTCATGAGTTAGATGCCCTTGTCATGGAGAAAAGGAGGGAGGTAGGAAGAGTTATATGCCGTTCAGGGAAGACTGGAATCTAAACAAAATCTTATCTGGAAAATAGAAAAAAGAAAGAAAAAACATTCAGACGCAGGGTTTTATCAAACTTCCAACCACATCAATTAAAGATTCAAAACAAATACAATGTGTGAACTCTGAGCTCAAAGTGAAATTTTTCAAAAACTGATAAGCTCCTGTCAAGAAGGACAAGGAACAGAAATATCTAATCTACAGCTAGCTATGTGTAATTCCAATACATAAGATCTATAACTCAAACTTTTTTTTTTACTTTTTTTTAGACAGTGTGCAATGGCATCATCATAGCTCATAGCAGCTCAAACTCCCAGCCTCAAGTGATTCTCCTGCCTCAGCCTTTTCAGTAGCTGGGACTATGGATGCCAGCCACAGGCCCAGCTGCTTTTTTCTCTTTATAGTAAAGACAGAGTCTTGCTCTTGCTTAGGCTGATCTCAAATGCCTAACTCAACTGATCCTCCTGCCGCAGCCTCCCAGAGCGCTAGGATTACAACCATGAGCCATTGGGCCTGGCCTTAAACCTTATTACTTTTTAAAAAGTAGATTTTTATCTAGGTGGCACCTGTAGCTCAGTGGGTAGGGCGCCAGCCACATACACCGAGGCTGGTGGGTCTGGGCTTGCAGTGGCTGGCCTTTCTAAATATGTGCCAAAACAGAATTCTGGTACACAAACTCACTTTTATTGAATCAAATGCTATTATCACATAAATAATAAAGTGTAAGTAAAATATATCAAAATATAATATTACTGGTAATGAACAGCATCAAGCATTAGTCCAGGGAAGGAAACCTCTTTCCCTTACCAAGGGTGCTGGTGGCCCCGGCTCCTCCCAGGCAGGGATACACACTGCTTCTCAGCAAGGAACAGAGTACAGGGCTGTTGAATGCAGAGAGATGGTCACTGACACCAGCTTTTTTCTGGTTGATTCTGCACTGCTGCTGCTGCTGCTCGGGCAATTTGGTGTTTGCCCACTCTGGCATCTGAACACAGAACTCTGTTGTACCTGTTGAGAGCCATCTTCAAAATAAAAGGATCAAAAGGATGGAAAGGATCAAAAATAGCAAGAGCTCCACCTTCTACAAGTCCCAGCACCATGTGGACCTTAGGAGGACCAATTGAACATCAGAGCAGAAAGCATATTATTTGCCTGGGGAAGGTCTTTGCTTTATTAAGTCTCATCCTCATAGGAGTAAAGTCTTTGCCCTCATGCAAAGTTAGACCTTTACCACAGAGAACGAGACAGAAGCCAGATTTGGTTAGCTTTTACCCTAGAGAATGCTAGTTTCCAAAAGGCTGTTCGTCTATACTGTTGGGACTATGAATAAGAAGATCCCTATTTCTGCTATTAGTTTTTTTTTGTTTTTTTGTTTTGTTTTTTTTTGTTTTTTTTGAGACAGAGTCTTAAGCTGTTGCCCTGCATAGAGTTTAGTGGCATCACAGCTCACAGCAACCTCTAACTCCTAGGCTCAAGCAATTCTCCTGCTTCCGCCTCCCAAGTAGCTGGGACTACAGGTGCCCCCCGACACACACAATGTCCAGCTATTTTTTGATTGCAGCCATCATTGTTGTTTGGCAGGCCTGGGCTGGATTCAAACCCGCCAGTTCAGGTGTATGTGGCTGGCGCCTTAGCCGCTTGAGCCACAGGCGCCGCACCTCTGCTACTAGATTTGCTAGTGAATGTGAATGACACCAGGGGGCCAGAGACAAGCTTAAGGTCTTATGGCAAAGATCAAAACTTTGGATAACATACTGATTTGGTAAAGGGTGAGAAAACAGGTATATTGATCATATTTGCATATTGTCGGAGGAGATGTAAATTGATCCAACCTCCAAAGAAGGCAATTTGGCAATGGGTGTCAACACCGTACATATGCTTGACCCAGAAATTCCACTTATAGAAATTTATCATGCAGATGTGCAAATTGACCTATATACAAGAGCACTAATTACAGTATTGTTTGTAATGAGCAAATCTGGAAATGTAATGCACAGCAACAGAGAGCTGGTTAAATAAATGTTGGATACAAATACAGTGGAATGTTTTGCAGACATTAAAGAGAATGAGGCAGCTCTTTGTGCTAAGCTGGCAGTGTCTCCAAGAGACATTGCTATGTGAAGAAAAGCATGGCACAGAATAGACTAGAAGGTTACCATTTGTGTTAAATATATAATTGTGAAAATGGTCCATGTGAAATACTAACATATAAATATTCACAGTATAGTATAAGTTTGGTCTATTTTTGGAAGACGAATAAAAGGCTAATATCAAGAATTGCTTATAATCCTAGCACTCTGGGAGGCCAAGGCGGGTGGATTGTCCTGAGCTCACAGGTTCAAGACAAGCCTGAGCAAGAGTGAGACCTGTCTCTAAAAATAGCAGGGTGTGGTGGCGGGCACCTATAGTCCCAGCTACCCAGGAGGCTGAGGCAAGAAGATCACTTGAGCCCGAGATTTGGAGGTTGCTGCAAGCTATGATGCTATAGCACTCTACCGAGGGCAACAAAGTGAGACTCTATATATATATTTAAAAAATAGGCTTGGCGCCCATAGCTCAGTGGTTAGGGTGCCAGCCACATACATTGGGGCTCACAGGTTCAAACCTGGCCTGGGCCAGCTAAACAACAATGATAACTGCAACAAAAAAAATGACCTTGCATTGTGGCAAATGTCTGTAGTCC
>NW_003852576.1:1681156-1691025 GCF_000181295.1 Otolemur garnettii | reverse complement strand
AAAAAAAAAAAAAGAGACTCACTTTTGCTATTTCTTAGCAGCTTTAATTAAGGAAAGTGGTGATGGCAATTTGCCTAACACTTATAGGAGTCTAAGTACCTTTATGGACTGGGCCCTGTTGTAAGCACTTTATTATTGTTTAATTCAGTCCTCACAGCAATTGTATGAACTAGGTGCTCTACAGATGGGGCACAGAGAGATTGTGGGCAACTTTCCCCATGCCACACAGATAGAAAGCGGCAGAGACAGGATGTGAACCCAGCATTGTGGCTCCAGAGTCCATGCTCTTTATGCATGCCACGTTGCATCTCACAAATGTGAAAATTGTGGCTTTGATCATCTTTAGCATAATCCACAAAGATAGTCATATTCTGAAATTAATTCAGATTCCCACTGCACCTCACCTTGTTTTCTTTTTTCTGGGCCTTCTATAATTGAAGTTCTTCATTCCCATTTTAAGGTGATTGTGAGTAAATACCCAGAATT
This sequence comes from Otolemur garnettii, assembly GCF_000181295.1. Lineage (NCBI taxonomy): Eukaryota > Metazoa > Chordata > Mammalia > Primates > Galagidae > Otolemur > Otolemur garnettii. Next base: position 1,690,539 of record NW_003852576.1, on the reverse strand, counting down.
CAGTTGGCACCTGTCATTTGGACCATTTGGGTTGCTAGAATAAAATGCTTTAAACAGGGTGCTTTATAAACAGTAGATATTTATTGCTCCCAATTAAGGAAGGATTCTGGGAAGTCTCAGATGAAGGTGTCAGCAGACGTGGGGGCTGGTGACAGCTGGCCCTCTCCTTCGAAGCTGGCACTTCACTGCCACCTCCTCACATGGCAGAAGAGACAAGGCAGTTCCCTTTATGGGGACAAGGCAGTTCCCTTAGTCACTTCTCCAAAGGCTCCACCTCTTAATACCACACCACAGTGGGGATTAGATTTCAACAGGAATTTGGGGGGACACAAACAGACCATAGCAGAGCCTGTACCATGACAGTCTAAGCTCCAAGTCCTGTGTTTTGTTTTATTTTGTTTTTTTTTTTTTTTTGAGTCGCAAGCTGTTGCCCTGGGTAGACTGCTGTGGTGCCATAGCTCACAATAACCTCCAACTCTTGGGCTCAAGTCAACCTCTTGCCTCAGTTTTTCTAGTAGAGACAGGATCTCACTTTTGCTCAGGCTGGTCTTGAACTCCTGAGCTCAAGGAATCCATCTGCCTCGGCCTCCCAGAGTGCTAGGATTACAGGCGTGAGTCACTGAGCCCGGCCCAAGTCTCGAGTTGATGGCTCCACCAAAGTGCACAGGGAGGAAGAGGAAGAAGCAGGCTTACCAAGATGGTTTGACAAGGGAGAGAAAGACAACATATTCAAAGAAAACAGGAGGAACTCAGTCTTTGTTTTGCTAAATTAGGTCAGGTAGACCAGGCACAGTGGCCAGCACTCTGGGAGGCCAAGGCAGGTGGATTGCCTGAGCTCAGGAGTCTGAGACCAGCCTGAGCAAGACTGAGACCCCCGTCTCTAAAAATAGCCCAGCAATGTGGCAGATGCCTATAGTCCCAGCTACTTGGGAGGCTAAGGCAAGAGAATCTCTTGAGCCCAAGAGTTAGAAGTTGCTGTGAGCTATGACACCACACCAGGGCACTCTACCAAGGGCAACAAAGTGAGACTCTGTCTCAAAAATAATAAATTAAATAAATAAGTACATAAATAAATAAGGTCAAATGGAATTTCCAAATCAAGTCATCAATAAGTGCTCAATAAAAACAGAGTACTTACATGTGTAAGATGCTATTTTAACATCTACAAATGTAAGAAAAATAATAATAGATTTTTACCATAAACAGTTCAGAGTCTGGGCTTATAATTTGACTCCTGTAATAGCCCAGATACTTATCTGCTCCCAGCACCAAAGAGGCCCTTATGTGTAACAGTAGCTAATTCGATTGTCTACTGTTTTACCCATGGAGATAGTCTCTCTAATTTTCTGGAAAGTTCTGGGGGGAAGCCATTGCATTTGTTGTGGGTAAAATGTCTAAAAATGCCCCCCAAGATGTTGTAACTTAATCTCTGGAACCTGTGAGTATGGTGAGACTCCACTGTATAGATTATATCATGTTATATGGCACAGTTAACCACAAGAAAGAGCTGATCTGGGTGGGCCTGATCTAATTACGTGGGCCCTACAAGCAGTGAGCTTTCTCTGGCTGAAAGCAGAGCTCAGAGATATTTGAAGGATGAGAAGAACTCGAGATGCAGTTGCTGGTTTAAGGATAGAGGGGACAAAAAAAAAAAAAAAAGAGGATAGAGGGAACATTGGGAGGAAGGCGGGCAGCCTTACAGAGCTGAGAGAAGCCACCAGCTGACAGCCAGCAAGGCAATAGGGACCTCAGTCATGTGACTATAGGGACCTGAATTCTGCTGGTAACAAAAATGAGCTTGGATGAGGAGCTAGGTGAGAGGTCCAGTAATCCACACCCGGTTTCAGCCTTGTATGACTCTGAGCAGAGAACTCAGTTACATCACCTGGTTTCAGCCTTGTACAACTCTGAGCAGAAAACTCAGTTACATCACCTGGGACCTCTGACCTACAGAACTGTGAAATGATAAACAAGTGTTATTGTAAAATTCTAGGTGCATGCTAATTTGTTAGCAGTAGAAAACTAACACTGCATGAATATCCCTTTTTACAGAGGAGGGAGCTGAGCCTCACAGTTGAGAAAATTGGTTAAGGGGAGGCCAAGGCAGGTAGATTGCTTGAGCTCAGAAGTTTAAGACCAGCCTGAGCAAGAACAAGACCCCGTCTCTACTAAAAATAGAAAAATGATTCTAGTGTTCTGGTAGGCACTTATAGTCCCAGCTACTCAAGAGGCTGAGGCAAGAGGATCTCTTGAGGCCAAGAGACTGAGGTTGCTATGAGCTATGACATCATGGCACTCTACCCAGGGCAACAGTGAGGCTGTATCTCAAAAAAGAAAGAAAGAAAGAAAGAAAGAAAGAAAGAAAGAAAGAAAGAAAGAAAGAAAGAAAGAAAGAAAGAAAGAAAGAAAGAAAGAAAGAGAAAAGAAAAGAAAATTGGTTAAAGCTATCTGTTGAACGTGGTGAGGGCAGGATGTGATGACGGCAGACAGACCTATCCGTGACGCTGCTAGGTAACATCAGCCAACCTAGAGCCATGGATGAAAACGCTCTCTGACGGAGGAAAGGATGACTCAGTTCTTACTTATTTTCAGACACCAACCTAAAACTATTGGCTGAACAACGGGTTGGGTCTCTGAGATGATCCTGATCTGTGGGAGTGGCCCCCTCACATCTACTCCGTTGAGAAGTATTTATTCACTTGTCTCTTTTCCTAGCTTTGAGCACCGGCTGACTGGTTTCCAAACAAGTGGAGCTGAATGGATTGAGACAGATTAACATTCTGACAGCAAGGAGCAGTTAGGGGAAGAGAAGGCCGATCCCGCAGTGCTTGTTAACACCCCAAAACGCACACACATGTGTCAGTGGAATCGCTCTCTCCAGGGCCTAGCTGTGTAAACATGAGGCCTCATAAAGACACGGCCATTTATAAAGGAAAAGTTTTAAAGAACAGTCACCAGCAGGATCTAGTCCAGCTCCCTCCGTGACCTTTCCTTCCTCTTTCCTGCTTACTCCACTCTGATCACAGGGCCTCTGGACTCTCCCTTGAATATGCCAAGTCCTGTCCTGCCTTGGGTCATTGTGTCTCTGTCCCCTGGCATCAAATATGCTTCCTCTACTTCCTGCCCTTAGATCACTCAAATCTCTATTCAAACAACATCTTACTGAGTGTCTCTCCCTGACCATCTTACTTAAAGCAGTGAGTGTCAATATCTCTCTAACCTGCTTTTTCTTTGTAGCACTTCGGCCACCTGATATCCCTTAGATATAAAAATATATTTAACTGTTTGTCTTTGACTCTCTGCTGAATAAGAATGTAAACTGTGGAAGGGCAAAGATGCTTTTTGTGTTTTATTTGTTGCTATATCCTCAGTGTCCAGAACAATTTATGGCACATAAATTGTACATAGTAGGGACTCAAATATTTATTGAATGCACTCATGAATCAGGAACAAAGCATTGCATCTGTTCAAATAACTTGTCACTCCTGACCTATCTTGCACTTACCTTTTTATTCCTCTCTCTCTTTTTGGTAGTATTTGCTAACCGGTCCAATGTCGAAAAGATACTTGATTGCATGGTTGTATGAAATCTAGAATAATAAAAAAAGATTAAAAACTAGAGGCGGTGTGGTGTAAAAAACAAAAAGGCAAGTCTTTCCTTGTCTTTCAGTATACACATGACCTTGTACAAGTTGTTTATTTCTCTTGGCTCCAGAAGTCTTATCTTTTAAATGGGGATAATGATAAGGCCTATTTGAAGGAGCTGGAGCAGATGGGGACTGGAGAATTCTTCCTACACTGAGAGCCTTTGGAAATGGAACTCAGTTGATGAGGCATCAGAAAAAGTTGGGTTTAGCCCTGCGTTAAATGTAAACTGAGTGTGTAACTTGGGGCAAGTCCTTTAACCTCTCCAGGCCTCCAGATAACCCAAAATTTCTTTGGGATCCCTTTGAGGTCAGGTTTCAGTCACCTTTAGGGCCTGGGGGTAGCCAGGTTGATCAGATGTCCTGCTGTTTTAAGCTCTTAATCTCTGTCCCTTGAGGGCCTGGGTTCACGTGTTGTTTGGTGAGGCTTAAACTAAAAAGTGGGTTCAGTAAGGATTCTTCTGAGCACTTGTTATGTGCTGTGTGCTGGGGATACCACAGTGAATAGTGCAGACAGGGTTTCTGGCCTTTGACATTCTGGGGACAAGAATCAGACAATAAATAGATAGATGGAAAATAAATCAAGACTAGTGGCTAGGTGAAGTGGCTCCTTGCACTCTGGGAAGCTGAAGCAGGTGGATTGCCTGAGCTCACTGGTTCCAAACCAGCCTGAGCCAGAGCATGACCTCATCTCTAAAAAATAGCCAGGCATTGTGGCAGGTACCTGTAGTCCCAGCTACTTGGGAAGCTGAGGCAAGAGAATGGTTTAAGCCTAAGAGTTTCAGGTTGCTGTGAGCTGTGATGCCATATCACTCTACAGAGGGTGACAAAGTGAGAGTGTCTCAAAAAAAAAGTGTGGGCTCAGCGCCTGTGGCTCAAGTGGCTAGGGTGCCAGCCACATACACCTAAGGTGGCTGGTTCGAATCCAGCCCAGGCCTGCCAAAACAACAATGACAGCTGCAACCAAAAAATGGCCAGGCCTTGTGGTGGGCACCTGTGGTCCCAGCTACTTGGGAGGCTGAGGCAGGAGACTCACTGGAGCCCGGGAGTTGGAGGTTGCTGGGGAGTGTGCTGCCACAGCACTCTGCCCGGGAGGACAACTTGAGGCTCTGTCTCAAAAAAGAAAAAGTGCAGACTGGGGTGGTAGCTCATGCCTGTAATCATAGCATTCTGGGAGACCAAGGTAGGTGAATTGCCTGAACTCAGGAGTTCAAGATAAGCCTGAATAAGAGCGACACTCTGTCTCTAAAAATACAGTCAGGCCTTGTGGCAGGCGCCTGTAGTCCCAGCTACTGTGGAGCCTGAGGCAAGAGGATCAGTTGAACCTAAGTTTGAGGTTGCTGTGAACTATGACCCTGCGGCACTCTACCACCCAGGGCAACAAAGTGAGACTCTGTCTAAAAAAAAAAAAAAGACTAGTTTGATATTGTGATATAATAAGCAATATATACTGTATTTGACCTTCGTCCTCAGTTCCTGCCTAGAGCTTCTAATACCCTTGCAATTTTATTACTCATAACAAGACCCTTTCAACCACACCTGAGTTTTTATCTTCATGAAATGACTTCTGGAAAGCTCCTAAGGATGGGGAGCTGGTTGCCTGGGAACTGTCCTTCTGATTAGAGATAGAATTTTAGTCCTAATGCCCAACCTCTGGGGAGAGCAGTGTGGGGGGTGTGTGTAGAGATCAAGTTCAATCACTAATGGCCAGTGATTCAATCAATCATGCCCCATAATGGAACCTCCATAGAAGCCCTAAATAATTGGAGAGATGAATCTTGCAGGCCAGTGAACAAACAGGTGAAAATTCAGGGAAGAGCATGGAAGCCCCACACCCTGCCCCACCTTGCCTGTGTGTCTTCCATGCGACTATTCCTGAGCTGTTTTCTTTATAATAAACTGAAATAGTAAATGAAGTGCTTTTCTGAGTTCTGCAGGCCATTATAGCAAATTATGGAACCCAAGGAGGGGGTCATGAGAACCCCTGATTTATAGCCAGTTGGTCGGAAGTATAGAAAGCCTGGGTATGGTGCCGGTAGCTCAGTGAGTAGGGCACCGGCCACATATACCAAGGCTGGCGGGTTCGAACCAGACCAGCTAAAACAATAATGACAATGTAACAAAAGAAATAGCCAGGTGTGGTGTTGGGCACCTGTAGTCCCAGCTACTTGGGAGGCTGAGGAAAGAGAATTGCTTAAGCCCAAGAGTTGGAGATTGCTGTGAGCTGTGGTGCCACAGCTCTCTACTCAGGGCTACAGCTTGAGACTCTGTCTCAAAAAAAAACCAAAAACAACCTGGATTTGCAGCTGGCATCTAAGTAGGAGCAGTCTCTTAGCCTATGGGGTTTATTTTAATTCCAGACAGTTCATAACAGAATTGAGTAAAATTGTGAGACACTCAGCTCTTGCCTGCAGAGAATTACTGGAGGACTGCTTAGTGTGGAAAAATCACCTGGTTTACTTGATATTTGGTGTCAGAAGTATTCTGTGAGAGTATAGAAAAAAGGGTAGATTTTTTTTTTCTTTTAACTAGTGTTAAATGCTAAAAAGGAAATACAAGGTGCTGTGATAGGGAACAGCAGACAGGAGCTATTGGGTTAACTTGGCTCAGGGAAGTCTTTTCTGGAGCATTTAAGCTGAGCTTTTTAAATTTTAATTAATTTATTTATTTTTATTTCTCTAAATACAAAAGTCATTAATATAAGATAAGCTTTAAAGGATGGGCAACCAGGGTAAGAGCATTCTGGGCAAAGGAGAAGGCCAGCATGACCATTATGGCCTTGAGCATGGAAAGAGCCAGATGCTCTGGGGCCAGAGGTCAGTGTGCGGGGGGTGAGTGAGTGGACAGTGGCATCAGATAAGGCCACAGCTAGGGTGAACTGAGGGTTTTCTGGGATGTGGAGCTTTCAGTGCTAAAATGGAGAAAGTCCTGGGCAAAACAGGATGAGTCAGTCACCTGAGCCTTGGTTAGGAGCTGTGCTTTACTCTACCTGCAATGGGCAATCACCCAAGGGTTTGAAGTGGGAAATGCTACACAGTGATTCTGTTTTTATTATTTATTTATTTAGAGACAGAGTCTTGCTTTTTTGCCCTAGTAGAGCGCAATGGCGTCACAGCTCACAGCAACCTCAAACTCTTTTTTTTTTTTTGAGACAGAGCCTCAAGCTGTCCCCCTGGGTAGAGTGCTGTGGCATCACAGCTCACAGCAACCTCCAACCCCTGGCTCAAGCGAGTCTCCTGCTTCTGCCTCCCAAGTAGCTGGGACGAGGGGTGCCCGCCACAATGCCCGGCTATTTTTTTTTTTTTTTGGTTGCAGCCATCATTGTTGTTTGGCGGGCCCAGGCTGGATTTGAACCTGCCATCTTAGGTGTATGTGGCTGGCACCTTAGCCACTTGAGCCACAGGTGCCGAGCCAACCTCAAACTCTTGAGCTCAAGTAATCCTCTTATTTCAGCCTCCCAAGTAGCTGGGACTACAGGTGCCCACCACAACACCGGCTATTTTCTTTTTTTTTTTTTTTTAGAGATGGGATCTCGCTCTTTCTCAGGCTGGTCTCAAACTCCTGAGCTCAAGCAATCCATCTACCTCAGCCTCCCAGAGGGCTAGGCGTGAGCCACTGTGATTTTGTGTGTGTGTATGTGAGATGACTTTTAATACACTGTGCATAATAATCTCATCATCATGTTTTGGTTGAGTCTACCCTTCTAGGACAGGGCCCAAATCTAACCCTTTAATTATTAATCAACAACAATTTCCCCCCTTACTTCCCCACACAGATATTAAAATAGTCCTCTAATACATTTTTAAAACTAAGCTCTAGGTCCGTGACCTTGGCTTTGGGAAGTATTACATCCTCATCAGTTGGCAGTGCCAGCGACCAGTCAGGTCCAAAGAACACGTGCACGTCACAGAGACGGACTCAGCCCAGCCTCGGAGGCCCTTCTGCCAGCCACAGGTCTAGGTTCACACTGAGGTTTTCAACCCCGGGTGGGTTTTAGCAAAGCAGGGCTGGGGATGCTGGTGCTGCTCTTGGGATTCATCTGCTCCACAAGAGATTGAATGGAACAAGACTTGAACGTGCATCCCTCAGAGGCTGTGGAGGTTTAAAAGCCCTAGTTTTAGTGCAAATTTAAGATGCAAAGCCTGGAGCATTTGCCATCAGAAATATGACATATTCTATTGATTTTTTTTTTTCTTAATGTCCATAAGACTAGAAACCTGGGAGTGAGGCAGATAGCACTGATGGGTTGTGCAAGCTGTCCACAGGCTTCAAATCACGTAAATTAGGGTCCAGGGGAAGGAGTGCACATTCCCGGGAAGGCTGTTCTTTCAAGAGTTGAGATGAAGATGCTGATCATAACTGTGGGCCAAGCCTCTGCAGACGCCTGCAGATGCATAGCACCTGTCGGGAATTCTTGGAACTCAGTAGGTAAAGGTATGAGCTTACCATTCAGAGAGCACAGAAAACATGGAAACAGGAGAGAAAAGCTGCAGGTAGCTCAAAGGAACTATGAACAGTTCTGTGAATAGTTCCATGAAGGAAAAACTACAGCCCTATAATAAATTCTAAAAGCTGGCTCGACACCCATAGCACAGTGGTTATGGCACCAGTCACATACACTGAGGCTGGACCAGCTAAAACAACAATGACAACTGCAATAAAAAATAGCCAGGTGTTGTGGCGGTCACCTGTAATCCCAGCTTCTTGGGAGGCTGAGGCAAGAGAATCACTTAAGCCCAAGTGTTGGAGGTTGCTGTGAGCTGTGATGCCACAGCACTCTACCAGAGCAACAGCTTGAGACTCTGTCTCAAAAAATAAATAAATAAATTCCAAAAGCACCAACTGCTAGTAACCAATTCTGTTACATAAAACTATGGAGATTTGAGTACTCACATAATAAATATTTATGTGCCTACTCTGAAAAGAAGGCAGCCAGGAGATGCAAAGATATACACAATGGTCCGCATCTTCAAAGAAGTTTTTTTTGTTGTTGTTAGACAGTCTCACTTTGTCACCCCTGGTAGAGTACTGTGGCTCATAGCTCATAGCAACCTCAGACTCCTGGGCTCAAGCGATTCTCTTGCCTCAGCCTCCTGAGTATCTGGGACTACAGGTGCCCACCACAATGCCCGGTTGTTTTTAGAGCTGAAGGGTCTCACTGTAGCTCAGGCTGGTCTTGAACTTGTGAGCTCAGGAGATCTGCCCACATCAGCCTCCCAGAGTGCTGGGGGATTATAGGTGTGAGCCACTGAGCCCAGCAGAATTTGTAATTTTAAAGGGAATTTTATTTATCTCAGACAACGCCAGATTATTAGGATGGACTCTATGAACTTGTCAATACTCAACTATTTTTTTAACTTATAGAAATGGCTATTTTGGGCAGCGCCTGTGGCTCAATTGGTAAGGTGCCAGCCCCGTATACCGAGGGTGGTGAGTTCAAACCCAGCCCCGGCCAAATTGCAACAACAACAACAAAATAGCCAGGCGTTGTGGCAGGCGCCTGTAGTCCCAGCTACTCGGGAGGCTGAGGCAAGAGAATCGCCTAAGCCCAGGAATGGAGATTGCTGTGAGCTGTGATGCCACAGCACTCTACCAGAGGTGATAAAGTGAGACTCTGTCTCTAAAAAAAAAAGGCTATTTCACATGGTTTGACACATTGTGTACATTTGAGACATTATTACAACCTTTATATTTCACAATGGCAGGAAAACCTCCTGTGGAATTGAAAATGAAATCCTG
>NW_003852576.1:1673100-1679965 GCF_000181295.1 Otolemur garnettii | reverse complement strand
TGATGCCACAGCACTCTACCCAGGGCAACAGCTTGAGACTCTGTCTAAAAATAAATAAATAAATAAATAAGATATATTTTGGATGTAGAATGGATGGAACTTGGGAATGTATACGAGGAAGGCAAAGGAGTTAAAAATGACATCAGGGCTCTGGTTTTGCTAACTAGGCAATTGGTTTTTGCCAATAGAGAGAAATCTGAGGAAGACCTGGGTGGACATCCAGCACAAGCAGAGATGGAAGTGTCTAGACTTCCATGGGATGAAAAATGTGATACTCCCAATAAAGATACTCTTCTTTTTAAAGACAGAATCTCACTGTGTCACCCTGGGTAGAGTGCCATAGAATCATCATCGCTCACAGCAACCTCAAACTCCTGAGCGCAAGCCATCCTGCTGCCTCAGCCTCTCAACTAGGTGGGATTACAAGTGCTCGCCACGAGGCCCAGCTAGTTTTTCTATTTTTAGTAGACACGGGGATCTCGCTATTTCTCAACCTAGTCTTGAACTCCTGAGCTTGAGTGATCCACCCACTTTGGCCTCCCAGAGTGCTAGGGCTACGGGGGGGGGGGGGGTACTCTGGCCGGACACCCTTCTTGTTAATGTTCAAATTACTTTGTAAGCTAATAGCTACAATAGCTAATTAGTCTTCATCATAGTTGTTCTGAGTTGTTAATTACCTGAATCCCACTTTAGAGGTCTGGATAAAAACAAGTGTCAGTAATTTGCCTAAGGCTGCAGGAAATTACAGCACTAACAGCAGCATCAACTAATTGCCGGCAGCCTCATGCTCTACCAGTCTGTTTGGGAGAGTATGGTATAGACTTTGGTTTCAGTAGAATAAGGGCCATGCTTTAGCTTTGCTTTTTATCACTGGTGTGACATGGACACATATATAATAAGAATATCCCTGAGACTGAGATTTCTTGCGTGTAATGGAGTCATTATTATCGCAGGAAGTCAAGTGCCGGCGCGGTGCCCACAGGTCAGTGGTCAGGGCACTGGCCACATCTACCGAGGCTGGTGGGTATGAATCTGGCCCGGGGACCTGCTAAACAACAATGACAACTACAAAAAAAAAAAAGAAGAAGAAGAAAGTCAAATGCTAAACTGTTCTTACTTTCTTCTGCTTCTTTTTTTTTGGAGACAGACTCTCACTTTGTCGCCCTCAGTAGAGTACGTGGCCTCACAGCTCACAGCAACCTCCAACCCCTGGGTTTAGGCTTGCCTCAGCCTCCTGAATAGCAGGGACTACAGGCGCCTGCCACAACACCGGCTATTATTGTTTGTTGCTGTTTGGCTGGGGCTGGGTTCAAACCCCCTCAGGATATGGGGCCGGTGCCCTACCCGCTGAGCACAGGCACCGCCTGTCTTTCTTCTGCTTCTTGTTCCCTCTACTTAGAAACAATTTTCCCTGGAAACCCTTCTTCCCTAAGTCCTTCTCTGATCACCCTGTAATAAGTTAGCAGCAGCCAACCCCCAGCGAAAGGCCCTCTCTACTCACTTTAACCTAGTTTATTTCTCTTTACAGTACCCATTACCAGATGATCTATTGTATATCTAGTTTCTTTTTTCTTTTCTTTTATATATATATATATATTTTTTTTTTTTTTCTTAAAATCAGGGATCTTGTTTTATTCCCTGCTATATCTCCCCTGTCTTTAACAATGCGCGGTGTATGTGAGCGCACAATAGTTGAATGAATGAACACATTACATGAAATTATACATAGAAAATGCTTGGCACAATATCGGCTCATGGTAGGAATTCAGTAATTGGTAGCAGTTACTATATCAGAACAGGAATTGGACAGCATATTCAATTTTTTTTTTTTCAGTTTTTGGCCAGGGCTGGGTTTGAACCCCCCACCTCTGGCATATGTGACCAGCGCCCTACCCTTTTGAGCCACAGGCGCCACCCTAATTTTTTTTGTTTTGAGAGAGAGTTTCACCACCTCACCCTTGGTAGAGGGCCATGGCATCACAGGTCACAACAACCTTAAACTCTTTGGCCTTACATGATTCTTCTGTCTCAGTCTCCCAGGTAGCTGGGACTACAGGTGCCCACCACAACGCCCGGCTATTCTTTGGCTGTAGTTGTCATTGCTGTTTGGCAGGCCTGGGCTGGGCTGGAACCTGCTACCTCTGTTGTATGTGGGTGGTGCCTAGCCACTTGAGCTACAGGCACCGAGCCAGCAGCATACTTAATTTTATATATTCGTTATCTAAGAAACTATTTTAACAATGTGTCTTTATATATTCATTTGAAAAATAAATACTTAGGCCAGGCAGGGTGGCTCATGCTTATAATCCTAACATTCTGAGAGGCTGAGGTTGGCGGATCACTTGAGCTCATGAGTTCAAGATCAGCCTGAGCAAAAGTGAGACCTTGTCTCTACTAAAAATAGAAAAACTGAGGCAAGAGGATTGCTTGACCCCAAGAGTTGGAGGTTGCTGTGAGCTATGACGCTGTGATGCTCTATGAGGGTAATAACTTGAGATTCTGCCTTTAAAAAAAAAAAAAAATCCTTAGGCTATTCTTTTTTTTTTTTTTTTTTGAGACAGAGCCTCAAGCTGTCTCCCTGGGTAGAGTGCTCTGGCATCACAGCTCACAGCAACTTCCAACTCCTGGGCTCAAGTGAGTCTCTTGCCTCAGCCTCCCAAGTAGCTGGGATCACAGGTGCCCGCCACAACGCTCGGCTATTTTTTGGTTGCCGCCATCATTGTTGTTTGGCTGCCCGAGGCTGGATTCGAACACGCCACCTTAGGTGTATGTGGCTGGCGCCTTAGCCACTTGAGCCACAGGCGCTGAACCTTTTTTTTTTTTTTCCTGAGGTAGAATCTCACTCTGTTGCCTGGGCTAGAGTGCCATGGCCTTACCAACTCATGGCAACCTCAAACTACTGGGCTCAGGCAATCCTCCTGCTCTAGTATCCTGAGTAGCTGGGACTACAGGCATGCACCACCACACCTGGCTAGTTTTTTTATTTTTGGTAGAGATGAGGTCTCACTCTTGGTCAAGTTGGTCTTGAATTCCTGAGCTTATGGGATCCTCCTGCCTCAGCCTCCCAAGAGTGCTAGACTTATAGGCATGAGTCACTGCTCCCGGCCTTCTTAGGCTATTCTTGAAAAAGCGTTTACTAGTTTTGTACTTCATGTAATTCCTGTACAGAAAGATAGTCTTTGCTATGCCTTGGTAATTCTCATCACCATTTTGTGGATAACAGTTACATGGCCACGAGAACAAACCACTTAACATACAAACTCACAAACAGCATGTGCATGAACCACGTAATGAGTACATGCGGCACGGAGCTCACGCACAGGCCTCATGGGTTCATTAGAGCGTCAATTTTCCTTTACATGGATTACTTTATGTTACATGTATTACGCTGTTGTTCTGAGAAAATTTTTAGACCCTGTTCAAAGGAACGGTGCATAGAAGTAATCAAAATAACTTTTCATTGGTGCTGCTAACCACAGCTGTATTTTATTTTATTATTTTTTTAGACTGAGTCTCACTAGGTCACCCTCAGTAGAGTGCCATAGCATCACAGCTCACAGCAACCTCAAACTCCTGGGCTTAAGCGATTCTCTTGCCTCGGCCTCCCAGTAGCTGGGACTACAGGCACCTACCACAACGCCTGGCTATTTTTTTTGTTGCAGTTGTCATTGTTGTTTAGCTGGCCCAGGCTAAGTTTGAGCCCGCCAGCCTCAGTGCATGTGGTTGGTGCCGTAACTATTGTGCTACCGGCGCAGAGCCCACAGTTGTATTTTAAAGCAGTTCTCCCTCTTAGAGTAGTTCACATAATAAAGCACACTGAGATGATGGCTAATACGTATGTAATCTTTCATTGAGCATCCTTACAGAGGCTGTCATGCTAAAATAATCTTCCTGAGGTTACTAACAACGTTTGCTGTGGTTATTCTGGAAATAGACATACAGCCTTGTAGTAGAGAAACCTTAAGCAAGTCATCAGGATGAATACCGCCCTTAAATGATACACCAGGGGCAGAAGAGCATCGCTTGTGTGCTACTCTGGCTAGAAAGGCAAACTTCAGACTATTCATGAATAAACAAACATCAGACAACCCAAATTACGAGACATTCTATAAAATAATTAGCTGGTACCCAGCAATAGTGTCAAGGTCATGGAAGAAATGTGAAGACTGAGCAGATCCAAGGAAACTAACAAGACAGACCAACTAAATATAACGGCAAAGTGTGTGGGATCCGGGACATTAGTAGAAAATTGGTGAAATTCAAATAAGGTTTATTGTTTAGCTAACAGACTTGTATCTGTGTTCACTTCCTGGCTTTAGTAGTTGTACCATAGATATAAGATGTTGACATTAGGGGAAGGTGGGTGAAGAGTAGACATGAACTTTCTGTGCTATTTTTACTACTCTTCTGTAAGTCTACACTTATTTAAAAAGAAGTCAAAGAAACAGAAAGAACTCTCTGCATCTGACTTTTACAGCCTGGACTCTTAACCAGCAGAATACATGTAGGATGTGGGGTCCCAGCTGTATAGGCTTTGTTTGATGATTAGTTGAAACTGTATCATAAGACACCTGCCTGGTGACCCAGAGCTATCTCATATACTTAAGAGTATCCGGAAATAAATAGGAAAAAGAATAAGGCAGAGTTCAACCACAGTTAACCTATTTATGGTTTTTCAATCTGAAAACAATTAGAACGAATGTTGATATTCATATGAGGTGAGGCAATTAAGTTCTCGAACTCAGAAAAAGTGCTACATCCCTCATTGCTGAGTATCACTACGGTCACCTTGGAAGGGTTCCCCTTGGGAAGCTGTGCACCGACGCCAGTGCCTAGTCCACACCTCAAAGCCCTTTTTCTAGAAGGAGTTGGTGAACTTAATTGTCAGACCTCATACTCTGACAGCTCTCATGGCCACTCCAGAAAAAGAGCTCCAAGATTGCTGTGAAGAGTGGACTAGGCGCTGGTCGTGGTGAATCGCTTCCCAAGGGGAGGACTTCCAAGGTGACCGCACGGATATTCTGCAGTGAGGTGTAGATGAGTTCCCCTTGGACAATAGCTAAATTTATATGGCACTTACTGTGGGCCAAGTTGTAAGCATCTTCCAAGTTTTAACATTTATAATCCTCACACCAACCCTCTAAGGGCAGGTAATTTTCCTTATCCCTGCTCTATAGAGAAAGAAACTGAGACATAGGTTTTAAGTGGTATTTGTGAGGTCACAAATGGATAGATGGGGAAGCCAGAATGCAAACCTAAGTAGTCCGGCGTTAGAAAGGTCATTGCACTTACTCGAGATACTACACTGCCCTCCACATAGGCTTTCTGTTATTTGGAAACTTTATTTTGAATTACCTATGGCTTGGGGAGCACCAGGACTTGCCAGTGTTTATTTTATTTAATTTATTTATTGAGACAGAATCTTACTGTGTTGCCCTAGGTAGAATGTCGTGGCATCATAGCTCACAGCAACCTCAAACTCTTAGACTCAGGTGATCCTCTGGTGTCAGCCTCCCAAGTAGCTGGGACTATAGGTACCCGCCACATGCCCAGTTAGTTTTCTATTTTTAGTAGAGATGGGGTCTCCTTTTGCTCAGGTCAGTCTCAAACTCCTGAGCTCAAGCAGTCCGCCTGCCTTGGCCTCCCAGAGTACTGGGTTACAGGTGTGGGCCGCCACACCTGGCCTGTTTAGTGTTTTTACACTTGTTATCCTTTAGGCCTTAAATGACTGTGTCTAATGGTGATCCGGTCAGCAGGTCATAGTCACCCTGCCAGGCCTGTGTCTAGAGAGAGACCTTGGGTGGGTCGGCTCTCTGGCTAATCTTTGCCCCAGAAACCTGGAGAGAAAAGATTTTCTTTCCAAGCCCAGGGCTCAGTTCTCTATTTTATAAGTAGGTTTCTTCCCCCTCTAAACAAAACCCAAGTCAAATGCATGCTGTGTAATCAGGGAGTTTGCAGAGCAGGGATTCCAGCTCTCTCTGATATTATCAGAACTAAACATGCAACCCAACAGGCTCCTAAAACTATTGTTAAGTCAACTCAATCAGAAAAACAGAAAATACACTATTGGCAGGACAGCCAGAGCTGGGGGAGGAAGGCTAAACTGCTATTCATAAAGTCTGATTCATCTAGAAAAAGAAAAAGTTGACGCCATGAGATTGGGATTCATGTTCACTGCAGTGAGGAGCACAGATCCTCGGTACTCTGAGTGGCGACCGAGCCATTATTTCACTCTGCACACAAAGGACTGTTGTGTTGCACACCCCTCACTGTAATTAGCTCTTGCAAACAGGGTGGAGAATTGAACACGAGAGTTAGGTCCTTGGCTGTAGGCCAAGCATGCAGAATTATTTATTTCATTTTGGTTAAGGAAACAGGATAAGACGGCCATGTCTCATTACCTGTTTCTTTATGGACTCCTAATTTAAGTGCAATGTGCAGTAATTATGCGCTCTTCTGTTTGAGAGCAATAGGGAGTTCCTTCCAAGAGACCGGGATTGGATGTGATGGTTTGAGCCAGTGATGTGCTTGTGTTTAACAGCCAATGCGGGGAGGTGGAGGGGCTGACTGCAGTGTTGGCCAATACCTGTAGTGTAAACATTCCCACTCTCACTGGCTTCAAGCTACTAATCCGACTTCACTGAATTTATACCATTTCCAGCATTCAAATATAATAGATGCAAACCACCTTAAAAATGGAGATAATAGTAAACTGTAATAAAATAATGAGGATTGGCTCGGCGCCTATAGCTCAACCGGCTTAAGGCGCCAGCCACGTACACCTAAGGTGGCAGGTTCGAATCTCCAGCCCAGACCTGCCAAACAACAATGACGGCTGCAACCAAAAAATAGCCGGGCGTTGTGG
>NW_003852576.1:1667841-1672862 GCF_000181295.1 Otolemur garnettii | reverse complement strand
TTTTTTTTTTTTGAGAAGGAGTCTCATTTTGTCACCCTCCATAGAGTGCTGTGGGATCATAGCTCACAGCAACTTCAAACTCTTGGGCTCAAGCGATCCTCTTGCCTCAGGCTCACCCACCACCACTCCCAGAAATTTTTTTTTATTTTTAGTAGAGACAGCCCTTGCTCAGGCTGATCTTGAATTACTGAACTCAGGCAATCCACCCTCCAGAGTGCTAGGATTACAGGGGTGAGCCACCGTTGGGGGTGAGCCATTATTAAAAAGGATTATTACTTTTAATAATGATTGTGTTTCTGAAAAGTTAGCCATCAGTTCTGGAAGCTGTCAGAGCCACCGTCAGGACACCAAGGCAGGAAGAGGACGGCAGGAAGAGGACAGCAGGCCTGTTGCGTCAAAATGGAGTTAACCATTCTCATCTGGGGCTTCTCTTTTCTGTGAGAATTGCTATTCTCACACTCATTGCCATTCCCAATTTTAGTCTGTACACTACCTAATTCAAGTGTGTCATTTTACAAAATGAGAAAAGTCAGTCTCAGAAAAGTCTAATGATAATAATTGATATTCATTAAACTTCTACTCTTTCATTTCTGCTGGTGGTACAAAGATAGGACAAAAGGGACTTTCGTATATATACCTTGTTCTTATTCCTATTTTGTCTATGGAAAAATAAAAGTTCTGAAGAGTTTGCCACTTGGTTAAACGAGTCAAGTGATCTAGAATGAACATGGGCTCCTCAAAGGCTTTCCAAGGTGCTCTTAAGAACAGACGAATCTCCAGATCTGGGAAAAAGTGACTGTCATGAAAACAAACGCCTTTGTTTCCTTTCTTAAATGGAATAATGTACTCTACGCATTAATAATAACATGGTTTTTGGCTCAGCGCCTGTGGCTCAAGCAGCTAAGGCACCAGCCACATACACCTACGGTGGCGGGTTTGAATCCAGCCCAGACCCACCAAAAACAACAATGACGGCTGCAACCAAAAAATAGCCAGGCATTGTGGCAGGTGCCTGTGGTCTCAGCTACTTGGGAGGCTGAGGCAGGAGACTCGCTTGAGCCCAGGAGTTGGAGGTTGCTGTGAGCTGTGATGCCACGGCACTCTACCCAGGGGGACAGCTTGAGGCTCTGTCTCAAAAATAATAATAATAACATGGTTTTCATAATACTGTACATATCATAATAAAAGCTTTTCTTATTTTTCTTTCTTTGTGAGACAGAGTCTCACTTTGTCACCGTGTCACCCTTGGTAGAGTGCTATGGCATCACAGCACACAGCAACCTCTAACTCTTGGGCTTAAGCGATTCTCTTGCCTCAGCCTCCCAAGTAGCTGGGACTACAGGCACCTGCCACAACGCCCGGCTATTTTTTGGTTGCAGCTGTCATTGTTGTTTAGCAGGCTCGGGCCAGGCTCGAACCCACCAGCCTCAGTGTATGTGGCCAGCACCCTACTCACTAAGCTACAGGCGCCGAGCCAAGGATCTGTAACTTTTTTTGTTCATTTGTTTATTTCGCCAGCTCCGGTGTATATGGCTGGCGCCCTAGCCGCTGAGCTACAGGCGCCAAGCCATAAAAGTGCCTGTCAAAAACACATTCATAGAGTCTGTCCACGGATGTCCATTGTGTGATTCCTAAAAGCAAAAAATTGGAAACAATATAAATATCAATCACAAGGGACGCTGGTCATTTGGCAATTGCACAAATGAAATATTAACAGCAGTGAGGCAGATTCAAAAGCACATGTACGAAAAGATACATCTTAGGTTAAATTGCAGCTGAAAAATGCAAAGGCAGAAAAGTTTCACTATTTATGCAAAACAAGAAGAGAAGAGATATGTGGTTGTCTCTGTGCTGCACGTCTCCGTGCTGCACCTCTCTGAGAGAATTCACACACAACACACAGGCGCGCGCACCCCCAACAATTACCTCCAGGAGCCTGGGGGTTGCAGTGGAAGGGGGATGGCACAGCATTTTAGATCGTTTGTCCTTTCTCCATCTACAGCCATTACCTATTCAAATACAACTTCAAAAAAATCACTGTCACACACATTATCTTTTTTCGTCTTCATGATGCCCTGGGCTGTAGGTAGGTTTTATTTTTCCCAGTTAGAGATGAGGAAATGGAGGCCCATAGAAAAGTGACTGGCTCAGTGTTACCCAATAAGTTAAGAGGCCAAGGTCAGGTTGAGACAGCCTGTGATGTCAGGGTGGGTGGGAATGGATCCAAATTATCTCATTCTTGGCCCTGGCTTGTCCTGTCCCCCTGAGGATTGATTGATGATTAGTAAACAAGGGAAGTCATCTAAATCGCTCCTATAGTAGTTACAAGCATAGACTCTCAACCAGGTGGCCCAGGCACTAGTCTGGGTGTTGTCACTTACTGCTGTGTGATGAGGCAAGTTACTTAACCTCTCAGTGGATCATATTTCAGATGTAAGATGGAATTCATAATAATAATATGAGACTCTAGTTTGTTGTTTTTTTTTTTCTGAGACAAAGTCTTACTATGTCGCCCTCGGTAGAGTGCTATGGTGTCACAGCCCACAGCAACCTCAAACTCTTGGGCTTAAGCAATTCTCTTGCCTCAGCCTCCCAAGTAGCTGGGACTACAGGCACCCCCCACAATGCCCAGCTATTTTTTCTGTTATAGTTGTCATTGCTGTTTAGCAGGCCTGGCCCAGGTTTGAACCCAACAGCCCTGGCGTATGCAGCGGCGCCCTAAACACTGAGCACAGGGGCCAAGCCGAGACTCTAGGTTTTTCGCAAGGAGCACTTAAATAGCGTCTGTCATGGAGTATACTATAGAAATATTTGTTAAATCAATAAATATACACCAATGTCCTTATAGTAGCTTATGCAACGTCACTTACCAAAAAGCAGCTTCTTTTCTTCACTTTGTGTTTCTGAAGTGCCCTTTATTCATTCTTTGAGAGAAAAGACTATGGCTTCATCATATTTATATACCTCACCATACCTGACACAGAGTTTTGTATACAATAGGTACACAATAAATGCTTGCATCATTGAATTGAGCCATTTAGATTCTGGACCCAAATCTGCTACTTGAAATCTTGGAAAACTCTCTCCAGGTATTCCCTGTCATTGGCAAGAAGGGTCTTTAGAACTACTTTTTCTGGCTGGGCACAGTGGCTCACATCTGTAATCCTAGCACTCTAGGAAGCTGAAGCAGGTGGATAGCCTCAGCTCCAGCATTCAAGACCAGCCTAAGCAAGAATAAGACCTCATCTCTACTAAAAATAGAAAAGCTGAGTGTTGTGACAGGCACCTGTAGTCCCAGTTATGCAGGACACTGAGGCAAGAAGGTCACTTTAGCCTAAGAGTTTTTGGTTGCTATGAGCTATGATGCCACGGAACTCTACCAAGGCCAACAAAGCTAGAGTCCATCTCAAAAAAAAAAAAAAAAAAAAGCCTTATTTTTTTCTTGTAGTAAAATATAAATTACAATATTTACCATTTTAATTTTATTTTGAGACAGGGTCTTGCTATGTTGCTTAGGCTGGTCTCAACTTCTAGACTCAACCAATTGTCTCGGTGCCTGTGGCTCAAGTGGCTAAGGCGCCAGCCACATATATCTGAGCTCGAATCCAGCCTGGGCCCACCAAACAACAATGTTGGCTGCAACCAAAAAGTAGCCAGGCATTGTGGCAGGCGACTGTGGTCCCAGCTACTTGGGAGGCAGAGGCAGGAGAATCACTTGAGCCCAGGAGTTGGAGGTTGCTATGAGCTATGATGCCACAGCACTCTACCCAGGGTAACAGCTTGAGGCTCTGTCTCAAAAAAAAATATATAGACTCAACCAATCCTCTGAGCCTCAGCCTCCCAAGTAGTAGATTACAGGCAGGTATGACCACACCTAGTCCATTTTAATGATTTTTAAATATACATTTAAGTACATCCTCCATGTTGCATAGCATTCCTTACTATCCTTTTTAGAACTACAGTAGAACCTCCATAATTGACCATCTCCCTACACTGACCACCTCCTTAAGTTGATCTCATATGCTGGGCATAATGGCTCATGCCTATAATCCTAGCAGCTGGGAGGTTGAGGCAGGTTCAAGACCAGCCTGAGCCAGAGCCAGACCTTATCACTTAAAAAAAATAGCAGGGCACTGTGGCAGGCACCTGTAGTCCCAGCTACTTGGGAGGCTGAGGCAAGAGAATCACTTAAGCCCAAGAGTTGGAGGTTACTGTGAGCTGTGACACCATGGCAGTCTACTGAGGGCAACAAAGTAAGACTCTATCTCAAAATAATAATAATAATAATAAGTTGCCCTAATTTTCAGACTGGACATGCATCCCCTGCACTTTTCATCACAGCAGGCCTAGTTCCTGATGGGGACCACCTCCACATGTCGACCAGTTTGTTACAGTCCCATGATGGTCAACTTACAGAGGTTCGACTATATTTTAAAAGATACCCACAATAGTTGATATTTGTTTGTTTATTTAAAAGGTAACATATATAGATGGCAAAAGTATAAACAGTCAGTCAGGGTTTACAAGAAAATCTTCCCATCCCAGACACTTAGCCCTCCCATTTCTCCTTTCCAGAGACACCTGCTAATGGGATGAGAACATGAATACTACTAGAGCTCTCTGGGCTAAGTTAAAATACCAGTGACTAGCTGTGTGACCTCAGGCAAATTACTCAGCCTCTCTGTGTCTCTACAAGATAGAGATAATATTAGTACCAACCTCCTAGGGGTGTTGTAAAGATTCTTAAGTTGATATGTGTAAAGTGCCTTAATTGTGCACACAGAAAATACTTTCTACAGCCAGGCGGAGTGGCTCACACCTGTAATCCTAGCACTCTGGGAGGCCAAGGCAGGTGGATTGCCTGAGCTCACAGGTTTGAGACCAGCCTGAGCCAGAGCAAGACCTCGTCTCTAAAACCAGCCAGGCTTTGGGTGGTGCCTGTAGCTCAGTGGGTAGGGTGCTGGCCACATACACCCAGGCTAGGGGGTTTGAACCCGGCCCAGGCCTGCTAAACAACAATG
>NW_003852576.1:1666529-1667774 GCF_000181295.1 Otolemur garnettii | reverse complement strand
CCTGTAGTCCCAGCTACTTGGGAGGCTGAGGCAAGAGAATCACTTGAGCCCAAGAGTTTGAGGTTGCTGTGAGCTGTGACGCCATAGCACTCTAACAAGGGCGATAAAATAAAACTCTGTCTTAAAAAAAAAAATACTATCTGCTTCCTATGAATACTACCCAAGGGTTATTATTCTCCCAAATACCTTAGTGTGTACAAATGTGATGGGCAAATCTGTTTGTGTCAAAGGAAAAAGTCAGCGTGGGAGTGCTGAAGCAGGGGGGCAGGACGAAGCCTTTCCTACGCTAGAACGCCGTACAGAAAGCAGGAGCTTCGTGTTCTGCCTGACTGCTAAGGAGTTTTCTGGCCTTCCCATTATATCTCTGGGCTTTGTTTTTTCACCTGTGACACAGGAACATTTGACAGGATGAGTTCTGAGGTCCCTTTCATATCTACCAGTCTGTGTCTGTCTCTAACAGGTTTGAAAAGTGCCAGGACTTTTTTTTAAGGGAACTTAAGAAAATGGAGCAATTAGTAGAGGGAGGACGGTTCCTCAAACAGGTACTGAGAGGTCCGTGGGACCGAGACTCGCAGACCAACTGTGCCACCTGCTTGAGCTGTCTGTTTTCCCACATCCTCTTTTAAGGCACTCGGCCCCATCCTGCCACAGTTAAGATTCAATTTCAAGTTAACATGGTCCTTCTAAAAGGCCAAAGGGATTCTTTCTTGCTCTGATACCCCGAGGGATAGTTTGCTACCTATTTTATTCTGACCACAAGCCAGAACTATTGCACTGATAGATCAGTGAGTCTTTTGCTTGATTTTCTGATGCAGTAAAATTTGTTAGTTGGTAACCTGGTTATTTTCTGATATGCTTGGCCAGATGGCACTTTCGGTGATAAAACGGTTCAGACCAAGAGGTTTCACTATGTTCTAGACCTCATCTGCACTGTTTCTCACATATCAACATTTCTACGTGTGCAAACTTTTTTCTGAGCCCCCAAAACTTAGATATTCAATGATGAAAAATGATGAGGGAAGCTCCTAGTGATAGCCTTAGATCATTATCTAAATCCTATCTGATTACACTTTCAAATAAAATTATGTATTATATATAATCATAGATTATCATGTAACTATAAAATTATATACACTGTAGAAATACTTCAATTATGAGCATTTAGAAATTCACCATTACTTTTGTTATTACTACATTATTACTGTAACTTTTTTTTCTTTTTTTTTTTTTTTAAAGAGACACAGT
>NW_003852576.1:1660146-1666252 GCF_000181295.1 Otolemur garnettii | reverse complement strand
ATCACCCTTGATAGAGTGCCCCCCTAGCGTCACAGCTCACAGCAACATCCAACTCCTGGGTTTAGGCAATTCTCTTGCCTCACCCTCCCAAGTGGCTGGGACTACAGGTGCCTGCCAGAATGCCCAGCTATTTTTTTTTTTGTTGCAGTTTGGCTGGGGTCAGGTTTAAACCCACCACTCTCAGGGCTATATGGGGCCAGCGCCATATCCAGCCACAGGATATTGGACCAGGTGCAGTGGCTCGTGATTGTAATCCCAGTGCTTTGGGAGTCCAAGTGAGAGGATCACTTGAGGCCAGGAGTTTGAGACCAGCCTGGACAGCATAGTGAGACCCTTTCTCGACAAAAAATTAATGAGACCTGGTGGTGCACGCCTGTAATCCCAACTACTCAGGAGACTGAAGTAGGAGGCTCACTTGAGCCAGAGAGTTGGAGGCTATAGAGAGCTATGATTGGGGCTACTTCCCTCCACCCTGGGTGACAGAGTGAAAACCTGTCTCTTAAAAAAAATTGGGTTTTGGTGGCATCCATAGCTCAGTTGGGAGGGCACGGTCACATACACTGAGGTTGGTGGGATCGAAGCCAACCTGGGCCAGCTAAAATCAACAACAACAATTGCAACCAAAAAATAGCTAGGCATTGTGGTGGGCGCCTATAGTCCTAGCCACTTGGGAGGCTGAGGCAAGAGACTCACTTAAGCCCAAGATTGGAGGTTGCTGTGATGCCACAGCACTCTACTCAGGGTGATGGCTTGAGACTCTGTCTCAAAAAACGATTTTTTTTTTTTTTTACAGAACACTTATACATTATCACTTACAAAGTATCTTTTAAAATATTATCTTATTTGATCTATACTATTGTCCTTTGGGGAAGTATAGGAGGGTAGGTAAGAGAATAAACTTCAGAGTTTTACCAAATTGGGTTTGAATCCCTAGGAGAGCCTCAATGTCCTTACTTGTAAATTGGGGACAGTAATATCTAATCCATAAAGTTGTGTGGGGGCTTCAGAGACAATACAGAGCCAGGCTTAATTCCTAGCACATAACCCCTCCCTCCAAAAATAGTAGTTATTAAAACTGTTCTTATTATTTTCCTTTTGTATATAGGGAAACTGAGCTTCAAGGAGATGAAGAGATTTACTTGGGGTTGTTTTTGCAGTAGTAATAAAGCTATGATTCAAATGTAGGTTTTCTAGATTCAAAACCCACCTGGGTTCTTTCCACAGTATGACATTGCACTAAAAGTGCCCAGTGTTGTTATTTAACATGTTAAAAAGATACATAGTATTGGCTGTTTTTAAGAAATGTTAGCCCGGTGCCTGTGGCTCAAGTGGCTAAGGCACCAGCCACATGCACCTAAGGTGGTGGGTTCAAATCCAGCCTGGGCCCGCCAAATAACAATGACGGCTGCAACCAAAAAATAGCTAGGCATTGTGGTGGGCACCTGTGGTCCCAGCTACTTGGGAGGCTGAGGCAGGAGACTCGCTTGAGCCAGGAGTTGGAGGCTGCTGTGATGCCACAGCGCACTACCCAGGGGGACAGCTTGAGGCTCTGTCTCAAAAAAATAATAAAAATAAAATTAAAAAAAAAAGAAATGTTATGTACTATTTTCCTTATTTCTCTTTACCTCTTTTTTTTTTTTTTAAGCAGTTTTTGGCCAGGGCTGAGTTTGAACCTGCCACCTCCAGTATCTGGGGCTGGCGTCCTACTCTTTTGAGCCACAGGCACCACTCCATCTCTTTACCTGTTGATAGTTTTTCTTTTTCTTCCTCCTCTTTCATTTAATAGGGAGTTGGAAATGTATAGCTATAAAACCAGTTGTTGGAATGCTTTCTCACCGGTCATCTTTCAGCCAAACAACTTGAACTTGCATTCAATTGACTGCCTCTTTGACAGCCTCTGAAGATGCCCTTAGGTCTTTGGAGCTGGGGGTTCTATTCAATGTCACCTCGCACAGCTTTTTCATGAAACAGAGAGGAGTAAAGGGACCAGAGTAAGTTCCAGTTAGTGAAGGGAAACTAAGAGCCAGAACTAGAACTGGCGTGTGCAGTAGCATCCCGGTCCAGATTTCTTCTCTGCTCATTAATGAGAGTTATCCCCTCCTCTACACTTCAGTTAAAATGAATGGACATTATCTTCCTAATTCCATGTGATGGACTCAGGGATCATTTTAAATATCAGTGGGTTACACAATTGTGACACTCGAGACGCCAGCAGTCATAAGACTAGCTAGGCTTCTTTGGAAACCACAGCTTTCAAGATGGGAGTCTCCTCCCAACTTTTTTGTTCTGGTCTTAGGGCGGTAACGAGAGGCTTTCTTGTGACATACCTAAGCCTTCCTGCTTTGGGCTGAATTGAAAGTAGGGCAGGACTCGCCAATCCCATGGTATTTCGGTGTCTCTCGCGGGTCCTCACCAAGATTAGGAAGTGTGAACATTTAAATCCCAGGCTTGTAGGCTCCTCTCCTCCCTCCCTCCTTTCTTCCTTCCTTCTTTCTTTTCTTCCTTTTTAGGCCAAGCATACTGGTAAACCCCAATGTGGAGATTTTCCAAAAGAGAGGCGTTTCGTAAGCTTCATCCTTTGAGAGTTCCTTTCTCTCTTCTTTCTCCCACAGCTGTAGGGCCTCCTCACAATGCCCCCGAAGGCAGTCCAGCAGTGCACGGAGGAGGAAAATGAGACCTGCATGCAGAGTATGATTTCTTTATTTCTGAAATTGTTTTTAATTTTTTTTAGAGGTGAGAGTCTCACTATATTGCCCAGGCTGGCCTCAATTTCCTGGGCCCATGTGATCCTCCTGCCTCAGCCTCCAGAGTAGCTGGGAGCACTGCTATGCTTGTGGCACTGTGCACACACAGATTTTTGAGTTACGAGATTCCTGACTACTTTAAGCACAATGAGCCAAATCAGACAGTAATGGTCATCTTGTGTTCTCAACAGTGTACAAATTATTTTCAAACTCTTCTTGTCATGTAGACCTGGATTCCATTCCTTACTAGCTGGGAGGCCTTGAACAAGTCGGTTTAACCTCTCTGGGCTTCTGTTTTTCCCTCTGTACAACAGGTACCAATAACTCAAAGGGCTGATGCCAGAAATAAACACCTGTGACCCGCCTAGCGCAGGGCCGCCAACAGCATATGCTGATGCCTCTCCCTTCCCCTTCCTTCCCCTTCTCCTCCTGTTCAAACCCTTCTGGGTTTTCTCTCATTCCCACTAACAGCATGGCTGAACCCAGGCTCATTTTCCTTCGCCAACCCCCACTTCTTACACTCCATCTCACTTTAGCTCATTTCCATTTCCAGTCATTGGGGAAGACCAACTTTCCTTCTCCGGGCTCTGCAATACATGTTTCTGTCTGTTTGCTTGCAGTGTAACATTGCAGGGGATCAGCCTGCGTCTTCGTTCCTGCTAATCTTGGTTCTGCAGATGGAATCAGGTCCTCTTTGGTAGCTGATTTTAAATGACACCACAGGCAAAGCACAGAAAGTTGGCTGAAACCAGCCTTCCTGACAGACCAGCTGCCTGCTCACCCCACCGTTCTGGATTCCTCTACTGGACCAGATCTTCTTCTGGACAGTTTATTTAGCTCTCGGTTACTGCTCAGAGCTGTTTTTTTGCTTTCACCCTGTGATAACTATGAAGATAGCAGGAATGATGGCATCTTTGAGAAGCCTCAGGCTCATCTGTGGCAATTTTCATGGGGCCATTTAGCTGGATTTGCACCAACCCTCAGGCCTCACTCGTTTTCACACTCTTGGAATCTGCTCCATGGATTCCTGAAGGCTTGGAGACTTGCCCTACAATGATAGGGAGCCCCCTTCTTTGCAATATGATCACAATCACAGCAGCCTTTGGGAGGGACAAGAAGATGTTTCCCGACCTCTTTTCAGGTCACAATAACAATTCCTCTTGGCTAGAGCTGGTGGGTTGGGAACATGGCTTCCAACTTCTTACTGTGTACCTAAGCATTCTAGCCAGGAAATCACAGCACAGGGGTCATTTATTCATTTGTCAAGCATTTACTGGACATCTACTCTGTACAAGGTACTCTGCTAGGGCTGGGTTTAGAAAGAAGAGTAAGTCACATTTCCTAGTGAGCAAAGTCAAATAGGCCTGCACATGATTACAATGCGGTGTGGGTCGCATCCTAAGACAGGCAGGTCTGTGTTAAGGTCCAGTCATCTCAGAGGAAAGAGCTCCTCACACTGCAGATGGTGGAACGTGGAGAATGACAGAGGACATTGTAGAGGAGGTGAAGAAGGGGGAACTCAACCATTGGAGACAAGCAGTGTGAGGTCCAAGGTTGGGGGGGAAAGAAAAGCCTGGCCGATGCCTTAACAAGACAGCGGCCACTGGGGTTGATCAGCCCTCGAGCCCGCCAGACAGCCCTGAGGGTCAGTGTCCAACAAGTCTCAGAGTCATCCCAACAGGAGGGCAAAGAAGTTGGTGGGGAGTTGCCTCCAGGGATTCCCACAGCCAAAGAAAAGGCACAGAAAGAGAGTTGTAGAGATTTGCGCAGCTTTGAATGTGTACTGGTCAGTGCAGCCAGATGTGAGCCAGGCCCTCACAGCATCTGCCACATGGGACCAAGGGCAGCGAGACATGAAATAGAACCATGAAGGATGGAAGATATAAACTGAAAGGAAAGTGGGAGCCAAAGGATATACCTTATTCAGTATGGGGTGGGGACACTGGGTAGCAGAGTGACATGGTCAGATGAGCAAAGCGCCATGTAAACAAAACATATGGGCTGTGAGAGGGAAGGCGGAGTGACACACAGACACTGGCTTTGCCGGCACTCTGGATGGACACGTGGCCAGCACCTACTTCTTCTGTACGCCCGGGCAAAGCAGGCCCTGTGCTGTCATCATGATTAGCTATGCGTGCCTGTGCTCCCCCGCCAGACTGTCGGTCTATGGATTATGATTTCATTTGCCATCCTGAGCCTAACACCTAGCTCAAAATCTAGCACTGGGCAAGGACTCAGAAAGTATTTGAGTGACGGATGTCTGGGTTGGTTTATTCTCGCAGCTCAATGCAGAACTATTTACTGTTATTATAGCAGGATTATCCTTAATCCAAAAGGGCAGTAGATTGTCTTGTGTGTGCATTTTGTAAGTGGACTGGAAAGGCGTTGCTGACAAGACGCTCAGAAGCATTTTGGAATCCTTCCCTGGAAGCCCAGAGCTGCTCCTAGACGATGCTCCCTTCCCCGGACAGCCCCAGCAAGGCTCCACTGGGACTTTGCCTAATTATCACTTCCAAGGAGGACATTTTGCTGCCGTCCTGATATCGCCAGAGGAGCCTGGACTTTCCCTCTGGCCTCAGCCAACTAAGTGGCCAAGCACCCTCTTTCTGCCTAGTTTGGATAGCAGTTGCTTCTGGTTGCCAACCAGAGAAAGAGGCTATCATTGTCATTCAACAAGAGGACAGTTTTGTGAAGTGGGTGTGTGAACTTTTCAGAAAATCCCCATGGAAAGGGGAAATATCCTGATGGTAAACAATAAGAAGATAGAGACACTGCAGACACCAAAGTCGTTTCTGGAATGGGGCCCCACGCCCAGCGAGTCTAACACAGACCTCAAGGTAGAGGAGAATTAATAAGGTCCAGTTATCATAGAGTCCAGAAAGAACCTCTCGGGGTCATTCAATACATCCCCCTGCTGTGGGAGCAGACTGAATTCCTTCAACAGTCATGCTTCAAAATTTCTAGGAAAAGAGAATTTTTTGTGTGTCTTTTCCCATAGGGATCCAAAACTGTTTACGGGTAAGAAGGTATAATAGAACTTACTTTCTGAAAATTCATTTCATAGCCAAGGAAGCTAAAGCAGAGACAATACTAAAATACATGTCTCTTGACCCCCAGTTCAGAAAATTCCTTTGATCATTTGTCAAGCATTCTTTGAGTACCTATCATGGGGAACTCTACTTGGAGCTGAGGAAACACAGCTCAGTGAGACAGCTTCGGTACCACCGAGAGGAGGCTCATAAGCCACTTGAACACAAATATTTGCATCTACTTAAGTATAACCAAATGTCACGGCTGCTACAATAAAGGCCTGTTTGAATGCATCTCTTGAAGTCCTACCAAGGGTCTTTTTTTTTTTTTTT
>NW_003852576.1:1658589-1659884 GCF_000181295.1 Otolemur garnettii | reverse complement strand
TTTGGTTGCAAAACATGGGCGCTAGTATTTATAACAGGTCGCAAATTTTCATTCTCTTTCTACCTCCTGCTTTCCATCTCCATGTCCATTAAGACATGAATTCACAGCTGGGCATGGTGGCTTACTCCTGTAATCCTAGCACTCTGGGAGGCTGCGGTGGGTGGATTGCCTGAGCTCAGGAGGTCGAGATCAGGCTGAGCAACAGTGAGACCCTTTCTCTACCAAATATAGAAAAACCAGCTGGGTATTGTGGTGGAAGCCTAAAGTTCCAGCTCTTCTGGAGGCTGAGGCAAGAGGATTGCTTCAGTCCAAGAGGTTGAGGTTGCTGTGAGCTATGATGCCATGAAGCTCTACTCAGGGCAATAGAGTGAGCCTCTGTCTCAAAAAAAAAAGAGAGAGAGAGAAATGAATTCACTCGGGACATACTTAATGACAATTGTATAAATCTCTGAGTTTTATTATGAATACACAAAATGACAGAGGGAATCAAGTGCTTAAAAGGAGGAAGCATAAAGAAAAAGAAAACAGGCTGGGTACCCATAGCTCAGTGCTTAGGGTGCTGGCCACATGCCCCGGGCTGCTGGGTTTGAACCTGGCCCGGGCCTGCTAAACAAACAACACAAAAGTTATCCGGGCATTGTGGGGGGCGCCTGTAGTCCCAGCTACTTGGGAGGCTGAGGCAAGAGAATTGCTTGAGCTCAGGAGTTTGAGGTTGCTGTGAGCTAAGATGCCACGACACTCTACCCAGGGTGACAGAGTGAGACTCTGTTTAAAAAAAAAGGAAAAATTGGGCTTGATGGTAGGGGTCAGATATGCAAGGCAGTAATAGTGTCACTTCGTCTAGAACCAAATCTCCTTCTGTTGAAGGCAGTGACCTAGTTTCAACTGCCTGCCTCAAGCTGGTTGCTGCAGAGAACCCATTCTGGCCAATTCTGAGGTGCCCCACTCTCCCACCTTATGCATCCCTACTTTGTTATTTTATTTTATTTTATTTGTTTTGCATCCCTACTTTGATTGATGGCCATATGAAGCTCAGAACTTTAGAAGTACTTGCTGTGACCTGTATCATCTCACCATGGCCCACTGCCTACAGCAACAGCCTGCCACCACCTGCTTCTTCCTGACCACATTCAATTGGTCATCAAATTCTCTCAGTTCTCTTTATTCAACCTATCAGGGGAGTTCAATTACAGCACTTGGAAACCACTACAGCCGTTTTAAGCAGAAAGAGATTTATATATGCAATTAGGTGCTTATACAACGGTTGGAAGAACAGGCTCTCTCTTTTTTTTTTT
>NW_003852576.1:1639006-1658293 GCF_000181295.1 Otolemur garnettii | reverse complement strand
AACTCTTGGGCTTAAGCGATTCTCTTGCCTCAGCCTCCCAAGTAGCTGGGACTACAAGTGCCTGCCACAACACCCGGCTATTTGTTGTTGTTATTGTTGTCATTGTTATTTTAGCGGGCCGGGGCCAGATTTGAACCTGCCAGTTTCAGTGTATGTGGCCAGCGCCTTCCTCACTGAGCTACAGGTGCCGCTAGGCACTCTTTTTCTTGAGACAGAATCTCACTCTGTCACCCTGAGTAGAGTGCAGTGGTATCATAGCCCACAGCAACCCAAACTCTTGGGCTCAGGAGAGCCCACATAGCTGGGACTACAGGAGCCCATAATGCCTGGCTTTTTTTTTTTTCTATTTTTAGTAGAAATGGTGGTCTCACTCTTGCTTAGTCTGGTCGGAAACTCCTTAGCTCAAGCAATCCTCCTGTCTTGGCTTCCCAGAGTGCTAGGATTACAGGTGTGAGCCCCTGCACCTGGCCAGAGCAGGTACTTGGGCTGGATCTATGATGCCTATAGTAACGCTGTAGAACTGGCCCACCAGGGCAGCTGATGCATCCATCCCGGCCAGGAAGTAGGGAATCTGAAACCCCACTGGAGCCATTGTGTTCAGGAACATGCCAGTTGCGTTGCAATCTGAGGATCAGAAGGCCACCACTGTGTCATCTGCAATAGATCCATGTCGTGTCTGATAGATCCAGAATAGCAAAAGACTGGCACCTGTGCCCTGTCTCTCCACACCCATGAAGATAGAAAACACGCTGGGATGTCGGCTTATGACTGGGCTTGCTGGAAGAAACAGCCGAAAACAGCCAGAAGCCTGGCCTCTCCTTCATGGGACCTTCCAAATCTTACACAAATGGGTTTGTCAGAACTTATCTTACTTTTGGAACTGCAAGGGAGTCTGGAAAAGGTAGCTTCGAGTGTTGTGGCCTCTTAGTACAGGAAGGCACACTGAAAGGGCAGCGGAATGAGATCGTCTGCAAGATTTCCCACGCTGACCTCTTAAACAGCCACTGCCCTGTGGACCTTGTCATCTCTTACCTGGACCATTGCAATTTCCTCGTCACCAGTCCCTCTGCTCCCAAGTTCTTTTTCCTTCAATCCATTCTTGATACTGTGCTTGAGTTTTCTTTCTAAAACACACCCTTGATGATGTCACTTTTCTGCTTAAATTCCTGTCATCTGTAAGAATAAAGACCATTCACCTTTCAAAGCTCTTGACTATCTGGCCCAACCCACCTTACCAGCTGCAAATCCTGACACTCCACCACACCCCTGGCTTCTGCCCTGACTGATGCTAAATGCTTTCTAATTCCACCCCCCACAACCCAATCTTGTTGTTGTCCATGTGGTTCCCCTGCCGCCCTTCATTTTCTCATTTTTAATTCTCTGTGCAAATGTTACCACCTCTGGGATGTTTCCCTCCTCTCTCCCTTCCCCCCATCGGGGGAATTAATGGATTCTTCTGGCATTTTGCACGCACCTCTATTCCCTCCACATTTTGTGTTATGGATGGTGATATATGTGTCTGTGGTTCCCATGTGATGGAATGGATCTTGTTGGTATTTTTCTGTGTATCCCCAGTGCTTGACTTAGGGTAGATGATGAATATTTGTTGAACAAGTGAATGAATGAAGGAACGAATGAATTGTCCACAGCTTCAGGAACACCCAACCCCAAAGCCCTGACTGGCTTTTCTCTTCAGCGTAAACACGTGGCAGGATCTCATCACAGCAGTGGGCTTTCCCTTGCTCCTCTGGCTCCTCTCCTATCCCTGTTCTGCATTTCACGGCCCTGCTCTTGGACGGGGGTCTGTATTTGCTATCTTCACTCCTTCACTGCTCACTCAGTCACTGCTCTGCCTTCCCTCTTCACTGAAATCACCTACGTCAAGGGCAACCAGGAAGGTAGGGAATCTGAAAAGCCCACTGGAGCCAGTGTGGTCAGAGACATGCCACTTGCATTGCAATCTGAGGATCAGAAGGCCACCACTGCGTCATCTGCAGCAGAGCCGTGCCGTGTCTGATAGATCCAGAATGACAAGAGACACGGCTTCCTTCTCAAATCTGATCTTCCCCGGACTGACACCTTCTTCTCAGCCTTCCTCATGGGCTCTTCTCCCTTTGCCAGGACAGGGCTGCAGGCTCCAGTCCGCTATTCCCCCGACATTCTGGGCGATCTCATGGCTTTAAGCCATACCGTTTCTCTGCCAAGACATCAAATTTGTGCCCTATGCATGGGACAGACTTTCTTCTGCCTGCCAGGGGGACCTGACAAACTGCTCACTAGGCAGCTGTGTGGGTGTCGCGTAGGCACCCCCAGTTCAGAGACGAAGCTGAATCTGGGCACTGCTGCAGTGACCCCGAGCTGATCTCTCTGCTGCCAATCTTGCCCGAGCAGTGTGCACTAATATCATACCCAGAGCTAGCGGCCTTGTTAAAGCTACACCAGCCCATTCTCTCCTTTACACAATGGCCCTGCGCACCATCAGAGCAAAAGCCAGAGTCTTTCCAATGGACATGAGCCCTACCAGGCTGTGCCCGGGCTGGCCCCATCGTCTTCCTGTCTCATTTCTTACCTGTCCCTTCATCCCTCCACTCTAGCTGCACCCCCAGGCACACTCCCGCCCTGCCTGGAGTGCTCTCCGTGGGCTGTCTGCATTCCTCTGACCCTCTCCATCCTCAGGTCACCTAACGGTACCTTCTCAAGGCCAAGTTGAAAACACTCCAACCCGCTCGGCTTCCATTTTTCTGTCTGTTTTGTTTTTCTGTCACCTTCTCTAGTTTAGTTTTCTTCTTTGCACTTCCCATCATCAAACATGCTTTATATTACTGATTTGCTTTCTTTTTTTTCCTACTATGTTGTCCTCAGTAGAGTGCTGTAGCGTCATAGCTCACAGCAACCTCCAATTCCTGGGCTTAAGTGATTCTCTTGCCTCAGCCTCCCAAGTAGCTGGGACTACAGGCACCCACCACAATGCCTGGCTATTTTTCTGTCTAGTATAATGCATAGAACCTGACACATAGTAGATATTTGATGAATGTTTGTGGGATAAAACAATAGATGGGTGGTTAGATGAATAATCATAACAGTAAATACTTCGATGAGGCTTATAATGGTCTGGTGCAATTACATGTGTTTCTATACATGTGTAAGTGGGGTGCTCACCACACATCTAAAAACACGTATAATTTTCCTAATACTGTTTTTTTTTTTGGAGATAGAGTCTCACTTTGTCACTCTGGGTAGAGTGCTGTGGTGTCATAGTTCACAGCAAGCTCAAACTCTTGTTTTCAAGTGATTCTCTTGCCTCAGCCTCCCAAATAGCTGGGACTACAGGGGCCCGCCACAACACCTGGCTCCTAATACTCTAAATGAAGTGGGTATTGACAAAGAGTCTGAAGGCCCCAAATGGTCACATTATTTTAATTTCATACAGTCACATGGGAAGTGGCAGAGATAGGATTCAGACTCAGGCTGTATTTATTTTGTTTTATCATTATTATTATTATTATTATTGAGACAGAGTCTCACTATGTTGCTATCAGTAGAGTGCTATGGTGTCACAGGTCACAGCAACCTCCAATTCTTGGGCTTAAGTGATTCTCTGGCCTCAGCCTCCCAAGTAGCTGGGGCTACAGGTGCCAGCCACAATGCCCAGCTATTTTTAGAAATGAGATCTCGCTCTGGCTCAGGCTGGTCTCAAACCTTTTAACTCAGGCAATCCACCCACCTCGGCCTCCCAAAGTGCTAAGATTACAGGTGTATAGCACCATGCCTGGCCTATTTTATTATTTTTAAAAGACACATCCTATATTTATGGGGTACAGTGTGATATTGTGATACATGTATACAATGTGTAATGGTCAAATCAGGGTAATTAGCTTATCCGTCACCCAAACATTTATCATGACTTTGTGTTGGAGTAGACTATGTCCTTAAGCTATTCTGCTGAACCCTGGCGACAGACAGATGGTAGACAGAAAAGGTGTTCCACAAAGAGAAATGATAGAAGCCAAGGTGGAAACATTCACACGACGTTCACAGTAAGTGCAGCTCCGCTTATAATTACTTTGGTCCAGTGAAATTTGCATTCCCTTTGGTATATTTCAGATTAAGACCCTCACCTTGGTTTTTTTTCTTTTTGAGACCAAGTCTCACTATGTTGTCCTCGGTAGACTGTTGTGGTGTCACAGCTCACAGCAACCTCCAACTCTTCGGCTTAAACAATTCTCTTGCCTCAGCCTCCCAAGTAGCTGGGACTACAGGCACCGCCACAATGCCCAGCTATTTTTTGGTTACCCTTGTCATTGTTGTTTGGGAGGCCCAGGCTGGGTTTGAACCCACCAGCTCCGGTGTAGGTGGCTGGCTCCCTAGCCGCTGAGCTACAGGTGCTGAGCCTCAGTGGACATTTATTGAGTGCCTCCTGTGTGCCAGGCAGATGTTGACCCTAGCAGTACTGCTACTAGAACACACACACACACACACAATCTAATCATAGATGTATATGGATTTTCTGAGGAGGTTACAGAGTGTAGCTGTTAGGGTCACAGACTCAGAAGCCAGACTGCTTGGATTAAACCCTGGCTCTGTCACTTTCTAGTTGTAGGATTTCAGCAGTCTTGCTTACCCGGTCTCTTCATCTAAAAAATGGGCACAACAACAGTCTCCGTCTCATGGGGGTGTTGTGAGGATTACATGGTTAATACATGTAAAGCATCTGGCATGGCCTCTGGCAAATACTCTAGTAAGCACTTACTAAATGCTGGCAATTTTATGTTGGCAATCTTTTCTGATACGTTATTGCTGAATGGTTGAGCTTCTTATGTGGGGCTGTGTTCCGTTGTAAAATGAAAAGAAATCTGGAAATCTTCTCTGGTAGGAAATAAGTCTTAAAGGGATACGGAGGAATTAACAGCATTTGTTGCCATAACAAAACCATGTCTTGCTCTTGAGTCGGCCTTTAAGGGCCTACAATTTACATTAGTGCTCCCTGCATCTCAGCGGGACAGGCTTTGGCAGAGCTATTTGTGCAAGAACGAAGGTCAGGGGACTCCTTG
Organism: Otolemur garnettii; assembly: GCF_000181295.1. Classification (NCBI taxonomy): domain Eukaryota; kingdom Metazoa; phylum Chordata; class Mammalia; order Primates; family Galagidae; genus Otolemur; species Otolemur garnettii. The sequence goes on along the minus strand of NW_003852576.1, from coordinate 1,653,242 downwards.
TATTGAAGGCCTTTCTCAAAATGAAGGATTTGGCTTCTGAGATTAATGTTCGAAGTGAGCCCCTGCTATACTTAATTCCCTTTTCTGTGAACTCAGTACATTTTTAAAATTCAGTCAGGGGCCCTGCTATGGCGGGGTCTGGAAACTGCAAACCCAGACTGTCTTCTAAGAGAGCTGTGCGTGGCCCTCCCTGATCCTATGGGCTGATGACTGCATCTACTGGGCTCCGTCTTTGGGATTAAATTTGCCCTGAAATAACATGTCTTAATTCTGCACATATTAGATCCAGTGGAAATTTAATAGAAAGACTGAGAATGAAAAAATGTTTTAGAAAAGGCATCTATGGGTGTGGCTGCCTCATGGGGAAAGGGAAGCTTATAGACATTGTGGGGACAATTTGGGGTAAAGTTGTACACTCTGGGCTAAAATGGGGTATATTTCCAGGATAATTTCTTTTTTCTGTTTACTGTAGTTTTAAAAAAATAAATCATAACTGTTTATATCAATGCATTTATGGGGTACAATGTGCTGATGTGATATAAATGTGGAAAACTTACATAAACATTAACATAACCATCACCTCACTTACTTAATTGTTGTGGTAAGACATTTATACTCTACTCTTAATAGTTTTGAAATGTCCTCTTCCCGACCTCCCCTCTCCCCTCTCCCCCACCACCATCTTCTTCCTCTTCCCAACAGAATAATTTCTGTTGCGAAAAGTATCATCGGCCTCAACAGACAGCTTGGGTTCAGGCAGGTGATTTTATCCCATCTGGCAATCATTTTTCTGTTTCAGGTGAAATTAGGAGGAATGAAGGAAACGGGTAGGAAGTTAAACCTTTGAAAAGTTATCATCCTTATTCATATCGTAAGATGGTACCTAAAAGGTCGGCTCTCCCAAGAAATAAATAACAGATGCCTCTCCCAGCGAGAAGTCAACTGTTTATCATGATAGCCCCTCTGTTCTCAAGCATTCGTACACAGAGAAATAATAACAACAGCAATAATTAACAGCCAGTTATGCAGCAATTGCTATGAGCCAGGCATTGCGCTAAGCTCTTGGCATTTAATTACTACACTTTGCATTTAGGCCTCACACATACCATTTTAATACATGGTCTCTGATCTTTGAGAAAAATAACTAAAAGGCTTATAGTCACCATAGTGCTTTCATGTGTGTCATCTCATTTAACCTTCACATTGACCCTACAGTTCAGAGCTTAGAGCAGCAGTTCTCAACCTTTGGGTTGCAACCCACGGGAACTATATTAAAGGGCCGAGGCATTAGGAAGGTTGAGAACCACTGGCTTCGAGAGTTAGGTGCTTTATCCATGAGCCTACAACTGCAAGGATATAGATTTTGATTATCCCGATGTCCAGCTCAAAATACCAGTTGTCTGTGGCGCTAGAAGCTTGGTCCATGGCCTCAGTGCAACTCATTTCTTACAGGGCACAGATCTTTTTTTTTTTTTTTGAGACAGAGCCTCAGGCTATCCCCCTGGGTAGAGTGCCGTGGCTTCACAGCTCACAGCAACCTCCAACTCCCGGGCTCAAGCGAGTCTCCTGCAGGGCACAGATCTTTGATGGAGTTCTCTTTGGGTTGTCCAAATACCCTGGTCAGACTCTTCTGGCTAAAGTATCTTTTGGGGCTTGGCGCCTATGGCTCAACCGGCTAAGGCGCCAGCCACGTACACCTAAGGTGGCGGGTTCGAATCCCCAGCCCGGACCCGCCAAACAACAATGACGGCTGCAACCAAAAAATAGCCAGGCGTTGTGGCGGGCGCCTGTGGTCCCAGCTACTTGGGAGGTGGAGGCAGGAGACTCGCTTGAGCCCAGGAGTTGGAGGTTGCTGTGAGCTGTAATGCCACGGCACTCTACCCAGGGGGACAGCTTGAGGCTCTGTCTCAAAAAAAAAAAAAAAAATAAAGTATCTTTTGGAACACCTTGATTCTGTTTTCTAGGTATAGGAAGAACAGCCATAGTTCCAGTAGGATGGAATAGTGAAAAACAGGTATTAAAAAAAAAAAAGCAAATAAACAAAAACACCTGGCTCTGCACCTTAGTAGCTTGGAACAATGGCTGAGAACCTCACTTTCCTCATCTGAGCAATGGGGTGATACAAATGCTTTGTGTCTTTCTGTATTTACCTCCCATAGTTGTGATGATCAGCGATCATAAGTAATATGTCATTGCACATGTTATGTACACAAGTTGTTATTGTATTGTGGTTCTTTACAAAAGTCCGAGCCTGGCCTATCTCGATGAAGGTGTCTTGGTCAGTGTTACTTTATCTAAGACTTAAATATGGAAAAGACAATTCTTTCTGAGGTATGGAGCAGATTTTCTTTCAGGTACAAAAGGAAATACCATTTTTCTCCAGTAACGCCTATGTACCAGGAACCACACTGAGATTTCAGCTTTCATTTAACTCGTAGAAATTCAGAGAGATAGGTGTTATTATTTTATAAATGAAGAAACTGAAGCTCAGCGTGGTTAAACAATTTGTCCAGCAGCACAAAACTAAGAGATATAGTTAAGATTTAAACTCACATCTATGGGAAGCCAATTTCCGTGCTCTTTGCCCTCCACATACCGTCTCCCAGGCAGAAGGGAAACAAGGAAGCAGAAGGGAAGAGGCAGAGTCTAAAATGTCCTGGGGGAATGGAGTTTGCCTGACAAATAAAATAATTATTATTTAAAAAAACAGACATAAGTCAGTCACAGAAAAGAAATAATGAAAGTTCACATTTCTTTCGTCACATCCCACCACTAAAAAAAAAAAAAATCTGTTTTATTTTTTGCCATGTTCCTGAGGAGGGCAGTGAGAAATAGCTAAGGATAAGAATATACCCATTTCATTGGCACCTGTGGGCAAAACTGAGGACGGAGCAGAAGTGCCAGGCAACATGTGAGAGAAGGTTTTGGCTTAGAGCTGCCATGAGGACGAGCTTCTAGAACCTGGACCTCTTCAGAAGTCTTCCCTGACTCCAGCTCCAGTTCTCTTGGAGTCACTGGCTTCCACACTTTCAAACTCATCTTACTGGGCCAAGGTGGGTGGATTGCTTGAGCTCAGGAGTTCAAGACCCGCCTGAGCAAGAGTGAAACTCCCATCTCTATTTAAAAAACAGAAAAAGTAACCAGGCATTGTGGTGGCCACCTGTAGTCCCAGTTAGCTACTCGGGAGTCTGAGACATAAGGATCTATTGAGCTCTGGCTCCTATGAGCTATGATGGTCATAGCACTCTATCCAGGCCAAAAGAGTGAGACGATCTCAAAAAAGGAGTGGGGGGAAGAAAGGAGGGAGGGAAGAAGAAAGAGAGGAAGAGAGGAAGGAAGAAAGGCCAAAAAGGAAAGAAAGGAAAGAGAAAGAAAGGGCGGCACCTGTGGCTCAGTGAGTAGGACGCTGGCCCCATATACCAAGGGTGGTGGGTTCAAACCTGGCTCCGGCCAAACTGCACAAAAAATAGCCAGGCCTTGTGGTGGGTGCCTGTAGTCCCAGCTACTCGGGAGGCTGAGGCAAGAGAATCACTTAAGCCCAAGAGCTGGAGGTTGCTGTGAGCTGTGACATTACAGCACTCTACCGAGGGTGACAAAGTGAGACTCTGTCTCAAGGAAAGAAAGGAAGGAAGGAAGGAGGAAAGAAAGAAAAGAAAGCCTCATTTTACTATTCTCTAGGCTTTGGTCCAGGGCTTCCTATGGAAAAACCTGTTCTGAGGTAGAAAAATCTGTGAGCCAGGAATGTCCTCGCTTGAATCCTTTGCTTCTCTGACAGTGAGGCTCATAGGTCACAATCCAGGTACTTCTGGAAAAGAAAAGAAAACTTCAGGCTAATGCAGAGCCGGGTTTTCATGTTGTCTTCAGCTTGTGGAGCACTTGCTCACAGGTGGCAGCGCAGAGCCTGAGGTCTGGTGAGAGCATCTCAGAGGGTTCTCACTGCCTGCTGTTTGCCGTGTGTGCTGTTTGTATCCGCAAGGAATGTATCTGAAGCTCAGAAAACACTGAATTATTCGGGGTTAAATTTTGCCTCATGGGAAGATCAAAGCTCAAAAGGATTTAGACTGTTTCTTAGCTTTTTGCTGGTTGTAAGGAATCACTTTTCCTCAAGGTGGCAAGTGCTGCTTTTAGATTTCTTAATTAATTATTTTTTTTTTATTGAGACAGAGTCTCACTTTGTTGCCTTCGATAGAGTGTTGCAGTGTCACAGCTCAAAGCAACCTCCAAGTTTTGGGCTCAAGCTATTCTCTTGCCTCAGCCTTCAGAGTAGCTGGGACTACAGGCACCCACCACAACGCCTGGCTATTTTTTGTTTTAGCAGGCCCAGTCTGGGTTTGAATCCACCAGTCCTGGTGCATGTGGCCACGGCCCTGCTTTTGGATTTAAGTGAACATTAGTCGCAGCTCAACTTCTATAACCTCAGCCTCTTCATCTGCAAAATGGGGATAAAATAGCTCACAGGATCAATGTGTAAGGATCAGATAAGGGAAGGTGAGTGAAAATGATTCACAAAGTGGATGGTGCCTGTGGCTCAAAGGAGTAGGGCTTGGGCCCCATATGATCAAGGTGGCAAGTTCAAACCCAGCCCTGGCCAAAAACTGCCAAAAAAAAAAAAAAGATGCATAAAGTGCAAAGGGCCTCATTAATGTAAAGGGATTATAACTTCTTTCTTGAAATGTAAAGTTAAATAGGGAAGATAAAGGATGGGGGACAGTGATCACATTTTAGCTTTCAACAATCACTTTTTAACATTTTGAGGAGTTTAAAAATTATTTCCTACTACTTCATACCGCTTCTCAAATGGCAAGGGTCAGTATTTGTCCAGCACAGTCTAGGATAAGTGGGTCCCCTGGGGTAAGAGATGAGGTCAAGTGCCTAACTCCCACTAGAATTTAGCACACACACAGAGCTGATCGCTGGGTCTTGCGTTTCCTTTCTGTCAGTGAGATTCATGGAATGTACAGGCAAATTTATCTCCACCTCAATCTTGTAACTTTTTAGAGAGAGGAAATTCAGCTGGGCATCCTTTCATAGGGACTTTCTTTTCCATTGTATTCAAGACTGTCCACAATGAATATAAGCTGCAAAAATCCCATCATTTGAATCTTCCAGAAATTGAGGCTGGGGGAGATTAAACACCTTGTTTATGGCCCCACATCTAGTGAGTGGCAGTGCTGGGACCTGAGCCCACTTCAGACCGACCACACCCTCTCCTCTTCAGGGAAAATCCGTACTATAAATAATAATAATAGCAGCTAACAGTACCAGCTAACTATGTACCAGGCACCGTCCTAAGCTCTTTATATGGGTTAACTCATTTACCGGCCCCAAAACCCCATTTTTAGAACATTCCTTCACTAAAGTTGCCCAACGAAAACCACTTTTTTTTCCCCTTTGAGGTTGAATGACATTGCAACCCGAAATCACAACTCCGTCTTAGGTTCCTGGTGGTGCCTGCTTCCTCTTCTAGTTGGTTTAGTCACAGAATTCGATTCCTGTTGGCCGATTACTCGCCTACAAACAGGCTTAGCGCTCTATTGAAATGCGGGAGGCTCCTTAGCTCTTGTATAAACAGGTACCGCGGAGGGGGTGGGGCAGGGCTGCGGGCATCTGGGCTGCTTTGGGATGGGGACGGGGTGGGGGTGAGAGCCAACTCCCCCGAGATCAGGCAAGGTGAAGAGAGGGCTTGGCTGCTGCTTCTAAATGCAGTGTTTTTTGTTCCCTTTCTAGAAACCGGCTGTAACTCTAGGGCAGAGCGTATTAAAATGAGCTACTTCTGAACGAGCAGCGCCCAGGCCCCAGGCCCTGCTGCAAAGGCCGCAGCAAAGGTCAGGGCTTCGTCCGCGTGACGCTCCTTCCTGCGCCGCTCCGAGCCATGCTCTGCCGCAGGTAGGGACACTCTGGGAGGTGCCCCCTCCGTCCGGCCCGCCGCGGGGCTCCCTGAGATCCTACCTGCTCCTGCGATTTCTTTACTGGGGGAGAAGGAGAGTGGGGAGGTTCCGATCGCCCGTGACCCAACAGTAGGTTCCTTACTCCTCAAACATGGTTCTGGCTGGGCTTCTCTGAACAGCCCAAAGAGGGCTGGACGTCTGGCTGGGACACACGTCCCCAGGTGGAGCAGGTGCCACCTCTGGGACCACTTCTGGTTGTCTGGGACGGGTGCAACTTTTTGATGGGGAGAGACGTCCGTCTGGTGAAGTCCCCCAATTTCTCCCATCAAGGCCGATTTGTTTTTTAACCTTCAGTAAAGGTATCTGCGCTCCTAAAACAACAGGAATGTTGCACTGGCCTTTAGCCAGCGGAGGCTCAGCGAGCTGGATAAAATTTCAGTGCAGATTTACGGGAAGTTGCCGGTGTTGGGAGTAAAAATCTGGTTTGGTGAGTTTAAGGGAAGGGAGTTCACAGAGACAACCTTGCTACTGTGAGGCGGATGGCCTCGGCAGGGGGAGGGCAGGAGCGAGCGGGGACGAGCTCGCAGCCGCCACGCCGAGCGCTCGCGGGGCCGCCTGTCCGTGCGGGCTGTGGACGCGGCGCCGCTCCGCTGGGGACCCGCCGCGCGCCGGGGCTGGCCCGGGCCGGGCGCTGAGCCGCCCAGAGCAGCTGCCTCCGGGGACCGCCGCGGGGTCCCGCCGCGGAATGTGCGGCTCGGGACGGTGAGAAGCCGGGGCTTGGCAGCCGCTCTCCTGGAGGGAGTTGCTCTCTGCAGGTCTCCGGGCTTGAGAGATTCGGACCCGCTGGAATTCCCAGAGCCTGGGACTCGAGCCTAAAACGATCTGTTGCTTTAAGCGGCGCGGTGGGGAGTAGCTGGACACTCCTTATTTTTGTTTTACATTAGAAAGAGGGCGGCGGAGAAGATGTTGTAGGTTACTTCCTCGCTGTGTGAATTGCTGCGGGGTTGTGAGTGGTGTTAGTTTCTCAAGTGGGCGATTCCGAAAGCTTAACCGAGGTAAGACGGTTTTTGGTGATCCTTCTAACTACTGTCCCTAAATCTTACATTTGGGTCCCAATTTTGAAATGTATATGTATATTTTTTTCTTCTTTTCTCTTTAGCTTTTATTTCTCTCATTCTACCACCCCTTTTTCTGACGCTAGTATATTTAGTGGAAAGTAAGCGTTTTTATAAAAAGACTTTAAAAGCATTTTCTGGAAAAGTAGATAGTTATATTTGCGTTTCCTGTAGTGATGAATCTTTTCCCATAAAAGAAACAGACTTTTTTTTCACTCTTGAAAACACATGATTGGGCTGCCCAGAGGGACAGGTGACTTTTTCAGAGTCAGATTATTACAGTGAGTTTGAGGAAGCATTGATGACGTCAGGCATCTCATTTAAGTGTTAACCGAGGCCGAGGGGGGTCTTCCTGCGGTAATTTACCTCTCAAAGTAGCTCTGTGGAGGTTTTGTGGTTTCTGGTTAAAAATTCAACCTGTAGCAAAGGATGGGAATGGCGAATTCTGACATCTGACACAGCAGTCACCAGATATTTTAGAAATCAGGTAAAATAAGTGGAAGTGGAATTTTTAAATTAAACGACACATTTTTTTTAATTAGGTAAAAGTTCAAGGACTCTTGGATCTTAAGGCATGTGGGGGATGTGGCTTCTTTCTTGAGGTTTATCAAGAAGATGGGATAGAAAGATATCGGCCTCAAGGTACTTGTTTTATAGGCCATTACTGACTTGAATGAAAAATCAGACATTTCTTTTTGGTGTTTTTATGGCTCACTCAGTTTTCTTTAGCAGGAATACAGGTTAAAAGCGTATTCTTTAAAAGTTTTAAGGGGGAGTCATGACTTTTTCAAGCGAGTAAAGGGTTGACAGTCTAACACGAAGGGGTTGCTAAAGTTTTGAGCGCAGAGTTTTGGCAGTTTAGATGGAGACTGTTTGAGAATTGCAGGTGCGGATTCTAAAAGGTGGAAGGTGTCAGCAACAGAAAACAACCTCTACAAACCAAGTGCATAAGATAGCACTTTGTGGGAGTTTGTGTTGCTATTAATTTAAACAATAATCTTTGTCAGACAGGTGATTTAAAATCCTGGAGGGAACCAAAACCCAGTTTGAGAAAACAGGAAGAAGAAAAGAGGAGATAGTTTGCTTTTTTGCATTTTTTCCTGTCTGCCTTACCCTTCACCTTGTTCTGATCCGTGTATACACACCGTGGCCTCTTTACATCCTCTTTGAGGATGGGGAATCAGAAATTCCAGCTTCATCATTAACTTGCAGTGTGTGTCAAATGAAGAAATAAGCTGATAAAAACAAAAGCCTGTAGCCTGGCACTGCTGCCCTTCGCCTGACCTGGCTATACTTTAATCTATCAGGTCAAGAGTGTTTTTTGACTCCTGATGTTCTGAACATTGATCAAATTTTAAAGATGTATTTGTGTTTGGGTTATTGCATTTTCAGAAGTTTGTAAGACTTGAAGATTTGGCATCATCCTTTTACATCCATCTCTGTAGTTTTTTTTTTTTTTTTTTTTTTTTTGAGACAGAGCCTCAAGCTGTCCCCCTGGGTAGAGTGCTGTGGCATTACAGCTCACAGCAACCTCCAACTCCTGGGCTCAAGCGAGTCTCCTGCCTCCGCCTCCCAAGTAGCTGGGACCACAGGCGCCCGCCACAACGCCCGGCTATTTTTTGGTTGCAGCCGTCGTTGTTTGGCGGGTCCGGGCTGGGGATTTGAACCCGCCACCTTAGGTGTACATGGCTGGCGCCTTAGCCGGTTGAGCCACAGGTGCCGAGCCCATCTCTGTAGTTTTTAATAGTCAGTGTACTTATTTTTGACTCCTTACTGGCCTGCTGTAGACTGAATTTTGAAAGGTTTCTGTTGAAAGCAGTTGGTGATACTGAGGATGAAATAAGGACTGAAAACAGGGGACCTACGCGCTTCGGCAACACGTGTTCTCCCCACTGCCTCTAACTGGTGTTTAAGACTACTCACGTTTTTCCCTCAGATGATAAAAACATTCAGATTAGACTATTTGGTTTACTCGTAGTAATCTAACCTGTGCTAGGTAATGATTTTAAAAACTATTAGATAATTTCTACTCCAAAACTCAAGATTAAATCCCAAAGGATTGAGATTTGACTGCTATGGAAAAGTACTTATGTTTTTTTGAGACAAGTTTCCGCCACCATGTTTTAAATCCCTCATTTCTCAGGGACCGGCAGGGCTGTGACTACAGGGGTGTCGGTGAAAGGAGGTTTTCTGAAAATTGGACCCAGGCTCAAGTGAAACTGTAATTAAGTTATCCCAGATGATACATAATCCAGGAAAAAACTTCTGTGAAGAGGGCTTACGTTTGGGATTCATGAGTCTTAGAAAAAGGATACATTTGCACTAATGTAGAATCTATGTGCCAGACTGTTATGACATTACAGTGAGGACTTGAGACTCCCCCTGAAGTGCTTGTCCCAGTGCTTCCAAGTTAAAGGTTAAGTTGCAGTGTTTCGACTGCTGGCTTAATTAGAAGATACATTTTTCCTCTTTAAAGGAGTCTCTGTGCCTTATGAGATGCTGATTTTCTAGCTTAATATCATAAGTAAGGTGGGTATGTAATAAAAACAACCACCTGCTCAGAGCTGTGACCTCAAAGAACAACTGAATAAAGGTTTTCAATAATGGCACTGCGGCGATCTTGGGTTACAAGATAGGAGGCCTTTGGAACCTCCAGAAAACTATCATAGAAATGATTAATAATTGTCACCTCAGGTGGTTGGAAACTTGCTGGAGGGATTCAGGGGGAAATGGCACCGTGCCATTTTTTGTGTGTGGTCCTGAATCATCCTGTCAGTGCAGCACTCCTGAGATAGTCTGAGCTGGATTTCAGGTGGATTCTCTTTCATACTGGCTTCCCCTTCTGTTCTAGGGGAGGAGGTGGGCGTGTGTGGGGAGGGGTGGGAGGAATAGCCTCCCTTTACAGTCTGTGAACACCCCCCTTTAAGAATCTCTTATGTTTTGCTCTGAAAAAGTGGTGGGAGAGGAACACTTTCATTTGCCAATGAAAGCAGAAAGAGAGTGTCTGGAGGAATAAATGGCCAGGCAGCAGGTGAATTTTCAAAGTGGTAGTGTGGAATTCACCAGAACTCTCTGTGGGACCTTGAAGGATTGCAGGTGTACTGGCGACTGGAGATTTGAGGCTCACTCCCCCTTTTGTAATTCACGTGTTCCTACTACTGGAATAGACACTAGTTAGAATGAATTCACGATCTCATCTCTGGGTACAACTGAGAGTGAACTGATTCCATAAGGCACGTGCCCTTCATCCCTGCTCCCCCCTTCGCTGCCTTTCCTCTACTTTTTGTAGTGGGTTTAAGGACACCTGAAAAACAAAATCACAGCCCAGTCTCTGTAACTTCCCTGTGTCATGTGAACATTCTTTCTGTTACTGTGAATTTTCAGTTTTTGTCATCATAGGAACTTAGTTTATGTAAAAAACAGTTTGTGGATGGGTTTAGATGTGTATAGTTGATATGTTTGTAAAATACAAAACATAAATAAATGGATAGCCTGGAAGTGATTGACTGTAATAGCTCTTCTGGTGCACCCTATCAGAGGTTTTAGAGTTGGGTCATTTTAAGAAATCAAAAGCACAATCTCTACTTTTCCGAAGGCCGTTTGAGAGAGATGACATTAGGAAAAGACAGAGTGCTTAGTGTAACCTTGAAAACGCTTTGTGTTTGGGGAAAATATCAATCCTGTGGTCTCAGCAGTTTCTTGCTTCTGCAAAATATATACTTTATAGATTATAGTCAGCCACGTTAATAAAGAAAACAATATCCAGTCTCCCCAAATCACGGTATTTGTCTATGGGGATACTATGTGTGCTTGTGGTTCTTATGAATGTGGCAGCCCAGTGTCAAGACCATAGTAGGTTCTGGGTGGGTGTATGTTGAATCAAAGGGGAGTTTTGCTGACAGCTTTAGCCTCCCGATCATGCTTTGCTTTGGCTAAAATTCAATTTGGCTCATATTCCCCAAGTAGCCACCAGCTGGTGGAAGACAGCGTGTTCCCAAAAGCTACGGATCATCTACACATGGGTGAGCAAGAGTTAACTCCATGTACCGATGGGCAGTGGGTGGGTGCCCGATGAATGTGGAGCATTGTGCAACCCAAGCAGGAACAGGACGCCTGCACCTGACCAAGGAAATGCCAGCCTATAAAAATTACAAGAAAAAGTATCGACCTTTCAGAGCACTGACACCTGGCTCAAGCATTTTTGCAAAGCATTTCTTGTGCCGAAAGAAAAAGAAAAAAGTACTAAAGTTTTTAATAAGATGGAGAGGATTTTTTTTCAGGTGTTCCTGTTCTCTTAGATCAGCTCGATTCCCATTCTGAAAATGTGTGTTGGAGCCTTTCAAGTGGCCACACATTCACCTTTGAAAAAGTAGAGTTCCATGTCAGTGACTTTTGAAAAAAATGGTTTGAATAATATTTCTTCCTGTTTGTTGTCATTTGGTTTTAAAAATAATAATGTGGTTCTCGGTACACCAAGCCCTTGCCAAGATTAGGCCCATCTTAGTTGCCTTCTCAAGACAAAGTTGCCTTTGTATGATTACAACTGGGAGGATTGGGTGACACAGACAACTCCACGGGGCACTGCAGCTTGTTATGAACAGAAAATTCAATGGCCTGAAGGTTTTCGTTTTATGCTCTAGTAGTGGATATCTATGAAATATTTTGATCTTACTATTTTAGGCTTGGCCAGGGAAGAAAACGGGGGTTGCCGGTTTACCCCTGAGTTTAGTTAGAGTATAAAAGGTAAAGCACCAGTCGGGGAAAGCTCATCTCTGAGTTTGTTCTCAGAGTAATCAGCAAAGTTTGGTCACTCTTGGAGAGAAAGGAAAGTGGTTTAGCAAGAGTAGTGAAGATTTGGGCAAAGAGGATGGCAGTTACTCATCATTTAAACTCCATAGAGAGCGGCCAACAGCATAGGCTGCCTAGGTTCGAATCTCGGATCTGCCACTTATGTCATGTGACTTGAGGCAGGTTAATTAACCTGTGACTGAGTTTCCCCGACTGTTATTAGTTAGGATGAACTAAATTAACGTATTGAACATAGAGTTTAGAACAGTGCCTGACGTGTGGGCCACGTGCTTTGGTGTGTACAGCCAACATGACTTGCATCGTATTTCAGAATTTGAACTCTCATCCCACTACCCTACTCCATGTAAGAGTTTTCTGTGGCCTTTGTCTTGGTTGGAGCATAGATTCTGGAGCTGGTTAAAATACATGTTTCCTGTGTAGAAGAATGTAATACATCAAACTTCAATAGTTCCTCTTATGACTTTATTGGTTAGTATTAACTAGTCATAATCATAATATATAATATTTGAACTTGTCAGTTGAGTGCCCAACAAATAAAATAACAAGAACAAATAGTATATTGCCATCTAAAATAATCACATTTTTCCATTCCAGGGGTGTGTATTATACCTCATATTTATTTACATAACTTTTACATTTTTTTCCAAAAGTATCTTTTTTTTTTTGAGACAGAGTCTCACTTTGTCACCTGTGGTAGAGTGCTATGGCGTCACAGCTCACAGCAACCTCCAGCTCTTGGGCTTAGGTGATTCTCTTGCCTCAGCCTCCCGAGTAGTTGAGACTACAGGCACCCACCACAACACCCCACTATCTTTTGTTGCAGTTTGGCCAGGGACGGGTTTGAACCCATCACTCTCGGTATATGGGGCCAGTGGCCTACTCACCAAGCTACAGGTGCCACCCTTTCCAAAAGTATCTAACCAGAATTGTTAGATAGAGGCGGTATGATGGAGCCTCAGTGAACCTAGGCAGGAATGAGCCAGTTACAAGCAACCCCTTCTGCAGCCGAGACTCAATGCACAGCAAGATTGGGGAGGCGGCACAGGGAAGGGGGGGTTGTTCCAGGGCTCAGGTACCCATCACCTGTTGTTTAGAAGTGTGTACCTCTTTTCTGCTTGGCAATATCTTTTAAAAGGCTCAGACTTACTAATAGGGAATGATCAGAAGGGGAAAAAAGTCCATTTTTTCATAATTAGGGCTTATTAGATAATCATTAGAAGGAACTTAGGAGATAATTACTAGAAGGAAAAGGTACATTTTCTCAAAATTAGGGAGATTGAAGAGCTGGGTGGTGTATGCCAGCTCCTTGGGCAGTTAAGGCAAGGGGATCACTTGAGTCCAGGAGTTCCAGGCTGTATTGTGCTATGACTGGGCCTGTAACCAGCCTCTGCACTCCAGCCTGAGCAACATAGTGAGACCCCATCTCTTTTTTTTTTTTTTGAGACAGAGCCTCAAGCTGTCCCCCTGGGCAGAGTGCCGTGGCATTACAGCTCACAGCAACCTCCAACTCCTGGGCTCAAGCGAGTCTCCTGCCTCTGCCTCCCAAGTAGCTGGGACCACAGGCGCCCGCCACAACGCCCGGCTATTTTTTGGTTGCAGCCGTCATTGTTGTTTGGCGGGTCCGGGCTGGGGATTCGAACCCACCACCTTAGGTGTACGTGGCTGGCGCCTTAGCCGGTTGAGCTATAGGCGCCGAGCCAAGAGACCCCATCTCTTAAAAAAAATTAGGAAGCGTGAAAAAAGAAATTCAAGAAAGGAAGGGCAGTATCAGGTGAATGAGCCTGAGCAGTGCGGTTTTTCTGGGCTGGTGGTGTAGTCTTGGTTAAGGAAAAGATTACTTAAGGAAGGACAGGTGGCTGAAGAAATAAGCATTGAGAGAATTGCCTCTGGTGAAATCCTATTTGGAGAGCAAAGGGGTTCAAATAACAAGCTAGCCCTTCCCACTCGGTGCAAACAATCCTTTGGCCCCAGGACCTCCTTTGCTTTCTGTCCTACTTTGTGGGTTCCAGGATCCACCTCAAGGTATATGCGGATTTGTAAACAGAAACTGCCAGCTCAGAGGATACTAATGAGCCCAGCCTGGAAGCTGAGAGGCACTTCCCAGTGGAGCTGTAGGAGTCACACAGACCCTGGAACGAAACGGTAACACCTGTGTTTTCACACACGCTAGTCATCGAAAGGGTCTTGCCCTTTTTCCATTGGCTGGAGCGAGTCATGCAAGAGTGGGGTTGGCGGGGCGCAGACTCTGCTTATCTGCTCCCCTGGCCGCAGCTTTGTCCTCACCGCCCACCCATACACCCGTTCTTGGCCCAGTAGTCAGAGTGACTCTTTTTTTTTTTTTTTGAGACAGAGCCTCAAGCTGTCCCCCTGGGTAGAGTGCTGTGGCATTACAGCTCACAGCAACCTCCAACTTCTGGGCTCAAG
>NW_003852576.1:1634060-1638844 GCF_000181295.1 Otolemur garnettii | reverse complement strand
TCATTGTTGTTTGGCAGGTCCGGGCTGGGGATTCGAACCCGCCATCTTAGGTGTACGTGGCTGGCGCCTTAGCCGGTTGAGCTATAGGCGCCGAGCCCCCAGAGTGACTCTTTTAGCACAGTAGTCAGAGCCTGTCCGTTTCCTGGAGAAAACTTCCCAGTGACTGTTCACCTTACTGTATTGCCAGACCCATAACTTCCTTAATCCCACCTCCTACTGTTTACACCCTTAATTCTGCTTTAATCCCCTCCCTCCCTTTCTTCCTCCCTTCCTGCCTTCCTTCCTTCCTCTCTCCCTTCCTTCCTTCCTTTTTTTTTTTTTGGAGACAGTCTCACTATGTTGCCCTCAGTAGAGTGCCAAGGCGTCACAGCTCACAGCAACCTCCAGCTTGGGCTCAAGCAATTCTCTTGCCTTAGCTTTTCTGTATTTTAGTAAATACAGGGTCTCACTTTTGCTCAGGCTGGTCTCAGACTCTTGGGAGCCCATACAATCCACCTGCCTCGGCCTCCCAGAGTGCTGGGATTACAGGTGTGAGCCACCACACCAGGCCCTTTCCTTCTTTTTTATTCTGAGACAAGGTCTCACTCTCAGGCTCGAGTGCTGTCTTATCATCTTAGCTTGCTACAACCTCAGACTTCTGGGCTAAAGTGATCCTTCTGCCTGCCTCAGTCTCCTGAGCAGCTGGGACTACAAGGCTCACACCATCAGGGCCAGTTAATGATTTAATTTTTTTTCTTTTTTGAATACTGAGTCTCAAGCTGTCGCTCTGGGTAGAGTACCAGGTGACATCACAGAGTACCACTGTGACATCACAGCTCACAGCAACCTCAAACTCTTGGGCTTAAGTGAGTCTCTTGCCTCTCCTCCCTACAGGTATCCGCCACAGTGCCCGTCTACTTTTGGTTGTAGTTGTCATTGTTGTTTGGCAGGCCGGAGCTGGATTCGAATCTGCCAGCTTTGGTGCATGTGGCTGCTGAGCTACAGGTGCCGAGCCTGATGTAATTTTTTGTTTTCATAGAGGCAGGATCTTGCTATGTTGCCCAAGCTCTACTTGTTTTTTTGACGTATTTGCCAGGCACATTCATGCCACAGGACGTTTGAACATTTCCAAATACCCCCATGGTTCACTCCTTCACCTCCCCCAAATCTTTGCTCTGCCTCCCCCTATTAAAGATGGTAATTCTTCCTCCTGGCACTGTCTCCCTACCCTCTCCCCCCTTGCTGGTTGTTACTCTTAAGCATGCTATATAATTGTATAATTTGCTTCCTGTCTCTCCCCAACTAAAACATCTGCTTCATTTATTGATATATCCCCAATATGGTACAGCAGCATTGGCTACAGAGTAGATGCTCCCTAAATATTTATTGAATGAATGACACATACAGGCTATAAACGTTACTGAAAGTGTCCTGGAACGTGTGTGTTTTACTGTGGACATACCTTTCTGTATGGGCATGGATTTCCTCCCAGATCTGCTAGGAAGCTGCCATGTTTCTGTGGTTTCATTATTTTCTGGGCCACCAGGAGCCCTTGGTGCAGGCTGATGACTCAGTAACGAGCAAGGCAGGGCTCAGTGTTGGGATGGCGCAATCATTTCAGCACTTCCCCATTTCAGAACTTCCCTGTTTCCAAATCAAAGCCTGCTCTTTGGCAATCTTTTTGTGATTTCTATCGAAGTCATAGAGTCCTCTGTTTTGAACTTGTTTTGTGATCTGTGTGCACTACAGATAATTACACCTGGCTAACTTATGTTACTGTTTTGTTTATCACTTTTTATTGTAATTAATGATTGTTCTGAAAATAACTGCCAAGACAAGTTTTCTTTACTATCTCTCTTGATATTTGAGGTTTTGCCAAGTCCTCACTGCTGCAGGAGCCCACGTGGACCGTTCTGGGTTGTAGAGCTCGGTTAGGTCTAACTGGTGTCATCGTCTGAGTCTTTCATATTTCTCCAGCGCCTGTGTTCAAAACCTTGGTCTTGCCTTTTACTGAGTGTTAAAACAGTTCTCTGATATGTGCAGTGCCTGTTTGCTAGTCCTGACCGAGTTCTCCCCTTTGAGGACTTGATTTGCCAAAGTTGCATTTTCTGGCCAATGGAGGTGTGCTGCCCTCTGTGTGCTCCCCTGCCTGATCTAGATTCATAATTCACAGAAAAGGGCTTCCTCAGTTGCTGGTAGAATCCTGTGACTAGTAGGTTTGGGGACCCTAGAACCCATCTCTCTCTCTCTCTCTCTCTTTTTTTTTTTTTTAGCAGGCCCAGGCTGGGTTTGAATCCACCACCCATTGAGCTATGGGCACCCAGCCTCCAATCTTAAAAGTTGTAGAGACTCCCAGAAGGTCTTTGCAGTCAGAACAAAACAAAACAAAGATAAGAATATATGAAGTGTGCTGAGAGCACATGAAGAGTCTGGGTTTATTAATGGTTATTTTTGACTATTGTTGATCATGGCTTGTGGCTAATATAGAATTATTTGGATTTTTTTCCTTCTAAGTTAATTTGGAAGCTATCATGCATAGTAACTGGGCAATTTGTTGAGAAGTTAAGAAAAACCACATACAAAATATACCTGATAAACAAAGAGCTAATATTTATAGTTATTTTTGCAAATCATTTTATGATTTAACATACGTACGGAATGGAGCATTAGAAATGAGTTGCATATGATGTCAGAGTAGACTTGTTTTTAACAATACACTGTGTAGAGGAAGCTGGTGGGAATTTTTACCAAAATATAGAAATAGTGAATATGACTATATTCCTAGCACTCTGGGAAGCCGAGGCAGGTGGATTGCTTGGCTCAGGAGTTCAAGAAAGGCTTGAGCAAGAGCGATACCACCTCTCTACCAAAAACAGAAAACACTAGCCAGACTTTGTGGCAGGTGCCTGTAGTTTAGCTACTAGGGAGGTTGAGGCAGGAGGATTGCTTGAACCAGGACTTTGAGGTTGCCATGAGCTGTGATGTCACAGCCCTCCACCAAGGGCAATGGCATGAGACTCTGCCTCCAAAAAAAAAAAATTATCGGGTTTAAACTAGGCACATTGAAAGAATTTATTTTAACTCTATAGACACAAATTGTTATTTTTTGAGCAGCTGTTATGTGCCTGCTATGTGCCAGACTCTTAAGTACTAGGTATGTAGTGGTAAATAAAAGTTCTCTGCCCTTGACCAGTTTGATGGAAGTATTTTGGATTGCATGTGAAAACCCCACACTGTACCCCAGAAGTGCATTAATGTACATAGTTACCATTCAATAAAAAAAAAGTTCTCTGCCCTCATGTGGGGTGAGGGATGGGATTAAGTACTAGCCAATAGTAGGCAGACGTCTCTTAGCTGGGGCTCGGAAGGATCCTCCAGGGAGGTGACTCTGATGGCATCTGATGGCTGGAAGATGTGCGCCCCTCTCAGCTGGAGCAGTGTTTGTGAGGGTCCTGAGGCTGGGAAGTCTTGGCATATAGAGGACTTAAGGAAGTCCCAAGTGGCTGCACCGCAGGGAGTTGGGCGCTGGGTTGGGTTGTGGGTTCAGCCCAGACTCAGAGCATGTAGATCCCACCAGAGTTTGCATTTTGTTACTGCAAGCCTAAAGGAAAGTTGTCAAAGGAGCTCCTTGGTGGAAGGTAACTCTGACTGCCCAGTGCAGGCTGGCTTGAGGGAGGCTGTTACAGCCTCAAAGCAAGACAGCAGGAACTCTCTCTTTTTGATTTTTTATTAAATCATAGCTGTGTCCATTAATGCAGTCACGGGACATGTTTTCATCAAACTGGTTAACATAGCCTTCACGGCATTTTCTTAGTTATTGTGTTTAGACATTTATATTCTACACCTAGTAAATTTTACATGTACTATGCAGTGCAGTAAGATGTACTGTAGATGTGGTCCCACCAATTACTCTCCCTTCCCCAATCCCCCACCCCCTTTCCCCTTTCTCCTTCTTGGGCTATAATTGGGTTATAGCTTTCATAGTAAGACTGAGTACATTGGATGCTTTTTCTTCCATTCTTGAGATACTTTGCTAAGAAAAATATGTTCCAGCTCCATCCATGTAAACATGAAGGAGGAAAGTCTCTGTCTTTCTTTAAGGCTGCATAATATTCCATGGTGTACATATACCACAATTTATTGATCCATTCATGGGTTGAGGGGCTCTTGGGCTTCTTCCATGACTTAGCAATTATGAACTGGGCTGCAGTAAACATTATGGTACATATATCTTTGTTACAATGTGATTTTTGGGCTTCTGGATATATACCTAGTAGAGGAATAGGTAGGTCTATTTTTAGACCTCCAACAGGCAGGTCTATTTTTAGATCTCTTAAGTGTTCTCCAAACATCTTTCCAAAAGGAACGCATTAGTTTGCATTCCCACCAGCAGTGTAGAAGTGTTTCCCTTTCTCCACATCCACGCCAACATCTCTGTAGGAACTATTTTTGAGGTTGGCTGTGGATATGGAAGGAGCAGTGGCCAGTGAAGAACCCAGTGCCTCAGAGATTTCACCAGTGACCGGCAGAAACAGCAAGTGTTGGTGGTGGTCTGGATGTGGGGGTGGGAGAGAGGACTGGGGACCCTGGCATGTGTTACTGGGTGCAGTGGCAGAACCTGGGGGAGAACAAGTTTGGGGGGGGGGTTGGAGACCAAGAGTTTGGTTTGGGGCATGCTTAGCCTGTGAAAACATCCCAGCACCTCCAGCAAGAGCAGGGGACACCCCCATTCCCTTGTATTCTTCTGGGCAACTATTTTGTATTTCAGTATTTTTCTCCTCACTATGTCCAAATTTGCAAACGTA
>NW_003852576.1:1628675-1632806 GCF_000181295.1 Otolemur garnettii | reverse complement strand
GTTGTTTGGCGGGTCCGGGCTGGGGACTCGAACCCGCCACCTTAGGTGTACGTGGCTGGCGCCTTAGCCAGTTGAGCTATAGGCGCCGAGCCTAAGTATTACTTTTCAAAGTTGAATCGAGGGCACTGTTGTAGGTCAGGTGTACCTGGACATCCCACACACATCCATTTTACCTGCACTTCATGCATTTTGGGGGAATGATCAGTTTAATTCACAACAAGATCTCTTATTACGTGTATACATTTTTTTGACACCCCTGGAATTTAATAATGAAAATTAAGTGTAAATCTTTGCGTGAACAAAGAGATTCATTCAACATTACAAAAGATGAAAGAAAACATTACAGGGTGAAACAGTAGAATTCCTTGGGAATTACAACGGCTTAGAGGCATACAAATTTATACCATAAATATTGACGCTATAAAAATAGATATATTTAGAACATGCAAGTATAGTTTTTTTTAAAAATGTATTTTTTTTTTCAAATTAATATGAGGGTACACATTTTTAGGTTACATTGTTCTCACTTCCAGGGTAAAGTTCCATTTGTAGAAGAGCCCCTCACCCGGGGGGCGTGCTAGAGACCCTCACAGGTGCACATGAGTTGAGATCCCGCCTCATGCTGCCCTCCTTCTGCCAATCGTCCCTTCCCACTGCCCTCTAACCCTGAACTAGACTGTATTAATGTTTTATTGTCCTTATGAGCAAAGAACAAGCGAGTATATACTGCCCTTCTGCATATTATGTGGGTGGAACTGGAAAGCCAATTCAAACAGGCTTTAACCACATTATGAAAGGCTGATTTGTATCTCTAGCAAAACTGGGTTTTGAGCTTAGAGCCGGGAGCAAGCTCAGGGGAGAGGATGGTGACCAACAAACGGGGCTTTCAGCACTTTACAGTAGTGGAAGCTTATCTGTTCATTGTTAGTATCACACCTGCAAGTCACCCCCACTTTTTTTAGAGGTTACTCTTTCTTTCTGAGAGTCTTGCTGTCACCCTGAGTAGAGTGCCTTGTCACCATCATAGCTCACAGCAACCTCAACCGCTTAGCTTAAGCAATTCTCTTGTCTCAGAATCCCAAGTAGCTGGGACTACAGGCACCTGTCACAACACCCAGCAGTTTGTTGGTTGTAGTTGTCATTGTTTGGTAGGCCCGGGCTGAATTCGAGCCTGCCAGCTCTGGTGTATGTGGCTGGTGCCTTAGCTGCTTGAGCTATAGGCGCTGAGCCCAAAAAAGTCATGTTTTAAAAAGTCATAAAGCATTAGGATTGGGTGGAGGTAGGGGTTACGAAGGACAGTGTTTTGCAGTCGTGGCTGTCAGTGGCTGCAGTGGTTGATTCTGGGATGGCAACACCAGTGGAGCCCATGAGGTGTAATCAAATTTATTATTATTAATAGAGCCACAAATGGTGTGATGTTTGGTTTTGCCTAAAATGGGTCAGTTTCCGAAAGAATGAGCGGTGCATCAAGGTTTCCCTGTATTTAAATTCTACTTTGGTGAGGACCTGCAACAGTCCCGTGGAGAAAGGAGGAGGCCTTGGGTAATTGCTAAATAGCTATCTGTAACAAAATATTTGAGCTGAAAGTTAAAAAGAGAAAATAATAATAATGGCTAATGTTTATTGAGCACCTACTCTAGACCATACATAATTTTATTTAATTAGCAACACCACGCCATTTGACAGACGTATCAGTAACTTGACCCAAGTAAATGGTGAGAAATTAGGGAAGGGCTGGGTGGGGGATGGCCAGCTGGCATGAAGTCACAGGCAGGAAATGCCACGTGAAACAGCTGTTTCAAACCTTACAAAGTTCTCGCAGACTTGAGTTTTGATTGCTGAATCCCATCCCTTACAGTGACTATTTCTGGTATACAAGGTGATTTTAGACCAGTGATTCTCCACCGGGGGAGACTCTGTCTCCCAGGGGACATTTGGCAGTGTCTGGAGACTTTTCTTGGTTGTCACAATCTGGGGAGGTTGGTAGGAGGGTGGCGTGCTACCGGTGCCTAGTTGTTAGATGACAGGGACACTGTTAAACAAGCTGGAGTCCCAGATAGCCACTTAGGACAAAGAATTATCTGGCCTAAAATGTCAGTAGTGCCCGTGTTGAGAAACCCAGTTCCAGACTTTGCTGTTTACAGCCTCCACTATCTGCACACCTTGAATGTTTTTAACACTGATCTTCCTTTAGTTTTTAACACTGATCTCTTTCTGGTGATGATTTAGGGTCAGAGAAGGGATTTGGAGGAGAAGCTCACTGCCAAAGTTGAATTGAACTCCATTCTTAGGATGTGAGTGTTCCCCTGATAGGAAAGTCCTGAGTTAGTAGTTGATTTTAGACTTTGTGTGGATTCAGTCACTTCCCTGTTTCCTTTTCAGGTTCTAAGTATTTTTCCTTATGATGTCACTGGAATATTCCCAGAGTTTTGTTACTTTTTTTTGAGCAGCTTTGAGGTGTTAATAAATTTCTGACAGAACTGGGCTTTGAGAAAGTTTGTTGGTAGACTCTTTTCAGACCCAAGATACTCAAAGTTTAAAGTTCTAGTTTAGGCTAAAATGAAGTTGACTTGTATCATACTTTATGAAGTCTGTATCTTCCTTTAAAATGAAAAATCCTTGTGCAGTGCTTTCAACTTTGTAGAGAAAGATCTATGAGTTCTTCTTCAACTTGGCAATGAAGTTTGTGAACTCATCCTAGAATGAGGGCCACACAGGTCCTGCCTGCTGAATGTCCCTGTGGCTGATCACCTAGGACATACTCCTCTTGGCCATCAGATGACTGTAGTGGTATTCAGCAGTGACACATGTAACACTTTCTTTTCGGCTCGGCGCCTATAGCTCAACCGGCTAAGGCGCCAGCCACGTACACCTAAGGTGGCGGGTTCAAATCCCCAGCCCGGACCCGCCAAACAACAATGACGGCTGCAACCAAAAAATAGCCGGGCGTTGTGGCGGGCGCCTGTGGTCCCAGCTACTTGGGAGGCGGAGGCAGGAGACTCGCTTGAGCCCAGGAGTTGGAGGTTGCTGTGAGCTGTAATGCCATGGCACTCTACCCAGGGGGACAGCTTGAGGCTCTGTCTCAAAAAAAAAAAAAAAAAAACACTTTCTTTTCTAGGATGAGCTCATGCACTTCATCCTCAGACCCCATAAAGTTATGGCTACATACAAAACTTTTGGCTACCCCAGAAAATGAGTTCCAAAATTGCTTTGCAGGGTGGACTAGGCGTGGGAGTCGGTGCATAGCTTCCCAAGGGGAGTGCTTCAAAAGTGACCTTAGTGGCACTCAGCAGTGAAGAATGCGGCACTTTTTCTAGGACCTCGCATATGAAATGAATAGGTACTGGTGTCTAGCTTCATTGCCAGCAACTTTGGGAAAACAACGAATAGTCAAGGATGGCTAGAAATGAGCCCCTGTACTAGTCTGACATTTTCCTTTGAAGAAACTTTTTAGTCAATATTTGATGTCCGGTGGGTTTGGGGAAGAAAGATAAATGTGTTTGCAGTTGTTCCTGGCTGAAGGAAGCTGAGTTTCCATAAGAAATGAATTGCAACCAAAGAAAACGAAAACGCCTAAGGGAGAGTGTGGTGACTGAGGAGCCCTCTGAAGACTGTTGTGGGTTCCAGGTGTGACTTCCTTGTGGAGGAGATGAGTGCAGCGGAACGAGCTGCCATGTTTTATGTGTACAGAATACTTCAGGTTTGATAATTGGAAGGCAAATGCGGACCGTGACACTGGGAGATTCTCTAATGAACTTTTGTGTTATGCCAGGTCACTTAAGGTCACAACTGCTCCACAAATGCCCTGTTGGGTCAGATGAGGAACTGCCTGCCCATCCCAGTTTCAGTCTCTCTCGGCCTTCAGCGAATGTGAACAAAATCGCACGTGGAATTTCTAGTTACACTTCTTGACTGTCAGTTTGATACGGACCCTAGATATCCTTATCTTTCCACACCCACGTGTTGTAGATGCCGAATCAGTAAATTCATTCACCTTCCCCAGGAACTTCTTAATTAAAGCCGTACTTATTTTTCTTCCCTCCAAAGCTAACTTTCAGACTTTGCTTGTCTAGGTGGCTAATTTACCTTCACACAGACTCTCTGGACCATTCTGGCTTTTTTTTTTTTTTT
>NW_003852576.1:1621988-1627312 GCF_000181295.1 Otolemur garnettii | reverse complement strand
TTTTTTTTTTTTTGATGTTTTGTTTGAGTTCTTTGTAGATTCTGGATATTAGCTCTTTGTCAGATGTAGAGTTTATTCTGTGATTCAAGAGCAAGGTGTGCATCTGGGTAGGCAGAGGTAGTTTTACCTCCGCATGGGCCAAGCGCAGCCTGCTCTTTCCCCTCCCCTTCTCCCTCCCCTCCCCTTCTCCCTCCCTTTCTTTCTGTTCTGTTCTCTTCCTTTCCTTTTCTTTCTTGGAGACCAGGGTCTTGCTCTATTGCCCAGCCTGGATCCTCCTGCTTGTACAGTGGCACGATCATAACTCACTACACCCTCAAACTCAGGTTCTCAAGTGGTCCTCCTGCCTTAGCCTCTCAAGAACCTGGGATCTACAGGTACACATTACCATACCTGGCTAATTTTTTCTCTTTTTTGTGATTTTTGGCCGGGGCTGAGTTTGAACCCTCCACCTCTGGCATATGGGGCCATTGCCTTACTCCTTTGAGCCTCAGGCGCCACCTGAGGCTTCTTTTTATTTTATTTTTTGTAGTTTTTGGCTGGAGCCGGGTTTGAACCCACCACTTCCAGTATATGGGGCTGATGCCCTACTCCTTTGAGCCATAGGCACGGTAGCTAATTTAAAAATTTTTTTTCTTATAGAGATAGGATCTCTCTATGCCCAGGCTGTTTTTTAACTCCTGGCCTCAAGCAGTGCTCCCATCTAGGCCTCCTAAGGACTGAGGTTGGAGGCATGAACCACTGGACCTGCCCATCTTCATTCTTTTGACATTTGAATTCTATTCTAACTCAGTCTTTGTCCTTTCCTAAAAGGCATGCGTCTTGTGTGGAAGGCCAACACGCAAGGCTTATTTTACTTGTTCCTCATGGATGTATGTCATCAACTGTATCTTTGATAAGACGTGATGGACAAATTGTCCCATTTAATCATAGATGCTCTGTGGTTTTGCCCAAGTCTTGAATGATATTTTCAACTTTGCTTCCCAAACTCTTGTTGAAGATTCTCTTTTGGGTTTTTAGTAATTCTAGCTATTTATTCATTGAATGGATACAGGTTCTGTTTCAGACAGGGAGATACAGAGGCCAGGAGGAGTGTTCTAGGTTGTGAAGGAGCTCACGTACTCGCTCTTTCAAGACTCATTCAAGTATCATCTCTAATTCTGGAGCCAGATCTCCTGAGTTCAGCAGCTGGCTCTGCCCTTCCAGCTGTGTAACCCTGGGCAAGTTATTTAACCTTTCTGTAAAGGTTACTTTTTTGTGCTTCCTGTAATAGAGGTATTCATTTATTCATTCACAGATTCACTGACAATTATTTATATTGTGCATTTAACTAGAGGGAGTGAAGCATGAAATATGAGTGCCGTATCAATTCACAGTTGCAAAGACACGGAATCAGCCTAAGTGCCCATCAGCTGATGAGTGGATGTGTGTGGGGGGATGTGTATAAATAGGATATGGGTATGTATGCACACATACACAATGGAATATTGTTTAACCTTACAAAAGAAGGAAATTTTTTTTTTTTGGAGACAGGAGCCTCAAGCTGTCCCCCTGGGTGGAGTGCTATGGCATCACAGCTCACAGCAACCTCCAACTCCTGGGCTCAAGCGAGTCTCCTGTGAGCGCCCACCGCAATGCCCGGCTATTTTTTGGTTGCAGCGTCATTGTTGTTTGGCAGGCCTGGGCTGGATTCGAACCCGCCACCTTGGGTGTACGTGGCTGGCGCTTTAGCCACTTGAGCCATAGGCACCGAGCCGAAGGAAATGTTTTTTTGCAGCAACTTGGATAGAACTGGAGGCCATAATCCTAAGTGACGAATTCTCATAAATAGAATGACAAATGCTGCCTGTATTCACCATAAATGGAAGCTGAATGATGGGTGTATGTGGTGACACAGAGGGGCCTAGTGGACACTGGAGCCTCAGAAAGGGGGAGGGGAATGAAGGATCAAAAATTAGCTATCAGAGTTGGGCTTGATGCCTATAATCCCAGCACTTTGGGAGACTGAGTTAGGAGGATCACGTGAAGCCAAGAGTTTGAGACTGACAACATAGCCTGACTCTGACTCTACCAAAAAGAAAAAATTAGCCAGACATGGGGACATGTGATTGTAGTCTTAGCTACTTGGGAGGCTGAAGTAGGAGGATAGTTTGAACCCAGGAGTTCAGAGCTGCAGTGACTAATGATCACACCATTGTACTCTAGCCTGGGCAACAAAGTGAGACTCTGAAAAAAAAAAAATCACCTACAATGTATACTGTTCACGTGTTGGGTACACTAAAAGCCCCGACTTTTATAGGATACTTATCCATATCCATATATTTGAAAATCACCTGTACCCCCTAAGTATAGTGAAATAAAAAAAAATTGCGTCTCAAAAAAAAGTACCATGAAATATTCTAGATGCTATGATAAGAAACGGTAGCATCAGTTTAACCTGACATAGCAGAGGGTGAGGGAGCTGCTTAGGGAATTCCTGATAAGACTTGTAATGTAGGGTGGTGCCTGTGGCTCAAGGAGTAGGGCGCCGGCCCCATATACCAGAGGTGGCAGGTTCAAATGCGGCCCTGGCCAAAAGTTGCAAAAAAAAAAAAAAAAAAGAAATCTAATAACCTGAAGACTTGTAATGTACTTAACATTTGCATAGCACATTCCCATTTTAAGCACTTTACAAAGATTAACTTATTTAATCCACTTAGATTATTATGAAGTACATAAAATTATTATCCTTATTTACAGATTTGAAGACCAAGAAACAGAAAGGTTAAATAGCCTTGCCTGGGGTTACCCAGTAAGGGCAGAGCCAGAAGTTGAATTTAAGTCACTAGGCTCCAGAATTAGAGATGATACTTGAATGAGTCTTGAAAGAAATTCAGAGATGAAAAACAAAAGGTTGCCATTTGGGGAGGAATCCTGGAGCCTGGAAAGATACAGTGGTGTAGCTAAAGAGACTAGAAGCCTGGCAAGGGCTTTATCTCCTGGGCAAAACATATAGAAAGAAAGACAACTGGAAGCTGAAAGGGAGAAAAAAATCAACTAGTTCTTAAAGAACCATATTAGCTTTTGCAATTTTTAAAAAATATTTTGCATATTTTTTCACATAGTTGTCCTTGAACCATTATTGCAATTCCACGTACTTCTGTAGCTCACCCGCTCCCCCCTCATCCCTGCGATCTCGTTGTCCTTTTACAGAGGCAGACGCTGAGGCTCCGAGAGGGTGAAGGTGGAAATGCGCTTAGTTCATGGAGCCCAGAACGTGACCCATGTGTTCCAAGTTGCAGTCGTAGTCTCTTTCTGCTGCATATAGCAAAGGTGCGGCGATGCAGGCAGACACTGCAGATGGCTCACGTATTTCGTGTCATCTTGGTTTTCCAAATCGCGATGCAGTGAGATTAGTGGGCCGCTCAGGAATGTACACATAAAACACTTCACCTCATTCAGCAATGCCATGCTTGTGGGATTGCTGCTACTTGTGTTTACTTCAGCCATGTGCTCAGCAGCCAGAGTGTGGCTTCCCTGCCAGGATCTCAGAATCCTACCTGCTTTACTAACAACAACTTAGGTAGAACAGTGTTATCACAGGCAAGACTGTTACTGCTGCAACAATCTCGGAGTTCAGGATTTGCATGTTTGCCCAGCACAAACAAGCCTAGTTGACAGCAGAGAAAAAAGAAGTCCAAGTCTAAGCTTGTTTCAATCTCAGTGGCAGAAGAAAGGGCTTTTTAATGCTATTTTGTTCATGTTCATTTTGTTGTTTGAGACAGAGTCTTACTCTGTCACACTCATAGAGTGCCATGGATTCATAGCCCCCAGCAACCTCAAACTCTTGGTCTCAAGCAGTCCTCTTGCCTCAGTCTCCTGAGTAGCTGGGACTACAGGTACCTGCCACTACCCCAGGCTAGTTTGTCTGTTTTCAGTAGAGACTTAGTCCTGCTCTTGCTCAGGCTGGTCTCAAACTCCTGAGCTCAAGCAGTCCACCTGCCTCGACCTCCCAGAGTGCTAGGATTACAGACGTGAGCCAACACCCCCGGCCAGAAATGAAATTTTTTTTAAATTTGAAGAAAATTAAAAGTGATTGGCAAAGATAAATAAGTAAATCAAAATCTTTGTCCCAGAAAAAATAAATAATAAAGATCCAGCTTAGTGAAAAAATAAGCAGAGAAACTATGAATGAATCTGAGCTCCTCAGCTGCTGTTTCTCACAGTGGTGCCTTTGGCTTAATGGTCTCAGGATTTCTCATCTGTCATGTTTTCGTTGTAAAAGTTAACAGTTAGCACTGCATTTTGTTTTACAACATTCAAACCATGGGGAGTCATTCTATTTCATCTTAGGACATTCTCTGTGAAGAGTCCTTAATTATACCCATTTTCTAGATAAGCAAACTAATTAATCCCTAGAGACATTTCTTAATTTGCCTGAAGTCACAGAGTTAGTAAGTGACTGAACTGAAGCTCTTCCTCTAAGTCCTGTTTTTTTCTTTGCCCCCGCTCTGGGTTCCCTGGGTCTGTCTGGCAGTTGATGGGCAGAGGCAGGAGGCTGGTACTAGGTGAGGGCAGAGGGGCAGTCTACATGATAACCCCACAATGGAGGCCTTGTAACTAATTGTGTCAAGCCAGTAAACAAACAGGCAAAGCTTTTTTTGGCATGTCTGTTAAATCCATTGTTCTTTTACTTTTTTTTTCAGCTTAATTAAGGCTCTTAAGCACAAAGTAAATAACTTCCAGTTAACAGAAAGAGAATGCCATTGACTTGATGGAGTTGTAATTGGAAATCTTTGCGGCTGCTTTCAGCTTGCTTTCTGCAGATGTAAACTCTCCGTGAGTGGTCATGGAACCTCCAGCATGTTTTCAGTTGGACAGGAACACAGGGGCTTTCTGGTTCCACATTCCATCCGATGCAGAAATGTCTTCTCAACGCTAGTGATGGTCACGATCTGACCAGTGTGTGCACCGAGAGCTTCCTGGGGCAGGCGCTTGGTACAGCTCTTCAAGATGCTGTTATTCATATCTCTGTTTTGCAGTTGAGCAGATAGACTCTGAGAGGTTAGCAATTTGCCCTAAAACCCATGGCTGAAGATAGCAGAACAGATGCAGACTCAGGTCTCTCTGACTCCAATGGAGTCTAGCCGCTGTGCTACTTCACCCTTCCATCTTAGTCTTGAATTCTTAGAGTGACCATTGTGTCATTGCCCTGAGGCACTGCAGGCTGTGATTGGAAACCGATACCTGGAAGGTCTTTTTAAAAATTGTTCAGTTGAAGGGTGGCGCCTTTGGCTCAGTGGGTAGGGTGATGGCCCCATATACCAAGGGTGGTGGGTTTAAACCCG
>NW_003852576.1:1610483-1621968 GCF_000181295.1 Otolemur garnettii | reverse complement strand
CCAGTGCCCATCCATATGCATGTCACTTACTGCAGTTCATTTCATCAGAATGGTCTCTGCAATCAACTAGACTGTCACACCTCTGAGAAGTGTTATAGCAAGCTCCATTGGCACAAGTAAGCTGTTCACATCTTGGGTATTCTATTTAAAAAAAAAAAAAAAACACAAAAAAAAAAATAACCGGGCGTTGTGGTTGTGGTGGGCATCTGTAGTCCCAGCTACTTTGGGAGGCTGAGGCAAGGCAGCCCAAGAGTTTCACGTGTAGTCCCAGCTACTCGGGAGGCTGAGGCAAGAGGATCACCTAAGCCCAGGAATTGGAGGTTGCTGTGAGCTGTGATGCCACGGTACTCTACCAAGGGTGACAAAGTGAGACAGAGAACTTTAAAAAAAAAGTTCTTTCTTGTAACTTTTATCTCTGAAGCCAAGTTCTGCCCTCAAGAATATTACTTAAGATCCCCCCTTTATTTATTTATTTAGAGACAGAGTCTTACTTTGTTGCCCTTGGTAGAGTGGTAGAGTGCCAGCTCTTGGGCTTAGGTGATTCTCTTGCCTCAGCCTCCCAAGTAGCTGGGACTACAGGTGCTCACCACAACACTTGGCTATATTGTGTTGTAGTTTGGCCAGGGCTGGGTTTGAACCTGCAGTCCTCGGTATATAGGGCTGTCACCCTACTCACTGAGTCATAGGCGCCTCCCAAAATTCCCTTTAAAAATAAAGAAAAAGATTCCCTCTTTCTTTTTATTTCTTTTTTTGAGACAGAGTCTCACTTTGTAGCTCTGAGTTCAGTACTGTGGTGTCATAGTCAAAGCAACCATAAACTCCTGGATTCCAGAGATCCTCTTGCCTCAGCCTCCTGAGTAGGTGGGACTGACTACAGGCGTGTATCACCACATCTGGCTAGTTTTTTTTATTTTTCGTAGAGATGGGGTCTTGTTCTTGTTCAGGCTGGTCTTGAACTCCTAAGCTCAAGCAATCCACTTGCCTTGGCCTCCCAGAGTGCTGGGATTACAGGCGTGAGCCACCACATCCAACCAAGATCCCCCCTTTAAAAGGCACCCATCCAAAAATTTTCAGTGAGGGTCTAATATTAGTCTGTAGTTTCTAGAATAACGTCAAGGGCTCCATTTATCACCTGGTATGTAACAAACCACCCTATATCTTAGAGGAACCACCAATGAGTGCCCATGATCTTATGATTTGGGCCGGATTTGGGCAGGACTCAGCTGGGAGAGTCTTCTGCTACCTGGGGTACATTGGTATTACTCTGGCAAGGGTTACTCTGGCTTGAGGATCCAGCATGGCTTCAGTCACATGCCTGGCACCTTGGCAGGGACAGTCTCAGGGCCTCTCCATAACGTCTCTTCTGCAGGACAGATGGGCTTCCTACATACCAGCTAAGGGATGTAGGGTGTAGGATGAGTGTTCTAAGAGATAGGAGCCAAAGCTACCAGTCTCTTCAGGCCTGGGCTTGGAAGTTGGAACAGTGTCACTTCCAGGTCAAAGCAGGCTCAGAGCCTTCTCAGGTTCAAGTGCACCAGATATAGACCCCACCTCTTAAAGAGAGGAATGGCAAAGAATTTGTAGCCATTTTTAATCTTCCTCACTCAGGATCAGTCTGAGTCTGACAAATTCAGTAGGTCTGAAATACTTCAATAAAGCAAACTGTGAAAATGTGTTTCCATTTTCCTGCGTTGGAGTTGGAAATTTCTCCTGCTGAACTTAATTCTTCTGTTTTGGGGCATTTGAACTTGGGGACTTCTTTTTCTAATAATTATTTTATTTACATAGCACAATCTTTACCAGCACTAATTAATTGCTGAAGTTAAAGATGATCGACCTGTTAGTACTATAATCCTATAAGGACAGATCCTTTCTTTATTTCTGTAAGGATAAAAGACTTGGTAATTAATGTGTGGTTCAAACACACATAAGCAGAGGACAGATGGGCACTTTAGAATAGTAAATGTAGAGACCCTCTATCAAAGGGGTCTTTAAGTAGCTTCATTTATTCTTTTATCTTATTACATTCTTTTCTAGCTTTTCATTCCTGCAAAGTATTTGTGGCGTTTTGATTCTTTGAAGCAGCATTTTAAAGTACTATGATCTTGGTCATGGCAAAGTTCTGGGCATGCTCTTTATTTTCCATTAGAAATTGAGGCAAAAGCCAGTGATCATTTTTCTACCTATATGGGCAGAAAGAGTTAATTGAAATTGTTTCTAATCTTTTGATCCTTGTCACACTACTCTGCTATGCAATAATACACTAAAGAATTTTCAGAAAGGAAATGTTGGGGACTTAATGTAGCTCCCTGCCTTAAAAATACTCCATTTTGTGGACTTATACTAGCAGTTGGAATGTTAAATTGACCAAAAAATGTTTTGGAAAACCAGAAAAGATAAGAGATGTGTATTTATTTTTGCCAGGCGCTTTGCTCCTTATTGCTTGGGATCCCTGGGGAAATCTTTCATGGTGATTGAAAAACTGAAATAAGAACTTTTTCGTGGCCTGGAATTGGTGGTATGCTTATTTATTTAGGTTTTACTAACAAAATCATTTCTTTTTTTTTTTTTGAGAGTCTCAAGCTGTTGTCCTGGCTAGAGTGCTGTGGCTTTGTAGCTCACAGCAACCTCCAACTCTTGCCTCAGTTTTTTCTATTTTTAGTAGAGATGGGATCTTGCTTTTGCTCAGGCTGGTCTGGAACTCCTGAGTTCAAGCTATCCACCTGCCTCAGCCTCCCAGAGTGCTAGGATTACAGGTGTGAGCCACTGTGCTTGGCCTAACAAAATCGTTTCTGCAAAAACAGAAATGAAGTTGGGTATGCTTATTTTGTGTGCCTTTTTCTTGGTTTTATTTTTATGTTGAAATACTTCAGTGAAACAAAACTTTAAATACTTTGGCATTTAAAATTTTACTTTGTTGAAATATTTCAGACCTACTGAAAAGTTCAGAAAATGGCCATCAAACACCCCCACATATGACCCAATGTAAGAAATAAAACATTGGTGAGAGAACTGAAGCCCTTCGGACCTTCACCGTGATTTCCTTTGTCCCTTCACAGGGGTGGCGTCTCCCCTGAGTGTGGTGATCGCCATTCCCACAGGTAACCTTTTAGCCTCTACCACCTGTGGTATGTTCCCATATCCAACGTGGAGGCCTTTACATTCTTAGTGGGGGGGAGGGGGAAAGACCAAAAGAAGAATAATCCTTTGTGGTGCTTGAAAATTATACAGAATTTTAATTTCAGATAAATAAAGTTTTATTGGAACACAGGCTAAGACCTAATTGTCTGTAGCAGCTTTTGCACAACATGGCAGGTGAGAGTGGTTGCCACTGAAACTGTATGGCTCAAAAAGCCTCATGCATTTACTGTCTGATTCTACAAAATGCGTGCGGACCCCTGGTCTAGCATGTGCACACACACAATATCGAGGCTAAAATTCAGAAAAGGAAAAGAAAAGAAAGCCCAGGAATGTTCCTGTCCTTTTTTCTTGTCTCAGGAGATCAGCCAGCATTGCCCTTTCTCCTCTCAGCCTCCATCCCCTGAACGATTGTATCTCATTCCTCTGCTTTTAAGCTGCTTTTCCTCTCGCTCTCACTCTTCCCACCCTCATGTCTACAACACAGCAAATTCCATTTGTCCTGTGACAGAAAGATCAGCTCTAAGGATAGCCGCCTGCGCCCTCAGGAAAGTTCTCGGCTTGGCGAATGCTTTGCCTGCGTCTCTGATTAGCTGTGGTGTGTTCCTTGCGCTTTGCACGTCCTCTGTGTCTTAGGATTCCGGCTTATTGCACACAGAGACCGTGTCCACTGGCCGCAGATAGATAGGCAAAGGCCGGCAAAAGAGGAATTGAGCAAATGATCTTTTAAACTATGAAAGGATCCCGCCTGAGCAACGTAGTGAGACCCCATCTCTGTTTTTAAAAAAAGAAAAGAAATTAGCCAAAGAAAGAAAAACATGAGTGGAGCATGGTAGTGCACAGCTGTAGTCCCAGCTATCCAGTAGGCTGAGGTGGAAGAATTGATTGGCCCCGGGTGTTGGAGCTTGCAGGGAGTTGTGATGACATCACTGCATTCTAGCCCAGGCAATAAAGCAAGGCTCTACCTAAAAAAGAAAAATATTAAAAGAATAAAAGTTGATGAAGATATTTTAATTTCTCTTGAAAACAAACAAACAAAACGCATAAAAACCCTCTTTCTTGTTTGTTTATGAAGGATCTTCTCCTTTCCCAAGCCAGAATTTTGTGAAGTTATTTCCTCCTTCAAGCATAGTCGAAGAACTCATGGTGCTAAGCAGGGGGGTACTTGATAGTGCGTTGGGAAGCTGTGAGGACTTCAAGGCTGAGCATTCCATCTGTTAGCAAAAGAAGAGGGGAATGGCTGTTGTGGGGAGATGGAGGCCAGGCGTGGTGGCTCAGGCCTGTAATCCTAGCTCTTTGGGAGGCCGAGGTTGGAGGATTGTTGAGGCCAGGAGTTGGAGTCTGTCCTGATGAAAAACAAGATTCTATCTCTACTAAAAATACAAAAAAATTAGTCGAGTGTTCTGGTGGGAGCCTGTAGTCCCAGGTACTTGGGAGGCTGAGGCAGAAGGATCTCTTGAGTCTGGAGTTCTGGAGGTTGCAGTGAGCTAGGATGACATCACTGCACTCCAGCCCTGGTGAAAGAGCAAGACTCTGTCTGGGAAAAAAAAAAAAGGACAGAATACAAAGATTAATAACAATAATAAGCTTCAACCTCAGAGTCATTTTAGGTGAGTAATTGAAAGAAAATAAGAAACCATGGAAAATATTACAGAATGAAGGCAGAGGGTGGTAACATGTCCAGAAGGGATACCGAGGACGTATTGGAGTAGAAAGGAGGGAGACCGTCTGAAGGGCTTCTTGACGGAAGCGGCAGGGGAAAGCAAGGACCTGGATGAATGGAATGGAGAGCAAGAATATGCTCGGCCCCGTGGGTAGCCCGGGAAAAGGCACAGAGACAGATCTGTCAGGTTGTGCACAGGAAGGAAGACGAGTGACCACGTAGGAAGGGAAGAGACTAGAGATAGGCTTGAGGTCTGGCTGGGCAAGGCCTTGCGTGCCAGGCAGAGGAATTTGGTAGCTATGGCAGTTTGGATGCTCCCGCCAGTGAGATGTGTAACCGTGCAGAGGCAGCGTTTGGGTTGAGCTCTGCCCCCAGTTCTGGAAGAATGCCATCGCACACGGCCTTGCCTTTTCCTATCTCGGTCCAGTGTCCCTGCTGCAGATTTGCTATCTCAGGACAAAGATGTGAAAGACACGCTGTTTCACAGAGCAGCCCAGGAAGAGCCAGTCTGAGGAGCATTGTGCAGTGGCCTTCGTGGCTCGTCCGTCTCAGAGCAGGAGGGACCTGACTAGGTGGAATTGTTCTCTTTTCTCTTATCCCTGCCCTGTTTTGGTGGAGGAAAGAGGCCAAAGTGGAAATGCTCGTATTTGAAGTGGGTGGCCTGGGGGAGGAGATAAAAAATGGTTTTCTAAGCTATTGACTTAGACGGGGAAGGATGTACATTTATCAGTGTTTCAGGTACTTCTGACGTGGCCTTTATGGGCCTCCTTACTTCAGTCAGGAAGTTATTCAGTTAGATAAAATTGGTTCAATGAATAAAACATTTAGAATTAATTATTTTTATTTTATTTTTTTTTCAGTTTTGGGCCGGGGCTGGGTTTGAACAGGCCACCTCTGGCATATGGAGTCGGCGCCCTACTCCTTTGAGCCACAGGCACTGCCCACATTAATTAATTTTTTTTTTTCTTGAGACAGAGCCCCAAGCTGTCACCCTGGGTAGAGTGCTGTGGCGTCATAGCTCACAGCAACCACCAACTCCTAGGCTCAAGCAATTCTCCTGCCTCCGCCTCCCAAGTAGCTGGGACTACAGGCACCTGCCACAAGGCCCAGCTATTTTTGGTTGCAGCCGTCATTGTTATTTGGCGGCCCAGGCTGGATTTGAACCTGTCAGTTCAGGTGTATGTGGCTGGCACTTTAGCTGCTTGAGCCATAGGCGCTCAGCCAAATTAATTAAATTTTGAGACAGAATCTCACTGTTACCCAGGCTAGAGTGGCATGCCATTAGCCTAGCTCACAGCAACCTCAAACTCCTGGGTTCAAGTGATCCTCTTGCCTCAGCCTCCCAGGTAGCTGGGACTATACCCTCCCACCACAGTGCCCAGCTGACTTTTCTATTTTTAGTAGACACTGGGTCTTACTTTTTCTCAGGCTGGTCTAGAACTCCTTAGCTCAAGGAATCCTTCTGCCTCAGTCTCCCAGAGTGCTAGGATTATAGGCATGAGTCACTGTGCCTGGCAATTTCATGTTTTTATAATAAAATATGCCCTAAATTGTTTTCACGATACCAAATTGGATGAGGAGGTTCGTATACCTAGCTACTGATGCCATTTCAGTGTTGACACAAAGGAACAGGGAGTCTGCAGGTGTGAGAAGCCCAAGTTCCTGCTTCAGAATCACTCTAGGGTTCTTCCTAAATATTCAGGTTCCCATCCCAGACTCTCAGAGTAGGCGTCTCTGAGTGTGAAGCCTGGGAATCTGCCCCCTTTTTTTGCAGTGTTTGGCTGGGACTGGATTTGAACCCACCACCTTATGGGGCCGGTGCCCTACTCCTTTGAGCCACAGGCGCTGCCCTGGAATCTGCCCCTTTTTTTGAATCTGCCTTTTGACATATACCTAGAGTGAAAAGCGATTCTTTTTTAAAAAATTTGTACTGTGGTAAAATACATATAACATAAAATTTGCCATTTTAAGCATTTTTAAGTGGCTAGTTCGGTGGTATTAAGTATATCCACACTGTTGGGCAGGCATTGTCTCTATCCGCCCACGGAATGTTGTCCTCTTCCCAAACTGAAGCTCACGAAATTTCCCACCCCACGTCCCTGGTGACCTCCTTTCCACTTTCGGTCTCTGAGTTTGACTACTCTGGTTGCCTCATCAGTGGAATCACACAGTACTGTATCTTTTTTTTTTTTTTTTATTTATTTTTCGAGACAGAGTCTCACTTCGTTGCCCCTAGTAGAGTGAGTAGATAGCTCACAGCAACCTCAGACTCTTGGGCTCAAGCAATCCTTTGCCTCAGCCTCCCAGAGTGCTGGGACCAGCTTATTTCAATTAGCATAATGTCCTTCCCTTTTAAGAAATGTGTATAGTGCTATATTCTGTTTATTCATTCAGGATGCAGGTTGTTTGCACCTTTTGCCTATTGTGAATAAAGCTGCAATGAATATATATATATATATATATTTTTTTTTTTTTTTTTTGAGACAGAGCCTCAAGCTATCCCCCTGGGTAGAGTGCCATGGCATTACAGCTCACAGCAACCTCCAACTCCTGGGCTCAAGCGATTCTCCTGCCTCCACCTCCCAAGTAGCTGGGACCACAGGCGCCCGCCACAACGCCCGGCTATTTTTTGGTTGCAGCCGTCATTGTTGTTTGGCGGGTCCGGGCTGGGGATTTGAACCCGCCACCTTAGGTGTACGTGGCTGGCACCTTAGCCGGTTGAGCTATAGGCGCCGAGCCTGAATGTATATAAGTATCGCGTCTGAGTGCTTGCTTGCTTTTTTTTTTTTAAGAGATAGGGTCTTGCTGTGTTGCCCAGGCTAGAGTGCAATGGTATCATCATATAGGTCACTGCAACCTTGGATTCCTGGACTCAAGTAATCCTTCTGCCTCAGCCTCCTGAGTAGCTGGGACTATAGGCATGAGACATGGCACCTGGCCTAATTCTTTTGATATGATCCTAATGGATCATATGGTGATTCTGTGTTCAGTTTTTTGAGTAACCACCGCACCATTTGCACAGCGATGGCAACTTTTACACTCCTACCAGTAGTAAGGGTTTCAGTCTCTCTACATCCTCCCCAACACTAGTTAGTTTCTGTTACTCTGATTTAATGGATGAAGAGGTATCTCATTGTAGGGTGATCTCACTTGGGGTGATTCTTTTTTTATACCAAAAAGTTGTAAAAATCACTTCACAAATGCCAAAGAACAGTTGGAGAAACCTTGAACTGGTACAGTCTTGCTGTGCCTTATCAAGTAGATACTTGGAAGCCAGTGGGATACAGGTGGTGGAAATCGGGGGGGGGGGGGTGAGTAATGACTGTGAAAGGTTTGTCTCCGTATACCTGCCACTCCTTATTTTCTTATCCCAGATGCTTGGTTTTAGGCAAAATTTGTGTAACATAAAATGAACTATTTTAAAGTGTGCAATTCAGCAGCATTTAGTACATTCACAATATTGTATAGCTGACACCTCTGTCTAGTTCCCACATACTTTGATGACCCCCAAGTGCCCATTTAAATGTCATTCCTCATCCCACCTTGCTCCAGTCCCTGGCAACCACTGATTTGCCTTCTGTCTCAATGGATTGACAAGGCTGGGTATTGCACATGAGTGGAATCACACAGTATGTGGCCTTTCGTGTCTGGCTCCTTTTGTATAACATGATATGCTCAAGAACCATCAATATTATGACATATCTCAGTACTTTATTATTATTATTTTGAGACAGACTCTTACCCTGTTGCCCTGGGTAGAGTTCTGTGACATCATAGCTCACAGCAACCTCAAACTCTTGGGCTCAAGCAATCCTCCTACCTTGGCTACCCAAGTAGTTGCGACTACAGGTTCCTCTCAAACCCCCAAACCCCCAAACACCTCGCTAGTTTTTCTTTTTTCTTTTTGTTCTTTTTGAGACAATCTCACTGTCGCCCTTAGTATGATGCTGTGGTATCATAGCTCACAGCAACCTCAAACTCTTGGACTCAAGTGATTCTCTTGCCTCAAGTAGCTGGGACTACAGGCACCTGCCAAAACGTCCAGCTCCTTTTTAGTTGCAGTTGTCACTGTTGTCTATCTATTTTTTTTTTTTTTTGAGACAGAGCCTCAAGCTGTTGCCCTGGTAGAGTGCTGCAGCATCACAGCTCACAGCACCCTCCAACTCCTGGGCTTAAGTGATTCTCCTACTCAGCCTCTCAAGTAGCTGGGACTATAGGCACCTGCCACAAGGCCCGGCTGTTTTTTGGTTGTAGTTGTCATTGTTGTCTGGCAGGCCCAGGCTGGATTCCCACCACCTCTGGTGTATGTGGCTGGTGCTCTAACCACTTGAACTACAGGCGCTGAGCCTGTCATTGTTGTTTAGCTTGCCTGGGCCGGGTTCAAACTTGTCACCCTTGGTGTATGTGGCTGGTGTCATAACCACTGTGCTGCAGGCACTGAGCCAGTTTCTCTATTTTTAGTTGAGACAGGGTCTCACACTTGTTCAGGCTGGTCTTGAACTCGTGAGCTCAAGTGATCCACCTGCTTCCAAGAGTTCTGGGATTACAGGCGTGAGCATTGTGCCTGGCCTACTTCATTACTTTTTAAAAGACTGAATATTCTGCTATGTGAACAAGATCACATTTTGTGTATTTTTTTTTTTTTTTTGAGATAGAGTCTCACTATGTCGCCCTCGGTAATGTGCTGTGGCATCACAGCTCACAGCAACCTCTAACTCTTAGGCTTAAGCAGTTCTTTTGCCTCAGTCTCCCAAGTAGCTGGAACTACAGGCACCTGCCACAATGCCCAGCTATTTTTGTTGTTGCAGTTGTCATTACTGTTTAGCTGGCCCCGGTTCAACCCGTTTGAACCTGCCACCCTTGGTGCATGTGGCCGGCACTCTAACCACTGAGCCATGGATCCTGAGCCACATTTTGTGTATTCATTCATTCATTCATTCATTCATTCATTGACGGACATTGGCTTGCTCTCGCCACCCTTTGGGATGTTGGCTTTTTAAGGTAAGCACAACTTGGCTTGGTGGTGTGTGTCCCTATGGTCTCAGCTGAGGGACTGAAGGAGAGTAGCATGACTCTGAACATGTCAGCCAACACTCCAGCGCCACTGTGAGAATGAGCCAGGGCCCCCCATTGCCCGGGCAGGACCGTGCCCCCCTGTGGCTTCCCCTTGTTGCTCTCCCTCACACACTCATGGCACAGTCTTCTTCCTTGGTCCAGTAAATACAGGATCTTTCTTTGGAGTCCTAATTCAGGCAAAAGAACTTGTGGCTGTAAGCAGCTCATCGCTACGTCCCAAGACTAACCAGACAACTGTGCTGACGGGCATTCAAGAATGGAGAGAGTTGTAGCTCAAATAATCCATCTCCTTGATCAAAGCTTTAGCTACTGTCACACCTTGGGAGCCAATAGCTTATCTCAGCCAGTGACCTATTCTGTGAATTTCAGGAGTAAAATCCATTATGCTTTCTATGGTGTAATGATGGGGGGGGGGTGTCATAGTTTCCTCCCCATCCATCACTTCTTCCTACCGTTGCTTCTCCTTTAAGGAAAAGGTGCAGTTTGAATGAAACGTATGTTAGGACCTTTCAAATGTTGTCAGTATTCTCTTTGAGCATTCAACTCTGACACTTTTGACTCCTGAAAGGGAAACTTCCCCAGAATAATTACCTTGCTTTAGAATTGTTGCTTTTTAAAGGGGGAACTAACTTTGGGGGAAGCTAGACTCACAACCTGCTGGACTTACCCCATAGGCATGCTTGAGTTTCTACTTGGTTTAAGGTCGTTATATTTAGCGAATGAAGATTATTGGTCGTTTTTCTAAAATTCAGACTTAGCTGCGTATCCTGTCTTTTACCTGCCTGTGCTCTTTGGCTATATTCTTGTGGCTTTGTGTTTGCTGTGTGTCACTGGTCCCCTGAGTCACAGGTCCTCAGACGCAGGTCCCGGAGAGCTTCTCAAGTCCCCCCTGTGGGGCAGACACTGGGTTGGGGTCCCCTTTGCAAAAGATGTAGCTGCACCTCAAAGGAGAGATTCTGTCACGCTGCTGACAAATGGAAAAAGCACGAACTGGGGTGTTACCAGTGGCTGTCTGGCAGAGGGCAGCCTGAGGCCTAATTTAAGTCCTGGCTTAGTCACCTTGACCTTGGCCAACTCGCTATAATTCCTTAGAACTGCAGTTTTCTCCCCCACCCCCCTTTTTTTTGTTTGTTTTTGTGATAGGGCCTCGCTCTTTTGCCCAGGATAGAGTGCAGTGGCGTCATCACAGTTCACTGCAACCTCACAGTCCTGGGCTCAAGCAAAATTTTGTCCTTTTTTCTTCCCTGGAATGAAAGCAGCACCAATACCCGGAACCAGCATTTGAATAGGGGATTGCCATTCAGCTGTCTAATTTGATTAACAATCCTAATTCTGGGGGCATCACTCCCACCGCTAACCCCTAAATCTCTTATAATTCTCACCTTCAGTGGCTATGATCTTGTCCACTATATAGACA
Organism: Otolemur garnettii; assembly: GCF_000181295.1. Lineage (NCBI taxonomy): Eukaryota > Metazoa > Chordata > Mammalia > Primates > Galagidae > Otolemur > Otolemur garnettii. The sequence goes on along the minus strand of NW_003852576.1, from coordinate 1,610,674 downwards.
AAGAATGAAGACTCAGAGTGTTAAAGAAAGTGCCAGAAGGTCTTTCAATTTTATGAAAAAGTGCTAAGTCTCTTTTTTTTTTTTTTTTTGAGGCAGGGTCTTACTCTTTTGCCCTGGGTAAAGCGCCATGGTGTCACAGCTCACAGCAACCTCAAACTCTTGGGCTCAAATGATCCTCTTGCCTCAGCCTC
>NW_003852576.1:1607819-1610259 GCF_000181295.1 Otolemur garnettii | reverse complement strand
TTGTCATTGTTATTTAGCAGGCCTGCGCTGGGCTTGAACCTGCCAGCCTCGGTGTATGTAACTGGCGCCCTACTCACTGAGCTACAGTTTTTGTAGAGATGGGGGGGGGTCTCACTCTTACTCTGCCCAGTCTCCAAATTTCTGACCTCTATTGATCCACCTTGACTTCCCCAAGTGCTGGGATTACAGGTGTGAGCTGCTATGTCCTCCTCTCTCACTTTCTTATGGACTCCTGCCCAAGCTATTTAGCATAGCCTGGGCATTTAGTGAGTACTTGGACTGAGGGGCTTTGACACATCAAGTGTATTTTAAGGAGCAAGCTTGGTGTGGGGAGAAGGTCTTTTTGGCTGGTGTGGAAAGAGATAAAGAAAGCCCTCCTGCTTTTCACCTTCCAGACTACCAAAGAATGCCTACTCTGCTCTGTTCCCCAGAACATATTAATTCATTCTCTCATCCAGCAGATATTTCTAGAGTCCCGTTTGCCAGGCATTGTATTTGGTGCTGGGCATCCGCTGTGAATAACGGACAATGTCTGCCCTAAAGATCTGTGTTCTGTTTTGTGCTGGCCGACCTGTCACGATTGCGTTACTGACGGTGGAGGCCTGGTTAATAAAACCCGCTCGAGCGTGTGCTGCGACCCGTGTGGTGTGGTGGTGCCTGGGTCTGCTTTGGTCTGCTGTGCAGTACAGGTGCCCAGACAAGTTGTGCTGTACCATTGTGGTAACTCCGGTTAACCAAGGCTGCAGAGTAATGATGGGCAGTTGTAATGCATGTACTTTTTCTTTACATAAGACCTTTAAAAGTCAGTTTATTAGAGCCTGATGAAACAATTAGGAGTATTTATGGGGTGATTGCCTTGCTTTCCTACCTCTGCAATGAAAGTCCTGGTTCTCGATGGTTGCAGTCGCCTTCTGGAGCTTTGAAATAAAAAGGATACATAACAGTTAGGCTCAAAGGAACGTGATCTTGTTTTCCCCTTTCCTTTCTCCTTTGGCACATGAATTCCATTCCGTATCAATCCCCCACCCCCCAGTGCACAGTGAAGTTTTAAAATAAACAGCAGCAACTCTGTTTTCCTAGTTTAACTAACATGGAAACACCTAATCCTCTTAGTTTTCTTGAATTTGCAAACAGGGATTTGTTGGGATAAAATCTTTAAGTAGTCTAGTCACATGGACGAGGTATTCATTTAATGACCCCCAGTAAAACCTGTTAGAAAAACAAAGCAATGAACTAATAAAGTCCCCCCTCACTTTCTCTGCCTTCATTTTCAACTACAGGTTGTACAACTTCACTGGGAGCCATGGATCTGGTCAGGTGGCCTCCATGGGAGGAGCAGGCCCTACATGTCGTCAGCTAATGTTTTATTCAGTTTTCTGATCTTTCCATTTTGGCCATGTGTTTAAAAAAAAAAAAACAACCCATGGGTGGGGGCGGTGGCTCACACCTGTAATCCTAATACTTTGGGAGGCCGAGGCAGTAGATTGCTTGAGCTCAGGAGTTTGAGACCAGCCTGAGCAAGAGTGACACCCCATCTCTAAAAATAGCTGGTGTCATGGCAGGCTCTTCTAGTCCCAGCTACTTGGGAGGCTGAGGCAGCAGGATCGCTTGAGCTTAAGAGTTTGAGGTTGCTGTGAGCTATGATGCCACGGCACTCTTCTGAGGGCAAAAGTGAGACTGTCTCAAAAATAAAAAAACCAAAATATCAAGGCCTGGCGCCATGGCTCACACCTGTAATCCTAGCACTCTGGGAGGCTGAGGTGGGTGGATCCCTTGAGCTCAGGAGTTCCAGACCAGCCTGAGAAAGAGCAAGACCCCATCTCTAAAAGCAGCTGGGTGTTGTGGCAGGTGCCTGTAGTCCCAGCTACTTAGGAGGCTGAAATAAGAGTATTGAGCCCAGGAGTTTGAAGTTGCTGTGAGCTGTGATGCCATGGCACTCAACCCCAGGGCAACTGAGTAAAACTCTGTCTCAAGAGAAAAAACAAAACAAAACACTGTTTATAGTTGCTCCATCCAATACCAGAGCCACTGGTCACTGTGACTACTGAAATGTGCCTAGTGTGACTGAACTGAGTTTTTCATTTTACTTAAATTTTAAAAGTGGAGTAATGTAAACTTCTTTTGGTAAGAACGACTTTATGGGGAAGCTTATAAGTACACAGGGTGCAGTGCACACTTGTGTGTGAAGTCTACTTTTTCAACTGTGAATTTTATGTGACACACATTAAGTATCTAGCATCCAAATTGAGATATGCTATAAAATACACAACCCATTGGGAAGTCTTAGTAATTAATGAGATAGTTCTGTCTCAGAAAAATAAGATATATTGTTAAAATAGTCACTTTTCAAAAATACTTTTTTTTTTGAGACAGAGCCTCAAGCTGTTCCCCTGGGTAGAGTGCCATGGCATTACAGCTCACAGCAACCTCCAACTCCTGG
>NW_003852576.1:1603996-1606774 GCF_000181295.1 Otolemur garnettii | reverse complement strand
GGGTTTTTACCAGTTTACCTCGTAAGAACATCATAATGAGCTCAGTTTAAAACCTGAACAGAAATAGATTGATGGTAGACTTGCATTTTATTTTATTTTATTTTATTTAGAGCTCACAGCAACCTCAAACTCTTGTGCTTAAGCGATCCTCTTGCCTCAGCCTCCCAAGTAGCCTGGACTATAGGCGCCCACCACAATACTCAGCTATTTTCTGGTTGTAGTTGTCATTGTTGTTTGGCGGACCCAGGCTAGATTCAAACCCGCCAGCTCTGGTGTATGTGCCTGGCACCCTAGATGCTTGAGCTACAGATGCTGAGTCTAGACTTGCATTTTAAACCAATTCTGTGTATATCATAGATCAAAAAATATGTTTAATCATTTTAATTGATTTATTAAATCTTTGATCCTTCTTGAAGGCAAAATTGCATCGTGTAACATGTATTTAATTCTCATCAGAGGGAAATATTGAAATCTAAACTTTGAAATTTTATTTATTTTTTTGAGACAAGAGTCTCACTATATCACCCTTGGTATCACAGCTCACAGCAACTTCCAACTCTTGGGCATAAGTAGTTCTCTTACCTCAGCCTCCCAAGTAGCTGGGACTATAGGTGCCCTCCACAACGCTTGGCTATTTTTTTTGTTGTAATTGTCATTGTTGTCTGGCAGGCCTGGGCTGGATTCGAACCCGCCAGCTCTGGTGTATGTGGCTGGTGCCCTCGTGGCTGAGCTACAGGTGCCGAGCCAGCAGTTGTTATTGTTGTTTAGCAGGCCCAGGCGGGGTTTGAACCCGCTACCTTCTGTGTATGTGGCCAGTGCCCTAACCACTGAGCTACGGGCGCCAAGCCTAAACTTTGAAAGTTTTCCTATTTCAGCTGATTTAAGAGAGGCATTCATTGTATGGCTTAATGAGTCAAGTTGTAAATATGTTTATAAAGTGTTTAAATATTTTATGCTATAAGCATCATGATGATCGTGGTTTACAGTTTAGGTTTTGGGGTCAGGCACAGCTTGGCATGACTTCCCAGTTTGCCATTTTCTAGTTGTGGGATCTTGGATGAATAACCTAAATTTGCTAAGCCTTGGTTTCCTCATTTATGAAATGGGACAATGGTAGTTCTGACCTTACAGCATTGGTGTGAGGATTAAAAGATACAACCTATGCGAAGTGCCTGGCATGTGGACAGCACTCAGTTGTGGATTATGTACTTGTTGGTATTATTATTATTATTATTGGCATTATAAAATATCCAGCATTGTCTGCACAGACCCTCTCCACCATCTCCTCTTGTTTCTGGAAGGGTCGTCAGAGCCGTCATTCCTTTGCAAGTTGTGTTTACTATTAATATTACTTGCATTCCTTGCTGCTAATCCTGCTAAGCTGACTTGACCTTGCTTTTTTTTTGAAACAGGGTCTCATTCTGGCACCCTGGCTAGAGTGCAGTGGAGTCATCACAGCTCACCACAACCTTAAATTCCTGGGCTCAAGCTATTCTCCTGCCTCAGTTTCCCAAGTAGCTGTGTCTACAGGCATGTGCCACCATGCCTAGCTAATTTTTCTCGGTTTTGAAGAGACAGGGTCTTGGTACGTAGCTCAGGCTGGTCTTAAACTCCTGAGTTCCAGAAATTCTCCCACCTTGACCTCCAAGAGGTGTGAGCCACCTTGCCTGGCCTTGACCTTGTTTTGTCTCTGTTTTCTTCTTCTCTATTCTTTGCCCCAATATGTAAATTAGCCATTTAGCCGTGAAGATTCTCTTATGTCTTGTGTGTACTGAGCACTTGCTGTATGCCAGGCTCTTGGAGAGGAACAGTGGGTCTCAATCTTCCTAATGCTGTGACCCTTTAATACAGTTCCTCATGTTGTGGTGACCTCCAAACATAAAATTATTTTCGTTGCTACTTCATGACTGTAATTTTGCTACTGTTATGAATCGTAATGTAAATATCTGATATGCAGAAGACCCCCAAAGGGGTCGCAACCCACAGGTTGAGGACCGCTGAGCTAGGAGGACGAAGGTGAGTAACAGAGTGCTGCCTTCAAAGTCCTGATTCCCTAGCACAGGAAGAAAGTTTATAAATAACGGCAGTTACATGACGCAGGTGCGCTGCTGGGAGTCGGAAGTGGGCACAGTGTGGGCAGCGGCAGTGTCTACCTGGGTGGGGAACAGAAGACTTCATGGAGGAAGTGACAATGGATTGTTCCCATGAATGAGTAGTCATGTTGCCCACTAGTTGGTGGTGACACAATCAGATCCCAGTTTGGGAGAGACCCCATTGGCAACAAGGGCTGGATTTGGGGATGGAATCTGCTAGGAAGCTGCTGTGAGAACCCGAGTGAAAAGTCTGGACTGAGACGCTGTCTGTGTGGATAGAACGGAGATGAGACGTGGAGGTTCCGGATGGATGCGGGAAGTCTCAGCGATTGCCAGGCCGAGGGGGGGCGAGGGAGCAGGAGGCAGGGACACCAGCCAGGACCGTAGCCTGGGGACTTGGGGATGGCGATCTCCTTGCCAGGATGTGCGCAGAAGAGGAGAGGCAGGCTTGGGGGGATGGTGAGTCTGAGGCACTCGCAGTGGAGGGGGGAGGTCCAGTTGCTCTGCGGGGCTGGCGTCTAGTCCAGGGGAGAGAGCAGGTCCTGAGCTCAGCCACTGTCACAGCTCCTGTCTCTTCCTTTTGCTGTGTCTTTTTTCCCTCTTGCAAGACGGATGCCACACACACCGACTTCAGCCTCCCTTCACTCCCATACCCTCTGAACACTCTCCAGGTTACCTTTTTTTT
>NW_003852576.1:1601056-1603768 GCF_000181295.1 Otolemur garnettii | reverse complement strand
GGTCCCACCGATTACTCTCCCTCCGCCCATCCTTTCCCCTCCAGATTATCTTTTACGTGTCTTCTGTTGGTGGTTTACCAGCTGTCTTCTGAAGAAGGGACAACTTACTCTCACCTCCTCCCCTACCATCCTCTCTCCTCCCACAAGCAGATTCACCAACCTGGAAGAAGTCTTCCTCCAGGGAGCCCAACCAGCCGTCTCCCCGGATGCTTTCTCAGTCTCCATCTCCCCAGTGTTCCTCTGCAAACAAAGCTTAACACTCTCCATCGCCCTCTCTTTTTATTTTAAATAAAACCCACACTCCTCACCTTGGCTCGTAAGGGCCCTCATTATTCCTGCTGACCCCTGGCCACCTCCCAGCCTCAGTGGTCCCACCTCTGCCTCACTGGATTCCAGCTACCATCTCCTGTTCCAGGAATTAGAATCAAAAGCGAGTGAACACACAGCCTTGTTCCCCACACAGGGAGGGCGTTCGTACTTGTTGGTGCCTGGACCGCTCTCCCCCAGATCTCTGCTGGGTGTCCCATCTCTTCCTTCAGTTCTCAGCACACAGATCTCAGAGGGGCCTCTCTGACCAGCCCTGTTCATCTGTATCCTATTTCCCTGCTTTATTAACCTCACGGTACTTGCCACTACCTGAGATTATCTTATTCACCTGTTCCTTATGCCTTGCCCATCTTTCTCCATCAGTGTGGCAGCTGGGCTAGGGGGTTGGTCCTTGGTATGTGAGGCTGAGCCTAATTGAACGATGTGGGAGACTGTGCCAAGCAAATACATTCTGGAACCACAGTATTTTGGGTAAGTTGTAGGAATGACCAATAGCAATCTAACCCTAATGACAGCATTGTCACTGTACCCAACGTGGGCACACTGGGTGCCCAATGTGGCCATTTCTGTGGGTGGCTTTGCTTGTTTTAGTGCATCATTTGTGACCACAACCGTAAACTCCATTTTCTTTTCAAGTCAGACAAAACTGTCTTATTCTGTGCAGGGAAGTGGTCAATGGCTGACTCCCCCAGGGCGCTTTCTCCATCTCTGAGGCTGATTATTACTAAAGGGTTAGTGATGAGTTCCTATCAAGTGGTAGATTTTAGGAGGAAAAAAAGTGACTTAATTTGATGTGAAAAAGGCATAGTTTAGTTCTAACACAATCTTTTTTTTACATTTGTTAGGAGCTGGGGATGTAGACATTGAGGCTAAAATATAACAAATAGCCTCTTCTTTTGAAAGGCACTGGACTACCTGACCTCCAAGAGCCTCATGGGGTTGGTGTGATCATCCTGGTTTTCCAATCGAGGTGGATTCACAGTCCCTAAAGTTAGCAGCAAGAAAGTGAGGGATTCCGCTTTCAGACTTGCATTGGTCTGAAGCCAAGGGCCAGATACATGCTGTGTAGGAATGTACATCGTCCAGTGATGAGGATGGCTGGAATCCACATTTAAATCCTGTGCTGGGGCTGGGGTGGGACCACAGAGCTGGCTAGCCAGGAGGATGACTCTGGGGATGGTCAGGCAGCCACTGCGGGGAGGGTGAGGGGTGTGCGAAGGGGCAGGTCAGGGAAGCTGGCACTGCCCGCTTGTGCTGGTGAGTGTAACCCACTGGCTATGGACTAGGGTTTCAAGGCCCTTCTCCCTAAAGCCTCTAGCCCTCCCATCACTGTGCTTATTTATGGTTACCGGCCTCCCCTTTGGCCCCCGTCTTAATCATCTAACCTTATATTGTTCCTGAGATTCTTGGTCTTATGTCATATCAGAGTTCTGAGGGATTTTTAGAACCAGGAAGAAGAGAGTTCAGGTTTTAAATGAGGAAACTAAACTTATTTGTTGTTTGATTTGATTATCTTTCACAACAAAGAGAAACTTGGAGGAGAAAAATGAGAAAGTAGAAAGAATTCAAGCACACAGGTAAGTTACTTGGATTCTAAGATGTAAGAAAAAGAAGTATAGGCTTGGTGCAGGAGCTTACACCTGTAATCCTAGCACTCTGGGAGGCCGAGGTAGGAGGATCCTTGAGCTCAGGAAGAGGCCAGGCTGAGCAAGAGCCAGACTCTGTCTCTACCAAAAATAGAAAAATTAGCCAGGATGGTGGTGGGCGCCTGTAGTCCCAGTTACTCGGGAGGCTGAGGCAAGCGGATCACTTGAGTTCAGGAGTTTGAGGTTGCTGTGAGGTATGGTGCCACGGTGCTCTACCCAGGGTGACAGAGTGAGACTTTGTCTTAAAAAAAAAAGTATTAAGGAAACAAATGAAGAAAATATTCAGGAAGTGAAATCATTTGACTTTGGTAGGTAAACCAGGTTCAATGGGAGAAAGATTTCTTGCTGGTGAGAGGCCTCTGATATTTAGACTGGATTAGAATTTCAAATATCCTAAAGGCATTTCTGGGTTCAAAAACAATGTGTTAGTGGCTCACGCCTGTAATCCCAGAATTCTGAGAGGCCGAGGCAGGTGGATTGCTTGAACTCAAGAGTTTGAGACCAACCTGAGCAAGAATGAGAGACCCCTGTCTCTACTAAAAATAGAAAGACTAGCTGGGCATTGTGGTGGGCAGCTGTAGTCCCAGCTACTTGGGAGGCTAAGGCAAGAAGATTGCTTAAGCCCAAGACTTTGAGGTTGCTATGAGCCATGATGCCACAGCACTCTACTCAGGGTAACAGAATGAGACTCTGTCTCAAAAAAAAAAAAAAAAAGGGTATTAGATTTTGCCTGAGATTT
>NW_003852576.1:1592538-1599451 GCF_000181295.1 Otolemur garnettii | reverse complement strand
CCAGGTTTGGAACTTTAGCAAGTGTGACTCCATTTTGATTTTCAGTCTGGTATTTCAGGGCCTACTGTAGCAGCTAAGCTTAAAACAATGGCCTCCTATAATTTTTTTTTTTTTAAGAGATGGGGTCTGTGTTGCTCAGGCTGGCCGCAAACTCCTGAGCTCAAGGGGCCCTTCTGCCTCAGCCTCCTGAGTAGCTGAGACAGTAACTGTGTACAGGTGCGCACCACCACGTCCAGCTTCCTAAAACCTTTATTGGACAGTTTGCTGGTCTCTTTACCAGGCAGTCACCCACGGCACTACATCTGCCTAATCACAAGATTTGTGTTGTAGTCGGAAAAAGCTCCCCAGTTTGAAACTGTCTGTGATCGCTGGAGACTTGGGGCTTTTGGTTTCTTCTTTGGCTGCATTCCAGTTTCCTTGTGACTCTATGTTTGTTGCAGACATTTTTTTTTTTTTTTTAAAGTATGAAACACTACAGGAGGTTGAGGGAAGGGAAAACAGGATTTCTAAACAGTCGGGATGTGGGAGGAGGGAGTGCGTCGCAGAGGGGAGCGTCTGTATTTTTCACAGACTCTAGCCAGGTACCCATTGCATGTGTCTGGACTGTCACTTGAGCCATTTTCCAGAGCTGTCTTTCTGTTTTTCTGAGGCTGCCCCTTAGCTGTTTAGTGTGCAAACAGCTGATGTTGAGGGCCCTTGACAGCTCCCAGTTTGAGGAAGTCCCTGTGGCCTAGGTTAGACTTGGTCATCAGCACGTGGAGATCCCGATGTGGGCACAGGCTTTGGCTGGACGGGGTTTAGCCTCTTCCCCAGAACTGAAACTGGTCCCAGCTCATCTCTTGGCTCAGCACTCCTGGAAGGCTATTTCGGGAAGCAGGCTTACGAGGAAGTAAGAGCACAGTCATGTGCTCCCAAGCCACTGGCTCAGGGTTTCCTCTGGGGCACGTGACCCTCAGGCCACCAAGAGCTTAGGGGTGGGCTGAAAGTTAATGATTCATTACTGCCAGGGGCACTTTATTTGAGCAGTTCCCTTTTTTTCTCCTGGCTGGAGTCTCAGGTAGCATTCAGGGTGGACTTTGGAGTTAGCCTGTCTGAAGCTAATCTCCCACCTTCACCAGTTCTGTGTGCCTGGGAGAGTTATGTAATGTCACCCTACCTCAGTTTCTTCATCTACACAATGGGCATCATCATCATAATAATAACACTTTCTTTCTTTCTTTCTTTCTTTCTTTTCTTTCTTGTCGCCCTCGGTAGAGTGCTGTGACATCCCAGCTGACAGCAACCTCCAACTCCTGGGCTTAAATGATTGTCTTGCCTTATCTTCCCAAGTAGCTGGACTATAGGCGTCCACCACAATGCCTGGCTTTTTTTTTTTTGTGGTTGTAGTTGTCATTGTTGTTTGGCAGGCCCAGGCTGGATTCAAACCTGCCAGCTCTGGTGTATGTGGCTGACGCCTTAGCCGCTTGAGCTGTAGGCACTGAGCCACATAATAATGCTTAATAAGATGTTTTGGTGGATATTATACGAGATAACACATGAAAAGTGTTTATAACATTGCTTGCCACACAGTAATCGTGTTTACAGAAACAAACATCAATTGTTCAAAGACAGAAATGATTTCTCTTTGTGACATGCTGTGTTACATTTATCTGACAGTTTGTGAAATGCTTACATAGATGTTATGTGAGTTGATCAGACGCTACGTAGTTAGAAAGCTTCACATATCTAAGAAATACGCTGGGCGGGTGCAGTGGCTCATGCCTGTAATCCGAGCACTCTGGGAAGCTGAAGCAGGTGGATCACTTGAGCGCAGGAGTTAGAGACCAGCCTGAGCGAGAGGGAAGTCTTATCTCTACTAAAACCAGAAAAACTAGTTGGACATTGTAGTGGACTCCTATAGTCTCAGCTACTCAGGAGGCAGAGACAAGAGGATGGGTTGAGCCCAGGCGTTTGAGGTTACTGTGAGCTATGATGATGCCATAGCATTCTACCCAGGGTGACAGAGTGAGAGTCTATCTCCAAAAAAAAAAAGAAAGAAAGAAAAGAAAGAGTGGCACCTGTGGCTCAGTGGGTAGGGCACCAGCCCCATATACCGAGGGTGGCGGGTTTGAACCCAGCCCAGGCCAAACTGCAACAAAAAAATAGCCAGGCATTGTGGCGGGCACCTGTAGTCCCAGCTACTTGGGAGACTGAGGCAAGAGAATCGCCTAAGCCCAGGAGTTGGAGGTTGCTGTGAGCTATGACGACACAGCACTCTTCTGAGGGTGATAAAGTGAGACTGTCTCTTCAAAAAAAGAAAGAAAGAAATAGGCTGATGGGAGAGTCTAATCTGGGTCTGGGAGAGAGAAGGGAAAGCAGGTGAGGACTCCACTCTCAAGGAATGCATTTCATTGCCGGGGGGACTGCCCCAACCGTGGGCCTCACTCCCCAGGGCCCCCATCCAAAGGACAGACTCCACCTACCCTGGGTGTGAACTCAGTGGAGTACTGGCAACACCCATCCCACTGACCACCAGCCTTGGGCAGGTCCCTGTTTGTCCTGGGCCCCCTCCAGGGCAGAGAGCCTCTCTGAGATCAAATCCTTTCCCTTTTGGCCTCAGGTGCTTGGTGTAGTGCAGCAGTTCTCAACCTGTGGGTCGCAACCCACAGGAACTGTATTAAAGGCTCGCGGCATTAGGAAGGTTGAGAACCACTGGTGTAATGTGTAAGAAAAAGCACTCAGAACACCGGGAAGGAAGCAGGTGTTTCTCTCCAAGTGAAGAAAATTCCAAATGACCAAATGTCACTGTGCTCTTGGTGAAGACAGTGGCTTCATTGGTTCTTTGAGTGCTAAAATCAGTCCCGGATAAGCTGGCATGTGGTAGCTAGCCTGAGGGGGATTAAGAACAAACCATTAAATATTCAAATTGGAAGGCTGGATAACTTGGGGAGACTTCCTTATACATATATGTGTATATACATAGATATTGGGGGGGCAGAATCTCTGTCACCCTCTGAGAGTGCCATGGCATCCTAGCTCACAGGAACCTCAAACTCTTGGGCTTAACTGATCCTCTTGCCTCAGCCTCCCGAGTAGCTGAGGCTATGGGCACCTGCCACAAGGCCCCGCTATTTTTACTTTTTTTTTTCCTTGTTGCAGTTTTTTGGCTGGGGTCAGGTTTGAACCCGCCACCTCCAGTATATTGGGCCACTGCTCTACTCCTTCAGCCACAGGTGCCGCCCAGGCCCAGCTATTTGTAGAGATAAGGTCTTGCTCTTGTTCAGGCTGGTCTCGAACTCCTGACCTCAGCCTCAGCCTCCCAGAGTGCTGGGGTTACAGGTATGAGCCACCCCCCACCCCCACCCCCACCCCCGCTCCCGGCGCCTGAGACTCCTTTCTAGATTGCTGTTCAGTAAGGTTTCCTTACAAGTGGCTGTGTTAATGTTCCCCTTGTGACTTTGTGTTTGTTGAGTGTTTCTGTGAGGCTGGTGTTCCTCCCTTCTCCACGTTAGAGGGAGGAACCTCAACGTGATTGATGTTTCAGATTGCTCTGTGTAGGGCAGGCGTCCTCAAACTACGGCCCTGAGACTACAGGGGCCCGCCACTATGTCCGGCTAGTTTTTTTATTTTTAGCAGAGGTGGGGTCTGACTCTTGCTCAGGCTGGTCTGGAATTCTTGAGCTCAGGCAGTCCGCCTGCCTTGGCCTCGCAGAGCGCTAGGATCACGGCAGGAGGCACCACACCTGGCTGCACTATAGAATGTTTAGCGGCATCCCTGGCCTCTTCTTACTAGACGCTGGTAGCACCCACCCCCCAAAACGTCTCCAGGCCTTGCCAGTTAATTTCATGGTGTCCCAAGTGATTCCCAGTTGAAAACCATTGCTCTGACGTCCTCAGCAGCTTCTGTGATTCAGGAAAATGGTCGAGTAATGATCTTTGTAACCGTTTCTTAATTTTTTTTTTTGTTCTTTCCTCCAGTTTTGCTATTTGCAATATTTTAGTAGCTCCTTTGCCTTTTTCTCCTCCCCTCCTGTCATTTTTTGTCCTGTGATGAAACTAAAAGTGCACCTATAGACCTCAGGTTTGTCTGTCTGCAGAGAGTCATTCCCTTGAGTTATTTTTAGAATCTAGAAATTCTTCTCTTCTCAGTTTGTCTCAGCAGGGTGTCCCCTGAGCTTCTCTGGAATCGAGCAAATAAGAGTCTTCATTTCTTAGAAAAAATATAATTAAATTTGATCTTCTTACTAGAAAGCACATTTCCTTTCATGGTACTAGCTTTGCCCAGGCAATTTCAGAAACAGCAAAATTCTGTTCTATTAAAACCATTAAAAGGAGTTTCTTATACTCTTTTTTTTTTTTTTGAGACAGAGTCTCACTATGTCACCATCGGTAGAGTGCTGTGGTGTCACAGCTCACAACAACCTCAAACTCTTGGGCTTAAGCGACTCTTGCCTCAGCCTCTCAAGCAGATGGGACTACAGGCGCCCGCCTCGACGCCTGGCTATTTTTTGGTTGCAGTTGTTTAGCTGACCCAGGTCAGGTTCGAACCTACCACCCTTGGTGTATGTGGCTGGCGCCATAACCACTGTGCTACGGGAGCTGAGCCAAGTTTCTTATACTCTTAATAGAATATTTTAAATATCAAGTCTAAGAACCCCCAACACCTGCCGAGAGGCTGTAGGCTGGAGACCTCTTACAGAATCCACATTCTTCCAACTTTGGGCAGTCATCCTCATTCTTTCTCATTATTTAAATGAAAAGTATTCTAAACACTGACCTTTAGTTGTTATGCCAGCTTTGGGGCAAAAAGTCATTTGACCCACCTTTTAGCCTTTAACAAATGAAGATTTAAATCAAAAAATGTCTAATACAATTTTATAAAGTTTTGCAGAAATGGAAATTCCAATTATCTTTCTTAGTAAACTCTTCCAATTTTTTTTTTTTTTAAGAGTCTCACTTTGTCGCCCTCAGTAGAGTGCTATTGCGTCACAGCTCACAGCAATGTCCAACTCTTGGGCTTAGGTGATTCTCTTGCCTCAGCCTCCGGAGACGCTGGGACTATAGGCACTGGTCACAATGCCCGGCTATTTTTTGGTTACAATTTGGCCAGGGCCGGGCTTGAACCCACCACCCTTGGTATATAGGGCTGGCGCTCTACCAACTGAGTCACAGGCACCGCCCAACTCTTCCAATTTTTAATTACCCATAAAAGTAAAAATTTCTTCGTATTTTTTTAAACTAGTGAAGAGAATTTCTCTTTTTTCTTTTTATTGGAATCTGATTATAAAAATAGCATTGGCCACTGGAGAAACAAAGAGGACCACAAAGGAAAAAATAAAAATTACCTGCCGGCTCAGCACCTGTAGCTCACGCATTAGGGCACCGGCCACATGCACCAGGGCTGGTTCAAATCTGACCCAGGCCGGCTAAACAACAATGACAACTGCAACGAAAAAATAGCTGGGTATTGTGGCAGGCGCCTATAGTCCCAGCTACTCGGGAGGCTGAGGCAAGAGAATTGTCTAGGCCCAGGAGTTGGAGGTTGCTGTGAGCTGTGTGATGCCACGGAACTCTATCGAGGGTGATAAAGTGAGAATCTGTCTCTGAAAAAAAACAATTACCCAGGTTTGATGGTATGTGCCTGTAGTCCCAGCTACTTGGGAGACTTGAGTTAGGAGATTGAGCCTAGGAGTTCAAGGCTAGGCAACAGGAGGAGACCATCTCTTTGGGAAAAAAAGGAGGGGGCGCCTAGGAAGTTTAAATCTTTCTGTACCCTCTAGGTCAGTGGTTCTCAGCCTTCTTAAAGCTATGGCCCTTTCCTGTAGGTCTCGACCCACAGGTTGAGCACCACTGTTCTAGGTGGAGAGCTGCTGCCTTGAAGGCTTTTATCTGTGCGTCCACCACCACCAGCCTGGTTTCCCTGTCCCCTTCCCCAGCAACCAAAAGGTTACTGTCCAGCCCAGCAGGTGCATCAAGGCTGCTGGCTGAGGTGTGCTGGTGCCTTTGAGGTGCCCCGCTCTTAACCACACTGCCCCGTAGTTATCAAGTAGCGTGCTGAGTACTGCTTAACATCACTGGGGGAGTTCAGGGTGAATGAGAAAGTAACTTCACAGCTCATTAATGAAAATGCTGTTTGAGATCAAATCAGAAACACTGTGGAAGCTTAGCTGAACTTGCTGCCTCCCTTGGGAAAGTACAGAATGAAGACTATCGCTTCTGAGGACAAAGCAATTTTTATGCTGATTTTATGTCCTCTCCCTACTGTCCTCTCCCAACTGTTCACTCTGTTACCCCTGGGTAAAGGGCCACAGTGTTGTAGCTCACAGCAACCTGAACTCAGCCTACTCCTTCCAGGCCTTTGGTCCCTGGGCCCTTGCTTAGAAGAAGCTCTTTTCATCCCTGCCTATACCCTTCTACTTACAGAGGACCCAAAGACTGGTATTACTTTTAGAATGATTTCTATTACATTTGGGCAAAAAGAGATTTTTTCAGTAGGGCCTGTGGCCCTGAAAATCTTTTCTAACTTTCTTTCCTTGAGAAAGCATTCCATTTTTCTTTTTGGGGGGTGGGGTGGGGGGAGACAGAGTCTCACTGTGTCGCCCTGAGTAGAGTGCTGTGGCATCACAGCTTACAGTAACCTCAAATTCTTGGGCTCAAGTGATCCTCCTGCTTCAGCCTCCCAAGTAGCTGGCACTACAGGCTCCACAATGCCCAGCTAGTTTTTCTATTTTTAGGAGAGAAAGGGCCTTGCTCTTGCTCAGCCTTGTCTTGAACTTCTGAGCTCCAGGGATCCTCCTGCTTTGGCCTCCCAGAGTGCGAGGATCCCAGGTGTGAGCCACCGTGTCCAGCCTGGTTTAGTGTGTTTTACTCGTCCTCAGAGTCTCTTGATTTCATCCAGTTGCTTTATGTTTGATGATAGGCCAACAGATGTGTTT
>NW_003852576.1:1581126-1592497 GCF_000181295.1 Otolemur garnettii | reverse complement strand
TTTTTTTTTTGCAGTTTTTGGCCGGGGCTGGGCTTGAACCCACCACCTCCAGCATATGGGGCCAGCGCCCTGCCCCTTTGAGCCATAGGGCCACCCCCTATTTCCTTTACTTTGGAGCCACACTTTGCTAATCTTCAGAGAGTCCCGTGTATTCATTAGGGCAGGCTAAGTGGCAGTAACATAAAGGGCCCCCCAAATATCACTGGTTTGTCAATGGAAGTGTATTTCTTGCTTAAGAAGTAAGTATTCCTGGGTGTGTATGTGCTGGTTGGGGGTTGGCCTACCCCCATAAACTCATTTGGAGATCGGAACTGGCAACACTGCCTTTTCCAACCCGTGATATCCCAGGTTGCCTGGGCATCACCATCCCAGGTAGCCAGAGAAGAGTGTGTGGTACGTTTTGATGGGCCAGGCGCACATCACCCTGTGAGGACACACACCCTTTCCTCTCCATCCGTCAGCCAGAGCTTAGGCAATGGTCCTGCCTCATTGCAATGTGGGAACTGTGGTCTAGTTGTGGCCCAGAGAAGGGTGTGACCTCTACACCTGGTATTTTTTTTGTAACTTTCATGTACATCAGGCCGTTGTGTGCCATTAGCAGTTCTGTTAATGTTTAGTTTTAATTTTAAGAAGTAGCCTTGGTGACACAGTCGCTCTGGGAGGGATGTTTTTCTCTGGATGAGACAAGTCTTCAAGGAGCAGAATATATGGAGGCTTAGCCCACGGGGGAGGAAACCCAAGATCTGCTTAGAGGACACCACCCGCTGTAGATATCACCAGGTATGTGGTGATTGGCTTGGGGGACCCAGCTGACCACTGACCTATTGTGTGACCTTGGAAAAATTGCTTGCCCCTCCGAATCTTTCTTCTTATCAAGATCGACTAGTTGATATCCAAGGTATTTTTCAGGTTTAAGAGGGTATGATTCTAAGAATTTGGCCCATAGGTCATCTCACAGGATAATTACAGCATAAGCACAAAGTTGGTTTTTTTGTTTGTTTGTTCATTTTTTTTAGACAAGAGTCTTACTTTGTTGTCCTTGGTATAGGGCTGTGGCATCACAACTCACAGCAACCTCAAACTCTTGGGCTTATGCGATTCTCTTGCCTCCCAAGTAGCTGGGACTACAGGGACCCGCCATAACGCCCATATATATATATATATTTCTTTTTGCCAGGGCTGGGTTCGAAACCACTAGCCCTGGTGTGTGTGGTCAGCATCCTAACCACAGAGCTACAGGTGCTGCCCAAAGTTGGTTTTTTTTTTTTTTTGTTTGTTTTTTGAGATAGAGTTCACTCTGTTGCCCCTGGGTAATGGGCCACAGTGTCATAGCTCACAGCAACCTCAAACTCCTGGACTCAGATGATCCTTTTACCTTAGTCTCCTGAATAGCTGGGACTACAGGCGCCACAATGCCTGGTTAGTTATAGAGATGGGATCTTGCTCTTGCTCAGACTGGTCTCAAACTCCTGAGTTCAAGCAATCTACCCGCCTTGACCTCCCTATGGCATTAGGAGCATCACACTTCCAAATGAGACTCTCACCCCTTAGGGTGAATTATCCATTAATATGGCTTCTGAGAAGCTCTGTATTTGTATTGCTAGTGAAATAAGCTTCATTTAGCTTCTAGAGCAGGCGTCCTCAAACTACGGCCTGCGGGCCACATGCAGCCTGCCTAGCACATTTATCTGGCCCGCCGGGTGTTTTTGCTGCTGCTGCCTGTCCTGCTTAGCAGCCGACTCGTCCTGGGGCCTGCAGTGCAGCCCTCCAACGGACTGAGGGACAGTGATCTGGCCCCCTGTTAAAAAAGTTTGAGGACCCTTGTTCTAGAGAGTAGCATATGAATATAATAGAAATGAAACATTTCATGGGCCAGGTACGTGGATGTGTATGTGTCGTTGCCTGTAAGAAACAATGTCCTGTGCACATAAAAATGTCTGTAGGCTTTGGCCTGGAAAAGCCAGTCCAGGCTGTTGAAAAAAGTGCTAAGTGCCTGTTTGCACAAGGCACTGGGCTAAGGGTCTTGTTAGCATTTCAGAATACTAGCATTAGGGGCAGCGCCCGTCGCTCAAAGGAGTAGGGCGCCGGCCCTATATACCAGAGGTGGTGGGTTCAAACTCAGCCCTGGCCAAAAACTGCAAAAAAAAAAAAAGAAAAAAGAATGTTAGCATTAGCTCGGGCACCAGTAACATTAGCTGATCCTCTGATGATTATGTCAGGTGGGATTTCAGTGGGGCAGGATTTAAGTTTCTGTGGCTTCACTTGGTAGGATCTGGGGCAGAAGAGTGAGCAAGAGGGTCTTTGATTTGATACCGGAGCTGGTGAAGTGTTACTTCTCAAAGCATTTTTCAAAATCCTGAATCTTCAGTGTATCACCCCCCTGGGATGTGCTGCCTTTCACCAGGCCCACAGCCACAATAGGCAGCTGAATGAACTGCCAGAGAACTGTGGTGGGCAGACTTGCCTGGTGATTAGAATTGCTAGGGTACTGTTCAGAAGGAGAAATTTCAAAACCCTTTCTTTGGAGGTGCTGACACAGAGGATACAGAGCAAGGCTCAGGAATCTGATTCTTTTTTTTAAAGAGACAGTCTCTGTTGCCCAAGCTGGAGTGCCCAGGTGTCAGCCTCGCTCACAGCAGCCTCCTGAGTAGCTGGGACTACACGCACCTGCGGCAACACCCAGCTGGATTTCCTATTTTGAGTAGAGACAAGTCTCTTGCTCAGGCTGGTCTGGAATTCCTGAGCTCAAGCCTGGGCCTCCCAGAAGCTAGGATTACAGGCGGGAGCTACCAGGTCCTGCGGGAATCTGATATTTAAATACTGCTGGAGTGGAGTGGTCCCCAGCCTTTCAGAGGAAGGGTGCTTTGAGGGTGAACATGAGAATGAGAACTGCCGCCGTAAGGACCAGGGACCAAAAAGTCCGGGAGAACGTCTAGCATGGCATCGGCTTGGAGCACACCCTGCATCAGTATCGGTTAACATTGAAAATAAGCTTACCGGGTACAGTGCACAGCTTTATGGCACACTTCCCGAGTGAAGGGCACAATTACAACTCCGACTTCACCTACAGATGCAAATAGTGTAACCTAATGGTATGTACTCTCATATTAATCCGAGATTTAAAAAATAAATAAATGTGATCAGTATTTATCGCAATTTAATATCAATCAACATTTTATTTATTTATTTATTTTTGAGACAGAGTCTCACTTTTGTCGCCCTCAGTAGAGTGCCTTGGCCTTGTAGCTCACAGCAACCTCCAATTCCTGGGCTCAAGTGATCCTCTTGCCTCAGCCTCCCGAGTAACTGGGACTACAGGTGCCTGCCACAACACCCACCTACTTTTTAGAGACAGGGTCTAGCTCTTGCTCAGGCTGGTCTCCAACTCCTGACCTCCAGCAATCCACCCGCATCAGCTTCCCAGAGTGCTAGGATTATAGGCTCCCAACCCTCAATAAGCATTTTAAAAAAAAAGAAAGTAAGTAAGGTCACTTTCAGAAAAGGAGTACATTCTTTCCCTCCAGGCAGCCTTGGGTAGGTGAGTGGGGGAGGGGGGTCATGTCCTGTTGGAAAGACTACTAAGGGAGCAGTGATTGGAACTGGGGAGCAGAAGGGGTCTGGAATTTACTGACGCCTGCCTCCTTAGACTCGTGCGACTGCAGTCTATTTCACAGCAGAACGGTCCTATCTTTGGGACTGGAAACCTTCTGAAGCCCCCCTTCTGGTCTGTGCTCCAGTGGGCACTGTCAACTTGTACTTGTCCTGGGATTCCTAGGCTTCTGACGGAGGACCCTGCCTCCTCCCGATAGCCACCTTTTTCTTTGATCATTTTAATCCTACGGTCTAATTAGTCGCCCCTCCTGCTGTCGTGGAGCCGGACAGACCAGGTGGTCTCTTTCTCCTGACTTTGCATATCTTTAAATCGAGTGGATTTTGCCGATTATCTCTCAAGGGGTTTTGTTCCCTAGATTGTGATTTTTATTGTGCTGATTGTAAAACATGCAGTTGATTTAATGACAGCTTTTAAAATGAGTAAATATACACATAGGTTATTTGAGAAATGTTAAAATGTAGAATTTGGTGTATTATAGAGTGGAAGAAACAACTCTCAAGTCATTGAGGGGATGAATTAATGTTGACTGCTCGGCTCAATGAGTGAATCAACGAAGGAAGGGCAGAGATTTCTTTCTTTTTGCTTTCTTTCTTCTTTTCTTCTTCTTCTTTTTTTTTTTTTTGAGACAGTCTCACTCTCTTGCCCAGGCTAGAGTGCCAGGGCATCAGCCTAACTCACAGCACCCTCAAACTCCTGGCTTAGCCTCCTGAGTAGGTGGGACTACAGGGACCCACCACAATGCCCGGCTAGAAAGGGCAGAGATTTCTGATCTCCTTGAGGAAGGATCTCTTACTCTAAGAGAATGAGATTATGCCATAAAGACCAAGATTTAAGACCCAGCCTACCTCTTAGAAGCTTTTTAACAAGTCAATTGCTCTGGGCTTCCATTTCTGTCACTGAAAATGGGTTTAAGTTCCTACCTTCCCTGGTGGTGGGGAGGAATAAAACTAGACACATAGTCCTGTTTAATGCAGTGCTAAAAATGTGACATTTAAATAAGGAAAGAAAGGGGAATGGCAACAATTTTGGACTTGTTATGGTGGTTAGCAAAGAGGACGTAGAGAAGATATGAAAACATCGGATTCATGAGACGGCAGGGGAGGTCATCCTCTGGCTGCTCAGACTCCCAAGTGACCAGAGGCCAACCTTAGGAGGAGAGGGGAAAGCCAGCGTATTGTCATTCAATCTGAGGAATTGCTTGTATTGTGAGCTCCCATCGGATTTTTTTTTTTCTTTTTAAATTAACCTGGCAAGTATGCTTTGAATTCTTTGGGTCGTCTGAGAGTGGGAAGAAACCGCTGGGCCATACACATTCTTGCTCCTCTGAAATACCTGCGCCTTGGGAAAGTGGAGACAGGCACAACCGGGAATCTCCGTGTTCTTGTATTTTCAAGTCTGACTCGAGTAAGTGCTGAAAGCATTTGGAGGTTTTTCTGCACTTTTCACGGAGTGGATTCAGATTTTGCAGGTGAGACCTTTAACTGTCAGCGACCCTGGCCGTGTTAGGAAATTCCTGACAACTGTGAGAACACCGGCTAGTTAGGCAGTGTTTTGACAACAGCGTTTCAGCTCACTGGGCTGGTGTGTAAATGTTGTGCCTCTACAAAGGTTGGGGTGGAAAAATGAGAAGGGGGTGATGTGGTGAAAGTGGGTGCATGGTTATGGGTGAATGATTCGCAGACCTACTTGCTCATCTGTCTAACAGCTCTTCAGTAATTTGACCAAAACAGAAAAAGAGGTAAACACTACAAACTGCTTGAAATGTATAGATTGGAAGGAACACGGTGTTGTCTCTTTCATTTGTGGTTTGTTGTGCTCGAGAGTCAAGGCTGGGACATATTTTGTGCTGGCAGTAGGAAGCAGAAAATTGAGAAATCAGGAACAAGTGTTTGTTCGACTCTATGATGAAGTGACTGACTTAGCAAAAACAACAAAACAACAATAATCCGACTTTGGTGCCACAAAAGTCTTTCTGGTTTGGGCGGGGCCTTAGAGGATGGCAGAGGATATTTCATGTAACTCAAAAGAACTTTGCTGAATCAAAGTTTTTCTCTACCCTGGTGTTGGTCACCCATGGGAGTGAAGATAGGATCTGTATTTTATATGTAAACACCATGGTTTTTTTTTTCCTTAGCAGTTTTATTTTTTAAAAATTAAGATAAAATCTGTGTGTTGGCGTCAGACTCTCATTTGACATCATTCTGCACTTTGGAATTTAGGGAGAAAAACGCAGCTTATCTGCATTTTCTGAAGTGATGCTTTGCATACCCACGTACCTTGGCTTGTGATTATAGAAATATCGCCCACATTATGGGCTACCCATATTATGTCTGTGTTTAAGAGGCACGATCTGATTTCATGTTACACTGGCTTGAAAAATATTTCTTAGGCTCTTTGTGCCAGATGCAGAGAGGCAAAGGCCCTACCTTCCCAGAACGTACATTCTAGTTGGGTTTAGCGGCCTCTAAAGTGTCAACTTTTATATCTTGTGGAGCATGTGAACCTGTAGTTAAACTTCTGTGTCACACTTAAATTATGTTGATCAAAAAAAGTGAAAAAAATATTATATCTACTGTGCTTTCAAAAATAATTTAGTGAATTATTTATTTTTTAAAAGTTTTCACAGCACACCTACGATCCTTTCACGGCACACTGGTTGAAACTCAGTGCTCTAAAGAAACAGCCATTCCTGAGAGAAGCATGGTATGTCTGTACAGTAGCATCTCAAAGCACACCCTGGGAGTAAAATAAAGGCTGGGTCTGCTCTGCTCACCAAGACCCACATTATGGTGTGTGTCACATAATAGAAGTGCTATAAATACTTCTTAGAATAAATGATTGCATAAATGAATGTCTACATATTATAAAATCATAGAATACAGATTGTAATCCTTGGAGGCTGAGGCAGGTGGATTTGCCGGAGCTCAGGAGTTTGAGACCAGCCTGAGCAAGATAGAGACCCTATCTCTAAAAATAGGTATTGTGTCTGGCACCTGTAGTCCCAGCTACTTGGGAGGCTGAGGCAAGAGAATTGCTTGAGCCTAAGAGTTTGAGGTTGCTAAGAGGTGTGATACCACAGCACTCTACCCAGGGTGACAGAGTGAGACTCTGTCTCAAAATAAATAAAATAAAATAAAATAAAAACCATAGAATATAATACAGCAGAAGACAAAACAGATGAAAGACCAAAAGTTCACAGAGAGGAAAAATGATTTCTGAACCTGCGTTGATGAGACGTGTCTTGCTGAAGGGAAGAGCAGGAGCCCGTCTGAATTCAAACCCCAACTTGTGTGAACTGTGAGTCACTTAAGTTCTCTGAGCCTCTGTTTCGCCATCTGCAAAAAACAAGGATAACAATACCTATTTGAACACTAAGTGAAGCAATAGCATAGAAAGGGTATGTGTAAAAAAAAATACCCACCACTACAAGAGCTTTCAGAAATTTAAGACAGGGAGGCGCCTCTGGCTCAAGGAGTAGGGC
Source organism: Otolemur garnettii (assembly GCF_000181295.1). Classification (NCBI taxonomy): domain Eukaryota; kingdom Metazoa; phylum Chordata; class Mammalia; order Primates; family Galagidae; genus Otolemur; species Otolemur garnettii. Next base: position 1,585,403 of record NW_003852576.1, on the reverse strand, counting down.
ACCGGCCCCATATACCGGAGGTGGCGGGTTCAAACCCGGCCCTGGCCAAAAAAACTGCAAAAAAAAAAACCCCCCAGAAATTTAACACAGTATAATACTTAGCATGTTTATAATCTGGTCAGGAAGATAAGATCTAACCAAGGTAAAAGTTAAATAGAATAATAAAGTTAAGCAACCACCCCAAACTATAGGGATAACAGGTCACTGGGTAGCATATAGTGAATTGCCAAATAGGGGTTACCCAGGTAGTAACAATTTCATAATTCAGAGGTGGGAGAAGGCCTGGAGCACGTCTGCTGGGGCAGCGCTGGCCAACTACAGTTTTTTAATTGTGAGATTCTAAATGCATTCATTCATTTTTAACAAATATTTATTGAGCTACTAGGATGTGTCAGGGGCTAGGCTTCCTGCTAGGGACACAGGTGACCAAATGGACAAGTCTTGTTCTCGTGGAGGTTATAGTCTGATGGGGACAGCCAGGCAGTGAACAAAGAAAGCCACAAGTACTTAATTATAACCCACACTGAATGCTGTAGGAAAGCTTACAGCAAGAATGAGTGAGAAGAAAAGGAGGGAAACATCTAATTTGGGGTGTGGGGTGTGGCTTCCCTGAGGAAGTGGAGTTTGCATGGAGATCTGGAGAATGGAGGTAATCCCCAGTGCTTGGTGAAATAAGAACGTGGCTAAGCCAGATGAAGCAGCATCTTTTCTTTTTCTTTTTTTTCGTTTGTTTTTTCATTTAGCAGGCCCTGGCCGAGCTCCAACCTGCCACCCCCCGTGCATGGGGCCTATGCTCTAACCATTGAGCTATGGGTACTTGGCCAGCATCTTTTATTTCCACAGATAATTAATTTAGGGGTAGAAAAAAAAGCCGAAACACAACTTTTAGTTGTTCTGCATTCTGGACATGAGAGAAGAATCAGTTGTGAATGAGCACCACTCGCACACTTCCACGTGTGTGCCCTGCCCCCACGCACACGCTCTCCCCTCACTTTCTGCCCTTAGCGCTTCTGTCCCACTGCATAGTGTAATTTTTTTTTTTTTTTTGGAGACAGAGTGTCACTGTGTCCCTCTGGTAGAGTGCTGTGCGATCACAGCTCACAGCAACCTCAAACTCTTGGGCTTAAGCGATTTTCTTGCCTCAGCCTCCCAAGTAGCTGAGACTACTGGTGCCTGCCACAACGCCCAGCTATTTTTTTGTTGCAGTTGTAGTTGTTTAGCAGGTCCAGCTTGGGTTGGAACCCATATGGGCGCAGATCTGAGCATAGTGTAATTTAAAAAAGAATGTGGAACCCTCAATGAATACCAAACAATTAAAAGAAAAGGAATGTGGAAAGATTACTCCAGATCCCTAGCCTGTCTGCCCTGATGGTTCCCAAGGCTCCTGGAGAGAGAGGCTCAGGGAGGTGACTTTTGATTTCCAAAGCCTCGAAATCTTCCCAGACATGGGCCATGACATTTAGCAAGTCCACAGTGTTGCAGTTTCCATACCTGAGTTACTTATGCAGCTGGGGTCATTGCTGATCCAAATCAGTCTTCTTAGGTGACAACACAAGGCCACCCAGCTGTTGATCTTGCTGGGTCCTGTTTCCTAGAGCCACATCAGGAGCACAGCTGAAAAGGTCATTGATTTTTCAGGTCATACCCTCTCAACGCTCAGAGAGGTCATATGCTGTGGTGGCCATAGGCATGGGCTGCAGAGTTAGACCCTGTGGTTCCAGTCCTGGCTCTGCCACTTGTTAGTCTGTGACATGGATGGGTTACTTCTCTGCATTAATGCAAATCGGAGACACCCTTATCTGAAACCCTTTGTGTCAGATGTGTTTTAGAATCCAAAAATATTTCAAAATTCAGAAAGATAGTATGTTGCACATACCCAGTGTTACTTACCTCCTGGGCAGCAGTCCACCATCAGACTTGTCACTGTTTATTCAGCAAAGTGTGCGAATGCCTCCACATGCTGAAAGAAGTGAAGTCTGTAGAGAGCAGAGGTCCTCAAACTTCTTAAACAGGGGGCCAGTTCACTGTCCCTCAGACGTTGGAGGGCTGGACTGCGGGCCCCGGGACAAGTCGGCTGCTAAACAGGACAGGCAGCAGTGGCAAAAATACCCGGCGGGCCGTATAAATGTCCTTGGCAGGCCACATGTGGCCCGTGGGCCATAGTTTGAGTTTCTAAAAAATACTTGGGTTTTTGGAGTTGTAGTCTCTTTCATACAGGTGAAGTCTGTATGTCTTGGGAGATGACATATATGAAGTTTTTTCCTTTTTTTTGAAACAGAGTCTCACTTTGTCACTCTCAGTAGAGTGTTGTGTTGTCACAGCTCACAGCAACTTCCAACTCTTGGGCTTAGGCGATTCTCTTGCCTCAGCCTCCCGAGTAGCTGGGACTATAGGTGCCCACCACAATACTCGGCTATTTTTTGTTGTAGTTTGGCCAGGGCCGGGTTCGAACTTGCTACCCTCAGTATATGTGGCTGGTGCCCTACCTACTGAGCCAAAGGTACCATCATGGAGTTAAGCTCTTTTGTCTTTTTTTTTTTTAAGTTTGCTTTGCATACCCACTTTTTTTTTTGCAGTTTTTGGCTGGGCTGGTTTCAAACCCACCACCTCCAGTATATGGGTATATGGGGCCGGCACCCTAGTCCTTGAGCCACAGGCACCGCCCCTGCATAACCACTTTTTTCTTATGTGTTTTCTGTGCTGGGCTATTTGAATGATGTTAGAATCAAACCAGACCTCAAGTTCACTGTTGTGCCTGGTGTGTTGTTGGACTGCACTTGAAATGGAGAGAGGACAGGAAGTAATGACACGTGACTCAGTGACTGGGCTCTCGGATGGGAAGTCATGGTTGGGATGGTTAATGAGAGGAAGTGCATGCAGTTCAGTCAAATGAGCACCGAGAGTGGATTGAGGGCACTGGTGCCTGGGGAGCAATTCTGTTGAGCTCATCGTTTGTGGAGGCCTGGCGTCCGTAGATGGATAAGGCACTCTGCACCTGTAAGTGGTCCCAGGTCTGCTGATGTGCAGCATTTCTGAGTGAGCTTGGAGAACCCAGGTAACCTCTTAGCACCTGAGTCCTCAGCTTCAGAACAAAAGGATCGGAGTAGGTTACAGCTCAGGCCCCATTTTACCTTCAAAAGTCTGTAATGTAAAAGAATCACTTAGCAGAGGGTATTGGTTGACCACTGTCCATCACTCTGGGATTTAAATAAAGACCATGGGGATTTATTGTAACAAGAGGGACTTGAGGTAGATGCTGGAAGGACTTGTTCATAGTGATAGTGTTGAAACAGGTTTGAGTGAGGGCCTATTATCTCTCCCAGCAGGGGTGTTTTATTTCTTAAATATTGTCTGCTGCCAGGCTTTGCTTTAGGAGTTGGGGGTACCTTGGAGAAAGTTTCTTGTTTTTTTATTTTTTTGAGACAGAATCTCACTATGTCTTCCTTGGTAGAGTGCTGTGGCATCATAGCTCATAGCAACCTCAAACTCTTGGGCTCAAGCCATTCTCTTGCCTCAGTCCCTCAAGTAGCTGGGACTGCAGGCACCGGTCACAGTGCCTGGCTGTTTTTTTGTTGTTGCTGTTGTGTTGTCATTGCTATTTAGCCGGCCCTGGTCTGGTTCAAACCTGCCAGCCCCTGTGTATGTGATCAGTGCCCTACCCACTGAGGTGTGGGTGCTGAGCCAAGAAAGTTTCTTCTTCTGGAGCTCATGTTTCAGTAGGGCAGACAGATACTAAAAAATAATAAAAATGGGGAAGCACCTGTGGCTCAGTGAGTGGGGCGCTGGCCCCATATACTGGAGGTAGTGGGTTCAGACCTGGCCCCAGCCAAAAATTGCAAAAAAAAAAATAAAAATGTAATGCAATTTCTGTTAATAATATGTGCAGAGTAGTAAAATAAAGTAAGGAAGAGAAAGGAAATCCAAGGCTGGTGACTGGAGGATTCTTTTCCAAGAAAATCAGTGAAGACTTCTTGAAGGAGGTGACCTTTTGAGCAAAACCTATATCCAGTCTGGGAGACAGCTGGGGGCAGAGAGGGGAGGAAGGGGGCAGGGTGAAGGCTGGGAATGGAAGTTCCCGGTGGGGCCAACAGTGAGTGCCAAGGCCCGGAAGAGGGAAGGAGCTGGCTTGTTGAAGGACCTGCCAGAGGCCGCGGTGTAGCTTGAATTGTGAGGCTCTTGGAGAGAGGCAGAAACAAGGAAGAGACAAGCCCTGTCACACAGGCTCACAGAGGGAAACTCTGGATTTTATTCTAAGTGTGAGGAGAAGCCATTGGAGG
>NW_003852576.1:1574560-1580643 GCF_000181295.1 Otolemur garnettii | reverse complement strand
GCCCTACTCACTGAGCCACAGGTGCTGCCCTATATTTTTCTTTTAAAATAGGCTTTATGTGAAGATGGATTGCTTTCTAAAGGGAAAGCTTTGCCATTTTTTGAGTCAGTGCTTCTTTTTTTACCTCACTTTTTGAAAAAATACGCTATTTGATCCTCTCTCTTATTTCTTTCCTTTTCATCTACTTCCTTCTTTTCTCTCTCCTTCCCTCCCTCTCTTTTTAAAGCAAATCCTTAATATTTTATTAGATGCTTGGATTCCTCATGCTAAGGCTAATGTAAAACAACGCCGGGTACGATTTGGTTGATTTCATTGCTTTTTTTCTTTGTTCAAAGATATCTCGAGAACATTGACTATATTCACAGATGGTAGAATTAGAACATGGAGTTCTGCTTTCTTTGCTTCGAGCTGGTTTGAGACATGCTTGAGATGTGCTTCCTGCCCTGCGAAAGTGAAAGTTTGTACTAGAGTACATTACAATTAAGCCGCAATTTAAATTGAGGTGCAATCATCTTTGGAATTTATCAGCCACAAACCGTATGTATTTGTGGCAACCCTCTTTTCTTAGTTATTTCAAACTGTGACCTAAGCCCCGTGATGATCTGTAGACGCTCTCCCATGGAAGCAGGTCGGTTCACTCACTCTCTGTGACTTGGACAGGTATTTGCTGGCGGGCTGAGCTTGCCACCTACGCAGCTTAGTAACTGCCCACTTTGTGCTCAGGAAATACACCAAAACCACAAGAGGGCAGCTCGTCCGCTGAACCTCAGGGTGGAAAGGGCTGTCCTTCGGCCATCGGATAATGAGGGTGAAGACATCTGACTTCTTCAGATGTTTCTTGCGTAAGGAAACCTTTTTGCATTCCTAGCCAGGTTCGTCTATTCAAAGAGAGGATAACTTTGGAAAGTAAAAGTTTGAAGTTAAGTTCCTTCATGGTGATCAGTTTTTCCCTTCTCTTTGGAATATGGTTACCCAGTTCTCCTAAAATCTCTTATTCTTCCATCTTCCTTCCTTCAGTCTTTTTTGAAGTACAATTTACATATAATATCATATGTTTTGTGGGGGTTTCTTTGGGAGGGGGCGGACAGTCGTACTGTGTCGCCGTGGATGGAATCCCATTGTGTCGTCATAGCTCACAGCAACCTCAAACTCAAGGGCTCACGTGACCCTCTCGCATCAGTTTTTCTATCTTCAGTGGAGACGGGGGTCACTTGCTCAGGCTGGTTTTGAACTCCTGAACTCAAGCTCTCCACTCACCTCGGCCTTCCAGAGTGCCAGGATGACAGGCATGAGCCCCCCACGCCTGGCTAAATGTCACACATTTTTAAGTGATGACTTTTAACAAATGTATACAGCCCCACGTGGAACCACTGCCCCAATCAAGATACACAAAATTTCACTTTTTTTTTTAAACCTAGTCAAGTGCTTAGTGAGAAGATGGGTAAAAATAGAACAAGGAGTTCAGTCTGTGACCGGCTGTGAACGATCAGGTGAGGTAACTCACTCCCTGGCGACCAGCCCCTGATTTTCATCTCTCCGAAAAGTTTTCTCATGCTCCTCCATCGGCAGTCTCACCACGTCCTCTTGAACTTGAATACTTGGACACATTTTACCTGAGACAAAGCATTTTATAAATTAAAGTATTGGTCATGCATAAATAATACGGCCCATTAGAGGAAGCTGTGGGCGAGCCCTGGAGTGATCCAGAAATCAAACTCAGCTTTATTCCCAGACAGTTGGAGAGGTTTTTACCCTTTGTGGCTTTTTTTAAAATTTCAGATTAATATGAGGGGATGAATGTTTTAAGTTACATTGTTTTCATCTCTAAGGTAAAGTCCAGGTTGAAGTGGAGCCCTTCACCCAGGGGGCTGTGGTGCTTGCTCTAATCTGGCTCATAGTCAATAAAAGAGAGAACTGTCATTAACTGCACAATCACGAATTGCCCATTTGTTCTTTCATGTTTATTTCTATCTTAATTAACACTTCTTATACTTAAGTGGTTGTATTTAACTCCAGGGATCCTCTCCATGAGGGAAGTTCTCAATGTTTACAGATTGAGGAAAATAAAAGGAACCTGGGGAACCAACACGTGTGCTTTGAGAAAGGAATGAGTAAGGTTAGTTTCCTGACGGGAAATGAAGACAAGTGAAATTATTTATTTATTTAAATTCTTTTTTTTTAGAGACAGAGTCTCACCCTATGGCCCTCAGTAGAGTGCTGTGGTGTCACAGCTCACGGCAACCTCCAGCTCTTGGGCTTAGGCAATTCTCTTGCCTCAGCCTCCCAAGTAGCTGGGACTACAGGCACCTGCCACAACTCCCAGCTATTTTTTGTTGCAGTTTGGCCGGGGTGGGGTTGGCGCCCTGCCCAATGAGCCACAGGTGCCGCCCAATTTTTTTTTTTCCCTTAATCTCTGTTGCCCAGGCTAGAGTGCCATGGCATCATAGCTCTCACAAACTCAAACTCTTGGGCTCAAGGGATCCCCTTGCCTCATCGCCACCCCCACCCCAGTACCTGGGATTGTAGGCACTCGCCACAATGCCTGGCTAGTTTATTTCTATTTTTAGTAGAGATAGGGTCTCACTTTTGCTGATTTCAAACTCCTGAGCTCAAGTAATCCACCTTCCTCAGCCTCCTGGAGTTAAAGGATTAAAGGTGTGAGCCACTGTGCCTGGCCCAAGTAATAAAATTATTAATAAAACTTTCTTAAGAAACACATTTCTCATTGATCAGAGTAGACCCAGGTTAAAGAGCCAGTGCTTCTCTTTCTGTACATAATGCCCTTAGGCAGTGCCACGTGTGGCTGTGTCTGGACCACTTGACTATCCCAGTCCTGCACCCCGAGCCTTGAACACCAAGCATCCCTGCCTGCTTCTGTTTGCCCAATTCCTGCCTTCATGTCGTCCTGACAGGTCACCCTGCCTTTCACCCTCCTCTGCTGTGTGGTCAGACTGTTCTCTCTAACATGCAGTTCTGGGAATGTCACCTTCCTGATTGAAATGCCCACTGGCTCCCCGTGCAGTAGGAGGTGGACTCCTGGGTCCGTGCCTTGCCAGCGTCTCGTTCTGTCGCACTCCACTGCCCACCCCAGTCTGGCTGTGCCCATCTCATTGTCATTCTCCAAAGATGCTATGCTCGCTCATTCCCTGAACACAGGAACTGACTGTTCTTTCCAGAACATGCCCTCTCGTCCTCCATCCCTGTCTGCAGGGTGAACAGTAACTCACCCTTCAGGACTTGGCTTGCGTCATCCTTGGTTAGCCCAAGCAGACGTGGGATTGTCTTTTCCCCAGTTTCCACTGCCCCTGTGTATTATGGCCAGTGTCACACTGTTTTTTAATAGTCTCACTCCAACCCAGCCTCGTTAGTCTGTACCCTACTATATGGCAGTGACTTTGTCTTTTCACCATGGTATTTTTGCTCTAGCTCAGTTCCTGGACTCACATCTGGACTGTAGAGGACACATCCAGCCACTTTATTCAACACTGCTATTGCCAGCACATGGCAGAGGGCCTGGCTTATAGTATGTGTTCAGTTCCTATTTGCTGAAAATGTGAATCAAACTGTAATGATTTAGTCTGGGGATTGTGAACTGAAGGGCCACCAGCATAATCAAGACTTGGCCACCTCTTGTGAACTTGATAGCTGTAGAGACAATTTGTGAATTTGACAGCCGTAGAGACAGTGGTCTACCGGTAGACACGCTACTGTGTCCTGTTTAGTGCTACCTGCAGATCTATCATCATGCACTTTAGCCTGTGTCCCTCACTTGTTACCCACCAGGTCCTGGGACATGAGGTTGGGGGCTGGGAGAAGACAAGCAATGTATTTATTTGGTTTGGCTGCCATAACAAATGGGTGGCTTCCGTAGCAGAAATTTATTTTCTTGTAATTGTGGGGACTGGAAGTCCAAGATCAATGTTTTCAGCAGATTTGGTTTCCCTGGAAGTCCTTCTGCTTGGTTTGTAGATGGCCACTTCCTGCCGTGTCCTCACACAGTCATCCTCTGGTCTGTGTTACTTGTGAACTAATTTCTTCTTTCTTCTTCTTTTTCTTTGAGACAGAGTCTCACTGTGTCACCCTGGGTAGAGTGCCCTGGCATCACAACTCACAGCAACCTCAAACTCTTGGGCTCAAATGATTCTCATGCCTCAGCCACCCGAGTAGCTGGGACTACAGGCACCAGCCACAGTGCCCACCTATTTTTAGAGACAGGGTCTTGCCTTTGGTCAGGCTGGTCTTGAACTCAAGCAATCCACCCTCCTTGGCCTCCCAGAGTGCTGGGATTATAGGCATGAGCCACTGCACCCAGCACTAATTTCTTATAAAAACATTAGTCATATTGGAGTAAGGCCCACCCAATGACCTCATTTGATGATAATTACTTTTTTAAGGACCCTATCTCCAAGTTCAGTCACATTCTGAGGTACTGGAGATTAGAACTTTTATTTATTTATTTATTTGTTTGTTTGTTTATTTTTTGGTAGAGATAGAGTCTCACTTTATCACCCTCAGTAGAGTTCCATGGCATCACATAGCTCACAGCAACCTCCAACTCCTGGGCTTAGGCGATTCTCTTGCCTCAGCCTCCTGAGTAGCTGGGACTACAGGTGCCGGCCATAACGCCAGGCTATTTTTTGTTGCAATTTGGCCAGGGCTGGATGTGAACCCACCACCCTTAGTATATGGGGCCAGCGCCCTACCCACTGAGCCACAGGCGCTGCCCAGGACTTTGATTTACTATTCAGGGCGGGGGGGGCATGATCTGTCTTATAACACTGTGGTCTCCAACCCCTAACCTGTGGACCAGTACCTATCTGTGGCCTGTTAGGAACACAGTGGAGGTGAGGCGGAGGTGAGCACAGTGGAGCGGGGAGTGAAGCTTCGTCTGTATTTACAGCCGCTCCCCATCACTCGTATCACGGCCTCAGCTCCACCTCCTGTCAGATGAGGCAGCCTTAGATCATTTTCTTTTTTATTTTTGAGACGGAGCCTCAAGCTGTCACCTTGGGTAGAGTGCTGTAGCGTCACAGATCACAGCAACCTTCAACTCCTGGGCTTCAGTGATTCTCTTGGCTCAGCCTCCCAAGTAGCTGGGACTATAGGTGCCTGCCACAATGCCTAGCTATTTTTTGGTTTTAGTTGTCATTGTTGCTTGGCAGACCTGGGCCAGATTTGAACCCGCCAGCTCTGGTGTATGTGGCTGTTGCCTTAGCTGCTTGAGCTACAGGCACTGAGCCAGCATTAGATTCTCATAGGAGCATTAACCCTCCTGTAAACTGTGTGCACAAGGGATCTGGGTTGCACCCTCCTTATGAGACTCTAATGCCTGATGATCTGACGTGGAGATGTAATACCCTTGAACCGTCCTGAAACCATTGCTGACTCCCTCTACTCCTTATCCCTGCAACAGTTGTCTTCCAGGAAACCTGTCTCTGATGCCAAGAAGGTTTGGGACTGCTGCTATACCAGGAAAGACAGGATCTCAAGTATGGAGATCTCTGTTTTGCATCTGACTCCTGCTTTGTAACATGCCAGTAAGAGGGGACCCAGGAACCATCAGAGTGCATTCTGCTCACTGAGGCAGAATCTGGGTGACTATGATGTGCACCTGCTCAGGCACCCAGTCTCCAGTCAGCTCACTTTGATCTTGGTGCCATATTCATGTTTCTTACACAACTGACATGCAGTCAAAATGCCAGGTAGAACTTAGGTGCTTTTCGGTTTGGAAATATATACCCTTTCATTCTATTTGTTCCAAAAACTGGTGTGTAGTTTGCAAACAGGTTCTGTGGACAGCAGAGGTAAAAGGTGTGCAGTGACATGGCACCACCTCCGTGTGCTATTATCAAACAGCCAGGTCCTTTATTGCCCTTGAAACGGGCACAGATACTCGTGACACAGGTTGGACTCAGAAGCAAGTCAAACGCCAGGTTTCTGTGGGTCAAAGTTCTTTCCAGCACTGTATGTTAATCAGAAGCTCAGCTTTGGTTAATTTGGCCATGGCATCGGGAAGAACTTTGGAACAAATGATTACTAGGTTGGATGGCAGGAGTTAGCATAAGTCAGTATTTTCTTATCCA
>NW_003852576.1:1571882-1573804 GCF_000181295.1 Otolemur garnettii | reverse complement strand
CCATGGCACTCTACCATGGGTGATCAAGTGAGACTCTTGTCTCAAAAAAATTAAATAAAACACCAACAAATCACAATGCTTTTAAGTGATTTTTAGTGCGGTGATTTCCCTATAGGACTGCAATGTAAGGTAAGAATTGTAAATGAATATGCTAATCATAGCTCCAGATCACTGAGTGTTTTCTGTGGTCCAAGCCCCAAGGACTTTATATATCTGTTGTCACAATAGCTCTGACAGTTGGGTAAGGTCAGGCCCACATTAGATGAGAAAAACTCAGAGGCTCACAGAGGTTGAGTAAACTGCCAGGGATCAGCCCATCAGCCCCTTAGCAGCCGTGTGCTGACTTTTGAGCAACCTGGTCGAACGCATGAGTTTCTGCTTCCTGCTACTCCAGCTCTCTATACACTTTTCTCCTTCTCTCCTTGGCAGCGTAAGGTGTTTATTTTCTTTGAATGTCCTTTCACTAACATGAAACCAACCAGCCTTGGCTCAGCGCCCATAGTACAGTGTATATGGCACTGGCCACATGTACCAAGGGTGACGGGTTCGAGCCCGGCCTGGACCAGCTAAACAATAATGACAACTGCAACAAGAAAATAGCTGGGCCTTGTGGTAGGCGCCTATAGTTCCAGCTACTTGGGGGGCTGAGGCAAGAGAATCACTTAAGCCTTAGAGTTTGGGGTTTCTGTGAGCTGTGACGCCATGGTACTCTACCAAGGGTGACATAGTGAGACTGTCTAATAAAAAAAAAAAATAGCCTTGAAGAGCTGGCAGAGGGACGTGACCTATTACCCCCCATATGTGGGCCAGTGGAAATGTTGTGTAGTGCCTGGTTCTATGCCTTCCCTTGGAATTCCATGCACACAGGAAGGGGTGTGACAATAGCAGATTATCCTATTTCTTCTTCTTTCCCCTTTCTCCTCCATTGCACTTAGTGGTCACTAAGTACAGACTCCTTGTCATCTATCTTTGGGTCAACAGTGCCACCTTCTCCATTTCACAGTTCATGTGGCCAAGGCATCAGAGTGGCCCCTTGCACCAGAGCACCAGTGGGGACTGACAATCCCTGGCACACCGAGGAGGTTTGGTAAGTCAGCATTAGCCTCGCATGGCTCAAATGAACGTAATCCAGGGGTGGGGAAAAGTAGGCGAGCATGGCATTGGGACATCCGATGCTAATCCCTCTCTCTCTTTTTCTTTTTACAAACACATATTGTTTTTGTTTGCTTAATTTACTAGGCCAGAGTGCCCTGTGTATTTGTAAGCATGAATGTCCCCAAGGACACCCACAGTCAGAATTACAGAGCTGTATTTGAAGGATTTTGCTTGAATTCTTTTAAGACTGATTTTCATGGAAATGCTGGTGGTCTGTATGAATCAGGCCCACGTGCCCTGAGGGACCAAGGTCTTTTTATTTTTTTTTGAGACAGAGTCTCACTTTGTTACCCTTGGTAGAGTGCTGTGGCATCACAGCTCACAGCAACCTCCAACTCCTGGGCTTAGGCGATTCTATTGCCTCAGCCTCCCAAGTAGTTGGGACTACAGGTTCCCTGGCACAACGCCCGGCTATTTTTTTGTTGCAGTTTGGCCGGAGCTGGGTTTGAACCCACCACCCTTGGTATATGGGGCCAGCACCCTACTCACTGAACCATAGTCGCCACCCAAGGGACCAAGCTCTTATCTATGGCTTTAACTCTGAAGGTGCTACTTTCCTACACATTTGAGTTCTTCCCACAGTGTTACCTGTTTACTGCATGTCACCAACTCCAGAGTGCATCCTCTCCTCCTGCGCTCACCCCACCTCCGCACATAATTATGGAGACTCAGTCTCAGTGAAACATATTTCACAGCTTGGTGCCTGTGGCTCAAGTGGCTAAGGTGCCAGCCACATACACCTAAGGTGGCAGGTTCGAATCCAGCCC
>NW_003852576.1:1568408-1570920 GCF_000181295.1 Otolemur garnettii | reverse complement strand
AATGTGTGGGGAAATAGCATCTTCAGAGTTCAAGCCACAGCATGGGCATGTCCCCCAGGGCACGTGGGCCTGATTGGTACAGACTTTAAGATTTGTAAAATGTCCTTGTCGTGGGGCCATACAGGTGACAGTACACTAATCTTACAATCCAGAGACGCAGGGGAATCGTTAATGTTCTCTGCCAACTTGCTGTGTGCCAGGCCCTGTGCTGGGTGCTTGATGTCACGAATTAAGAGGCAACCACAGGCAACTGTAATTGCCAAGGGAGACATTAAATAATTAAGAGTAATGAGTGGGCTGCTGAAGAATTGTGGGGTGTTAAGGGAGTTTAAAACAGGAGGACCCATTGTAATCCGGGGTTGGGGGATGACCATCAGGGGAAGGTTTCCTGGAGTTTAAGCCTTGTTTTAACTGAGCCCTGAAGGACAAGGAGTGGTCTACTAGGCAGAAGGGGATTGGGGATGGATGGTAGTGACCAGGCAGCCTGTGTGGTGGTCCCAACTCTGGAGAGGGAATGACAGGTGAGGGGGAATAGGGAGGGAGAGTAATTTTAGATGAATAGGTGTGTCTTGTAAAATGAGGACTTAGCCAAACTTCTGGAAGATTCTAATGAAAACCTTAAAGAGATCGATTTCAGACTGATGACCAGTTGCTTTTGTGGTTCAGACAAAGTTCCTACCTTGTCTATCAGCATTATTTCCTGGAGCAGAATCCCAAGTGCTGCTAATTTTCCTCAAATCTGTGTTCTCAATTCCCCTCGCTAGATGGTCATCCGCTTCTAATGAGAGGTTGTTTTCACAAGCAAATGTACCTACTTTTCTTTTTCTCTGCTTTCTTAATAGCAGTGGGGACGGCGCTCCTTGGCACAGTCTATGAATATGATCCCTCCACCCAAAGGCGAGATTAAACGAAAAGTAGATTCTTTGAACAGAATGAACAGGGCCCAGCTACTTCTGGAGCAGTGCGGGATTCTCAGATTTCAAACCTTCGTGCTCCGTGTTGACATTTTCTATTGCAGATCCTGCTGCCCTGGGGCACTGTGGCCAGTATCTAAATGGACAGGTACAGAAAGTGACACACTTAGACTCACACACACACACCACACCCAGAGCCTTGGGCCCACTGACTGTCATCTCCCACGCTTGCTGATTTCTTAGTCATGAGTAAATTTAGTGCAGTCACTTTCCGAGAAGTCTGTTGAGTGCAGGGGCTGACCAGAGTGAGACTGATATTTTTAATAGACATATTATTTTTTTCTTTTTTGGAAACTTTTACCTCAGTCTGAGATGAGACTGGTTAGTTTCCACCATACAGAAGGAAAGAGAATCACTGACCATGAATGCTCTTGCCTCAGCCTCCCATGCCCAGCATAGTTGCAGTTGTCATTGTTGCTTGGCAGGCCCAGGCTGGATTCGAACCCGCCAACTCTGGTATATGTGGTTGGTGCCCTTGCTACTGAGCTACAGGCACCGCCTCACCTGGCTATTTTTAGAGATGAGTTCTCACTCCAGCTCAGGCTGGTCTTGAACTGGTGAGCTTAGGCAGTCCACCCGCCTCCGCACACTCCACAGTGCTGGGATTACAGGCATGAGCCTGGTCTTAACTTTTGAAAAGGAACGGCCAGGCCTGGCACAATGGCTCATGCCTGTAATCCTAGCATTTGGGAGGCCAAGGCGGGTGGATTATTTGAACTCACAAGTTCGATACCAGCCTGAGCAAGATCAAGACCTCGGTCTCTACTAAAAATAGAAAAACTGAGGCAAGAGGATTGCTTTGCGCCCAAGAGTTGGAGGTTGTTGTGAGCTGTGTGACACCATGGCACTCTACTGCGGGCGATAAAGTGAGACTCTATCTCTACAAAAACAAAAATAAATTTCACTAAAATCACTTGTATCACGAGAAGAGACATCTTTTGGAAAATGACCTTCCTGTCATTTTGTTCTAAAAAGGCAGATTCTAACCCAAAGAAGACTTAAGCTAATCTCTTTAGAGTTGTGCAGCTCCTACAGTTCATATGAAGGCGAAACCTACAGAAGAACACACTCTCCAAAAGTCAAGCCACTGAGTTGAAACAGACTTGCTTTTGTTTGGTCAGCTACAGAGTGACTTCAGGCCGCTCTGCCAAGAGGCAGGTTCTAAAACTGAGTTTTCTGCTTCTTCACTTAAAAGCAGAAGTTGTTTACCCATCACACATTACTTGTTACTGTTTCTTTTGTACAACACGGGAAAGCGGGGAGACAAGGGCTGGTAATTTAGTTAGACTCAAATTAATAAACCTACATAGGACTGTCCTATGAAAGATACTGGAGCAAGTTCATGAGGGATGCAAAGAAAATTGAGACATTATCCTGCCCCCCAGCAGAGTTTAAGAATAAGAGTTTAATTAATAGGGTGATGCATGTGGCTCAGTGAGTAGGGTACTTGCCACATATCAAAGCTGGTGGGTTTTGAGCCCGGCCTGGACCTTCTAAAACAATGACAACTGCAACCAAAAAATAGCCAGGCGTTGTGG
>NW_003852576.1:1564460-1568207 GCF_000181295.1 Otolemur garnettii | reverse complement strand
TTTATGCATGTAAACCTGTAATTACCATGATGATTTTAAAAAAAGGGGAAGAACTTCCCAAGACTTAGTGTTGGAATAATTGGGCCCAACTCATACTTAGCCCTTTGTAGATATGGCCAGTCAGTGACTTACGACATTCCTATAAGGTGGAATGTGGCTCTTTTCTGGACTTACATAACTGTTTGGAAAGCCCTGGGTTTTGTATGGTAAAAGAACGGAGAGTTACACTTGATGACTTACCCTTTTCAAAAGTTGTATTCGTGGGAGCAAGTGCTTCACAGATCTAGTGGTTCCTTTGGCCACCTGCTCTTTGATGACTTTTCAAAACCGACAGGGGAAAGAGGTGGGTGTGATAAGCTGGCAGGCAAGCAGATATTTGCCTACAAAAGGAGGCCTGTCTTCCTAAAAGGAAGAAGTTTCTTCTTACCATGGAAAAGGAAAAAGAAAGCTGTGGGCCTAACAAACTGTGTGTATCTTTTGGCAGAACAACAGTCGATGATGGCTTGATGCTTTGTGGGAGGCTGTTTAATGCTCTGAAAAGCAAGGAGCACACTCCGAAGTTATTAGGCAGAAATCTGTGGCTAATGTCAACATCGGACCTTTAGGCAAATTTCATGGGTGACACTCAAATGTCAGCGCTGAAGTTTCTGAGAACAAGGTTTTCAGATCAATCATTAGACGTGCATGCACCTTATGAGTTGGGGCCTCATCTGTGTTGGTTAAAACGGGCCGCCCCCAGGTGTGTCCTCAGTTGTGGCATCAAGAGCAGACAGAAATAGAATGTCCGACATTCACTTCAGCCGTGCTCACCGGTGTCTGTGCTGGTATTGGCTGCCAAGAAATAACAGTAACAGGACAACCATGTTGCTCTCGTATTCTGTGTGCGAAATAAATGAGGTTCTTTTGAAGCTAAGAACACGATGAGCACAATATAAAAAACACCCCAAGCAAGGAATGAAGTGGTTATTGAGATATTGGACAGGACGGGAGTGAAATGGTGCTGAACACAAACAGGAACAAGGCCTTTCGATGGAGGCCTTGATTGGGGCCGTTCAATCTTTGTTCATCTCTGTACCTGTATAATCCAAGTGATTCTTCAATCGCAAAATACTGGAGCTAGAAGGAAGTCTAGAGGTGATGATGAAAATAGCACGGATCATTAACATGTATGGAGTGTTTACTGTTTGCCAGCCAGGTGCAGGAGAATTCCTTTTTGCCTTGTGTAGACTCTTGATTTCTACCATAATCCTATAGAGAAGGTGTCAGGATTTCTATGTTGCAAATAAGGATGCTGGGGTTTAAACAAGAGCCAGGAACTTAAAGGTCACACCTAGTCAAACGCTGAGGCCACAGCCTGCCCTTTTAAAATACTAGCTCCTTGGAGGGCTGAAGGATCCTTAGGAGAGGTCACATTCATTGAGGATCCAGCCAGGTCCTCAGGAGTGCTCTAACTTACAGTTCAGTGAAAATGACCAAAGGATGTGTTGAAAAGGACAGACCCTACACTCTGAAATAGAAACTATATGTATGTAGTTTACTATGCAATTATAAATATATTGGCAGGTGCTATTTGGCCTCTGGTTCCCCCATCACTAAGGAACTTGGTAATGGCACAGTATGGATCCTACACTGCTCCTCTGACCCTTGAACTGTTTTCAGTTCTGGGGAATCTTCTAGTGCTTGTTGTTGTTGTTATTTTGAAACAAAGTCGCACTCTGTTGCCCTGGCTAGAATGCCCTAGAATGCTGTGGTGTCACAGCTCACAGCAACCTGAAACTCCTAGGCTCAAGTGATCCTCTTGCCTCAGCCTCCCAAGTAGCTGGGACTACAGGCGCCTGTCACAATGCTCAGCTACTTTTTCTCTTTTTAGTAGTGACAGGGTCTCGCTCTTGATCATGCTGGTCTCTAATTCCTTATCTCAAGGGATCCTCCCATCTTGGCCTCCCAGAGTGCTAGGATTATAGGTGTGAGCTCCCAGCCTGTCCTTCATTTTCAATTGTTTTGTGAACCTTAAAAAAATACCAATGTAAAATAAATATATAAAAAAAAATACCAGGGCGGCGCCTGTGGCTCAAAGGAATAGGGTGCCGGCCCCATATTCTGGAGGTGGCAGGTTCAAACCCAGCTCTGGACAAAAACTGGCAAAAAAAAAAAAAAAAAACAAAAAACCCAGGCACAGGTGCCACTCACTGAGTCTCTGATTTAATCAGTTTGAGGAGGAAAGCCCAGGCATCAGACTTTTAAAATAACACCGCAGTTGAGTCTCAGGTGCATCCCATGTGGACAGCCCTGGTGTAGTTTGCTTCTTAGAATGCCTGTGTATTTCCCTTTCCTACCTGAGAGCATAAATTGTGTTCTCTAGCAGCTGTTTTTGTCGTTATTTTCCTTACGGTCTGTGAAGATGGTGTGGGCTTTGAAAACCTTTGGCTTCTATCTAGGAAGCAGGTATTACTCCGTGGTAGAGTCCTGTCTGAAAATGGCCCCCCTGTTAACATGGCCACATCCCTTGTCCCATGATCCACAGCTGCAGATCATCTTGCTCAGAATGTACAGTTTACTTACACCTAAAATCTTACAGCTTGCAAGGTGCTGAATGCCATCAGTGCAGACTAAAGATAATTTCTACATGTGCCTCAGTCTCCCAAGTATGTCACTCAAAATACAGAGGCCAGGTGTGGTGGCTCATGCCTATAATCCTAACACTGGGAGGCTTGGGGCAGGTGGATTGCTTAAGCTCAGGAGTTCAAGACCAGCCTGAGTAAGAATGAGACCACATCTCTAATAAAAGCATGAAAAACTGAGACAAGAGGATTGCTTGAGCCCGAGAGTTTGAGGTTGCTATGAGCTATGATGCCACAATACTCTACCCAGGGCTACAAAGTGAGACTCTGTCTCAAAAATATAGTAAAATAAAATACATACATATATATACTTGTACACATTTTAGTTCCATTTTAGGTCTTGGTAGAGGAATGTCTCAAAAAAAAATCTCACTTGGGGTGGTGCCTATGGCTCAGTGGTAGGGCGTAGCCCCATATACCGAGGGTGGCCAGCTACTCCGGAGGCTGAGACAAGAGAATCACCTATGCCTAGGAGTTGGAGGTTGCTGTGAGCTGTGATGCCAGAGCATTCTACTGAGGACAACAAAGTAAGACTCTCTAAAAAAAAAAAAAATCTCACTTGGCCTTTAATTAGATACCAGTGAGAAAACGTTGAGAAGTTGGTGTAGCCTAGTGCCTAGGCAGGCCTAGAACTCAGGTCTTTCGATGCCAGTGATCTTTCCTGTTCACCTCACTGCCTCATTTAAAGTTTTCTTTCATGGTATTTCCTCTTCATTCACTCCACCACCTTCCTAATCCACATCATAATTTTATTTCTAAATTATTGTAGTACGGCTCGGCCCCAGTAGTTCAGTGTTCAGTGGTTAGGGCTCCAGCCACATACACCAAAGCTGGCGGGTTCTAACTCTGCCCAGGCCTGCTAGACAACAATTGCAACAACAAAATAGCTGAGTGTAGTGGTGGATACCTGTAGTCCCACCTTGGGAGGCTGAGGCAAGAAAATTGCCTAAGCCCAAGAGTTTGAGGTTGCTGTGAGCTGTGATAATACAGTACTCTATTGGGGGAGACATAGTGAGACTGTCTCAAAAATAAATTAAATAGCAGACTCGGCGCCTGTGGCTCATACACCTAAGGTGGCGGGTTCGAATCCAGCCCCGGCCCGCCAAACAACAATGATGGCTGCAAC
>NW_003852576.1:1560053-1563797 GCF_000181295.1 Otolemur garnettii | reverse complement strand
GTGCCTGTAGTCCCAGCTACTTGGGAGGCTGAGGCAGGAGACTCGCTTGAGCCTGGGAATTGGAGGTTGCTGCAAGCTGTGATGCTATGGTACTCTACCCAGGGGGACAGCTTGAGGCTTTGTCTCTAAATAAATAAATAAATAAAAGGGAACCTTTTAAAAAAAAAAAAAGAAACTGACTCAAAAATAAAAACAAAATGTCAACAGTGATTGAACTTGAACAGTACATGTGTGACTTTGAATTATTTGATTTATTTTCTATTGATTGTAGAGACAGGGTCTGGCTATATTACTCAGGCTGGTTTTGGACTCCCGGCCTCAAGCAAATCGCTAGTGTTGGCCTCCCACAGTGCTGGGGTTATAGGCGTGAGTCACCACACCCAGCTTGAATTCTTTTCCTTTGTGGTATATACATTTTGTATACTAAACAAGTATTGCTTTCCTAAGAGAAAACCAAAGCTAGTACTGTGATAGCCTCTCTACTGGTCTCTGAAAGTATATGCCCATTGTACAACCCATCGAGGCTAGGAGAGTGCCTTCCTGAAACATTTTCTTCACCCTCAGAGTCTCCTGCTGCTTAGGCAGACAGTCGTAACCTAGCCCTGCCCTTGTCTGTGCACTTTTCTCCCAGCCCAGCCAGCACCTCCCTCCCTTCCTGGGTGGCCAGCATCCTCCTGTGCCAGGAGCAGGGGAGAGCCATTTAGGTCCTTTGTTCCTGCCTTCCTCCCCATGGAGAACCCCTTTCCAAGCTCAGCTCAAGTACTTCCACCCTCAGCTTGCCTTTGTCACCTTTGATCTGTAGCAGGAAAGAGCTCGCTTTATGTGCCAAATCCAGGCAGTTGGAAACGCTAGGGTGGAGAATCTTGAGAGCCAGCCCCTGTTCAGAGGGTGAGAGTTCTGGGATTCACAGTAGTTTCTGCTGTAGGCACAAGAAGGGGAAAGACACGAGGTGTAATATGCCATTTCCCATCCGGGTCTGTAACCACCCTTTTAGACCTACCATCAATATGGCAGCTACTGGCCACTTGTGGCCATTTACATTTAGATTCGTTAAAATTAAATATGGTTTGACTTAGCTATATTTTTCAACTTGCTCCTGGATTTAGCAGGTTATTAAATTCATATTCAACTTAAGGTATTTTTGACTTATGGTGGCCCTATGGTACGAGGACAGGCATGGGAACAATTACAAAGTTCAGTCTCCTAGTCACAGGACTTACATTTCATGTGCTCAGTGGACACGTGGCCACTGGCTACCGTATTGAACAGCGAAGATATGGAGCCTTTCCACCATTAGGCAGCCCTGTGTTAGACATATAGTTACATGGCAATATAAGGCCTAACGTGGCTGGGCTTAGTGGCTCACGCCTAAAATCCTAGCACTCTGGGAGGCTGAGGCAGGCCGATTGCTTGAGCTCAGGAGTTCAAGACCAGCCCGAGCAAGTGTGAGACCCCCGTCTCTAAAAATAGCCAGGCATTGTGGTGGGTGCCTGTAATCCCAGCTACTTGGGAAGCTGAGGCAAGAGGATCTCTTGAACTCAAGAGTTTGAGGTTGCTGTCAGCTACGCCATTGCACTCCACCAAGGGGAGACTGAGACTGTGTCTTAAAAAAAAATGATTTTATGCAAAAATAACCTTGTAGTCTTTTGAAGTTTATGAAAGAAAGAAAGAAAGAAAAAGGAAAAGATATAACAGAAGCCAATAGCCTGCAAAGCATATAATATTTGCCACATGGCTCTTGGGAGAAAAAGTTTGCCACCTCCTGTTACTAAATGACCTTTGTGGACAGACCCAGCCAACCGCTTTTTAAGGCATTTCGTTTCCGGAAGTCTTATGAGGGCTCATGACTCAGACAGTGGTGCTCTGCGCTGTAGAGAACCCTGTAGGTGGAGACAGGCAGCCAGACTGGTGGGGAGGAGACTGGGGACACTTGGCTGCGTCCCCTGTGCCCCGCACATGGACTAGGAAGCCAGCAGGGCCCTGTGTTCAGAAGGTGGAGAGCCAGTCCGTGGATCCGGAGTCTGTATGTTCAGGAATCTGATGAGTCACAGTTCCCGGCTATGTCCTCTTTGCCATTGAGCGTCGGCAGGAATTAATTCTCAAGGCCCCATGAAGGGGAGAGCTGGTCGCTAAGGGCGAAGGCCCACGTTACATTTCAGTTTGTCCTGTTTTTCTTTTTGTTCTAGCTGCTTCTCCTGGCGGCACTTGAGGGATCTAGATTGGGTGGGCAGATAAAGGCACGGAGCTGGGGAGGCAGGACCCAACCTTCAGGGCCCAAGGCTGGGCATGCAGTATCTAGACACAGATAGCAGCTGCCAGGTGGCCTGAGGCTGGCTGCAAAGGTGACAGTTTCTCTTGAGGACTCTTTTCTTTCTGCTGCCCCCTGGCCAGGTATCCAGGGCCTGTGGACTCCCCCAGACCCTCTTTCTCCCTTTCTCTAGGGGTTCACCAAGACCTGGCTTCTCAGACGCACCTCTTCTTAATTATCTAACACGCCCATTTGGGTAGCTTCCCCCTCCCTTATTTATTTTTATTTCTTCTCTTTGGGTCCCTTTCTTTCCTCCAGGCTATTTTCAAAGTTCTGTTGTCTTTGGCTGTTGTATACACAACTGCCCTTAGCATAATCCAGTGTGCCTCTCCTCTAAGAAATCTAAATTGGCGAAACAAAAAATATTTGAAAGGCAAATCTTCCCTTTGTTTAAAAAAAAAACATGCAATCTTTCCCATATAAAAGACTGGTACTTCTCCCTCCGGTTATTATTACCTGTACCTTCCATCATGGCAGCTGGTATGTGGGGAAGGCCCCCTAGCTGGCGGCAAGCAGATTCATTGTTGTGTTTGCAGGTTGTATAGCACGATGGAGGGCACATCCTTGCCCCCGTGCTGGCTCGTAGAAATATTTACTTTCCTACTATCAAGCCTGAGCTCATTATCCTGTCACCTGGGTCAGATCAGTGTGAGAGACAGGACCTTGGCTTACTTACAGCGATGGCTGGCTGGCTTCAGTTGGTGGAGAGGCATTTGGAGAAATTCACAAGTTACCCTCAAGGATGATGGTAGCCTGGCACTGGCTCCCAGGGTCTTTCAATTAATAATAGTAGTGAGCAGGGGCTGTGACTCTTGCTCCATGCTGGAATTCTCAGCTTGTCGCCACGCCCAGGAAAGCATCCGGGTTCCTAATGGCGACGGCGGGTCTGCTAGAATTCTCTGAACATAGCACTTAATGCAGAACACACAGAAAGAGAGAGAAAATGACTAACAGAAATTGATGTACTAAAATCGAGATGCAAATATACAGAGAAGCCCACCGCCTGTGGGAATCCCCTGTGTTCAGAGTTGAGGATAACCTCGTACCTCCAAGCTGAGTGGTGGTTCCAGTCTTGCTTTCCACCTATGATTTGTGTCACTTGACTTCTTTGGCTTTCTGTTTCCTCATTTAATGAGAAGACAAGGATCATATTGGAACACGTAAATAGGATTTTGGAGAAGGTTGTTTATGTTTAGAATGACACAGCAGGGTCTAAGTGAGTGTGTGTGTTGTGTAGGGGTACGGGCCAGTGCAGTGTTTCTCAAATGTTTTGAGGTCTGGACATTTTAACATGCTCATAAGACGTAAAGCAGTAAATAGTTTCTTAGTATAAGAATGTCCCCTGGGTGGTGCCGGTGGTTCAGTGAGTAGGGCGCCGGCCCCATATGCCAGAGGTGGCGGGTTAAAACCCAGCCCTGGCCAAAAACTGCAAAAAA
>NW_003852576.1:1548408-1560033 GCF_000181295.1 Otolemur garnettii | reverse complement strand
GTCCCAAAATTGCATAGAATATACTTATACTAAAAAATTACTCAGGGTGGCCCCTATAGCTCAAGTGGCAAAGGCACCAGCCACATACACCAGACCTGGTAAGTTTGAATCCAGCCGGGCCTGCCGGACAACAATGACAACTACAGCCCAGAAAAATAGCCCGGTGTTGTGGCGAGCACCTGTAGTCCCAGCTAGTTGGGAGGCTGAGGCAAGAGAATGGTTTACGCCCAAGAGTTTGAGGTTGCCGTGAGCTGTGATGCCATGGCACTCTACCCAGGGTGATAACTTGAGACTCTGTCTCAAAAACAAACAAACAAACAAAAAACCCAAAACTTTTCATGTTCTGTTGCATTACAATCTATTGGCCTGAGTTGAACTTTGGATAAATCCCTTAGCAGTGCGTGATTCTGTAACAAGCATTGATCCTTTGGAAAATATTGGTTCATTGAGTTGTGAAGATCTTCCAAATGTTGATACCTTTCCATGTACATATAATATTAAAAAATCTCATTTATTCATGCCACAACTGATCTCATTCGCAAAGCCTTTCTTTATTGATAAGCAGGCAAGCTCGTGGTGGTAAACACAAGTTCCCCTACATTTTAACTTTTGAAAGTTTCGAGTTTGTCGTTGAAAACAAATACTATCAGTTGTGTTGTTTGATGTGACCGGCTCGTTCTTTTTCTAGAAAACATCTGCCAAATACTCAAGTCTAAATAACCCTAGTTTGTTCTTTCAAGTACAAATGGCATTTCAGGACAAAAGCAGCTAGGTTAGCCTATGACTCAGTCACACAAGTGATTTTTCTTGAGACAATGGTCATAATTGTTATTCAGTAGAAGTACTTTATCATACTTCCCACTTCATCATACAGAATATGAAAATAAATACCTAAGAGTTGATTTAATAAAATTAATATTTTACTACTTTATCAAATACATTCTTTTTTTTTTTTTTTGAGACAGAGTCTCATTCTGTTGCCCTGGGTAGAGTGCCATGACATTGTCATAGCTCAAGCAATCCTCTTGCCTCAGCCTTCTGAGTAGCTGGGACTACAAGGCACCTGCCACAACGCCCAACTAGTTTTTTCTGTTTGTAACATTTGAATGTTTTTAGTAGAGATGAGGTTCTCTCTATTGCTCAGGCTGGTCTCAAAACTCCTGAACTCAGGTGATCCACTTACCTCAGCCTCCCAGAGTGCTAGGATTATAGGCATGAGCCACCACACATTCTTTGGGAAAACTGACTTAAAAAAGAAACTTTGATTTGAGTGTCTGGTGATGAAAAATGCTGTAATTACTAGCATGCTTGCTGGCACTGCCTTTCATAATGCCAGGAATTTTATTTTATTTTCTTGAGACAGGAGCCTCAAGCTGTCCCCCTGGGTAGAGTGCTGTGGCATCACAGCTCACAGCAACCTCCAACTCCTGAGCTTAAGCAAGTCTCCTGCCTCAGCCTCCTGAGTAGCTGGGAACACAGGCGCCCGCCCCAAAGCCCAGCTATTTTTTGGTTGCAGCTGTCATTGTTCTTTGACGGGCCCCGGGCTGGACTTGAACCTGATACCTTAGGTGTATGTGGCTGGCACCTTAGCCACTTGAGCCACAAGCGCGGAGCCAAGTGCCAGGAATTTTACCCACCACTGCCTTTTCGTCACTGGTGCAAATGTAAATAGAGTGAAAAAGAAAAATATGTTATAATATTATTTAGGGTCTTGGCATTTCCCAGGGGCCTGGGGACCTCACTCTGAGAATTGCTGGTCTCGTGGGTGCTGTGCCCACAGACAGACAGCGCTGCCCAGTATAGAGCCATCCTGCGCTCACCTCACCTGTTCGAGCCTCTCTTTCCTTGGCAATTTGGGAAAATACCAAAGGTAGCTGGGACCTTCTTGAGAGTTCTGTGATGCGGCTGTGCTGCGTGATGCTGTTTCTGAGGCCTCACTTCGAACATTCTTTGAAGCCCTCTCTGGAGAACTGAAGAGGCTTGAGGGATTCATGGGAGTTTAAAGGCCTTTAGGAGAAGCCAGGAGACAGACTCTCCAGATCAGATTTCCACCTCTCCTGTCACCTCTCCCATTCCCTCATGTCCAGGGGAGCTCAAAACTTTTCAGAATCTGAAACTATTCTGCAGACCAAGTATGTACTAGCTTCAAAGGGATTTGGGCTAGAAGTGGGCCCCCAACGCTGACAGTTGCTTTGGAATAGAATAGCACTGGCACAGGTGAATGATTCTGCACTGTCAGATCTCTGCAGTGGGACATTCTACATTCTGCTGGTAGACCCACCACATGCTGGCCTATCAAAGACACTAGAGCAGTAGTGTGCCACTATTCTCATGCCACTGAGAACAGTGTGGCTGGAGGGGGGAAATGCTATTTTTTTTTTTTTTTTTGAGACAGAGTCTCATTTTGTCATTCTCGGTAGGGTGCCATGGCATCATAGCTCACAGCAACCTCAAACTCTTAGGCTCAAGTGATTCTCTTGCCTCAGCCTCCCGAGTAGCTGGGTCTACCGGTGCCCACAACAATGCCTGGCTATTTTTAGAGACGAGGTCTCGATTTTGCTCAGGCTGGTCTTGAACCTGTGAGCTCGGGCAAGCCACGTGCCTGGCCTGGAAATGCTATTCTAAAACATTTCTTTTGCACAGCAGGCGCAGTCCTTTCTCAGGGACATAGAATATAGTCTTGGAGCAGCCTGAGATATAATATGGTCGCGTGCCAGGTGTTATACAGAACACAGGGAATTCTAACACAGCCTGCAGGATTTAAGGTCAAATATGTGACCACAGGAAAAAATGAACATGAAAAGCTTACCCTAAGCTTAGGAGAATCCATCCTATTTGGTTAAGTTTTAAGGTAAAATGGGGTTAAATGGGACCTTAATAATAAACAGAGTTCATCAGTAGATTTCAGAGTGAACAGTGGAAATTTTCTTAAGGATAAGAAGAAAAAGTGGAGAAAGTGGACCGTGCCTGTGGCTCAGTGGGTACGGCACCAGCCCCATATACCAAGGTGGTGGGTTTGAACCCGGCCCCGGCCAAACTGCAATGAAAAATAGCCAGGCGTTGTGTCAGGTGTCTGTAGTCCCAGCTACTCAGGAGGCTGAGGCAAGACAGTTGCCTAAGGCCAGGAATTGGAGGTTGCTGTGAGCTGTGACACCACACCACTCTACTGAGGGTAACAAAGTGAGACTCTGTCTCTAAAAAAAAAAAACAAAGGAAAAAAATGAACAAATAGAGAAAGGGAGTGGGGAAGGTGGACAGGTCAAGGCAAAGGAGTGACGCGGAGCAGGGAGTAGCAGCCCCTGGGCGTGGGGTGGTGGGAAATATGCAGGGGGATCCTGATTCAGGAACTAGACGTGGTCCCAGAGTGAGCGGGCCCCACGCAGAGTGTGACCGAGGCAAAAAGATCAAGGATTCCAACTGGGACCTGCTCTGATTCTCACTCATGCACAAATCAGCTGTATGCCCCTGGCCAGGGTTTCTGGATTTGTGTTCTCATCTGTCTTATTACATTAAATGAGATTTCCTATATCCAGGACCTGGTAGATTGTAGACCAGTGGTTCTCAACCTGTGGGTTGCAAACCCTTTGTAACATTGAACATACATCACGGCATAAGGAAGGTTGAGAACCACTGTAATGTAGACGGTAGAGGATGCTTGTTGTCTGGCATGAGTTGATGGCAGGCCTGTTTGCTATCTTATCTTTATAATCCACATTTCTCATTCTCATTTAAATACCCCTCTCCCCCAAAATAAATAAATTCAACAGAGTAACAACATCAAAAACTCAAAACCCTGACCTTTGCTTATACCTAGAATTTACTCCATTGAGATACTGCTTTGGAGGCTGGCCGAGGGGGGAGGATCCCTTGAGCTCAGGAATTTGAGACCAGCCTGAGCAAGAGTGAGACGTTGTCTCTACTAAAAATAGAAAACACTAGCCAAGCTTTGTGGCAGGCACCTATAGTCACAGCTACTCAGGAGGCTGAGGCAAGGGAGCTGTTGAGCCCAGGAGTTGGAGGTTGCTGTGAGCTGTGATGCTACAGTGCTCTACCAGGATGACAGAATGAGACTATCTCCAAAAAAAAAAAAGTCAAAGTAATCCGTGTGCCGCTGGGGCTTCTGCCTTGGGGACTGTGACTGAATGTTCCGGTGGTGAGCAGTGTAGGACACACGAGTACCTCAGTGCAGAGGGGAACGGGGTGCATGACGCAGGGGAGGTACTCATAGGAGACTCCTGCAAAGGGGACACTTATTCCCCCCGGCATCCAGGCTCTCACTTTGAGGATCTGCTCCTGTTGGGTCTGCCTAAAGAAGGGCACACAAGGGACAGGAGCATCCAGGCGTGGGGTATGGAGGGGTCAAGTGAGACAGACCTCGCCAATTAGAGTAAGGCTGAGCAGCCAGAAGGAGGAAGGACGGAGATGAGAGGAGCGATGGAGAGGAAAATCAGCCACAGCTGGCAGGGGAGAGCAGATCAGGTGGGGACTTACGGGCCTGAGAAGAGGTACAGCTGGGGTGACGAGTTGGTCAGTGGCTTGAGTGGCAACAGGAAATCCTGGGTTTTCAGGACAGCGATGGCTTTGGGGCCAGTAGTTGGATCTTTATTGTCTCAGTTCCCTCATCCGTAGAATCTGGACACTCCTAACATCTGTCTGACTTGTGCACTGGGTTGTTTGACATGTCACTGCCAACAGGAGAAGGAACAGAAGGACAGCAATTGCCCTGGCCCCGTGCCCATCATCTCTCTCGGGGAAGCAAGGCAGGAATGGAGGGGAAGTACGGGAAGGGAGAGAAGGAAAAGGGAAAAGAGGCCGGAGGAGACTGCAGAAGGCGGGTTAGCTAATTGAGGTAGAGGGCAGATGGGGAGAAGGGTTGTGAAAGCCAGGGAGGTGACGGGCAGGGCTGGAGGGCGGGGAGGCCTGGCGCCACGCCCCAGCAGGCAGATAACCGGGCATTTCTGACACCCACCCTAACAGATTAGTCAATCAGACCCTGGAGCTGTGAAGTCAATTGCCCTTAGTCATAGAACTAACCCGAAGCTTCTGTAACAGGAGGAGACTGGAAATAAGATGGGACCCTTCCGCGTAAGGTAGGGGGAGGCAAAAAAATTACAACAACATAAGAGTTTTGGTGCTTTGAAAATGTGAAAAAGTGTTCTGTCTCACATTTTAGGAGCTTGGACCTGGCAAGCTGTCAGTTCTTTGAGGTAACTTTTGTGGTTCTAGACGGTTTAATTTTATAAATGAGAAAATAGGGTCAGAGAGGTTAAGATACTTGCTCAAGGTCACACAGCTGGAGCGTAGGAAACTCACAATCTCTGTTTTAAGTTCAGTTTGCTTTCCGTCTCCCCAAACATCTTGAAGGTATGAAAGTCAGAATTCTGAGTGCTCTTGAGCACTGGGGTTGGGGGTGGGGACAGTGACTGGGTTATCTTATTTGCCTAATCTGTTTGTGTGTGATTCCGAAGCCAAAGCCAAACTCTTTCTTCTTCTCTAAACGGACTTGGCCTCCTTTCAGCAACCAGGCTTGATGGTGGCTAAATAATTCAACTCTCTCCTTTCTCGTTTCTCGGACTGTGTCACACAGAGCTCCAAGGGCACGTAGTTGTGTTTTCTCACCTGGGCTCAAGTCTCTGGCAATCTCCACGTGTGGTTTCTGTAAGACCAGGCAGGCAGATGAGCCCTGGGCACCCTCTCTATCTTGTTAACCCTGGTGGTACCGAGAGGCACCTGACACTCTGGGTATGCTAATAGTTTGGTGCCAGCCAGTTTCTGTTATCCTGCAGTTGTAATTGTTAACTTGAATGGAATGTAAAACTTCTGGTTTGGAGCAGAGTTGGTTTTTAACTGTGAATAACTTGAGGGATATAGAAAACTGGAGTATCCCTTGTTATTGTGGAAAATGGTTTATGAAAACTTTTTTGAGTTGCGTCTTCTCTGGGAAATGTGGTAAATGGATAGATGCTGCCTTGTGTCTTCAGATCCACTGGTGAACGCTACCCTATCATCTCTTGCCTTTGACACTTTTTTAGTTCAGCAAGCCAAGACTCGTTGGAGGATTAGAACAATAAGCTTATCATAATGCCACCTTAAAATTAAAAAAAAAAAACCCGACCTCTATGCTTCCAGAATCAGGATTTATTTCTGTGAGCCCTTCCTCCTACACTGCCACCATCTGAAAGTGTAGATGTTCCCCCCTCCCTTAAGGGGAAGTGTGGAAATAGACTCTGCTTGTTCATTTTCATTACTGTACATTATACGATATCTTTTCGACCATTATATTGTGTTCTTTCAATGGTGTTTGCTCTGAGGGTGGGACAGAAGGCTGTTTAGTGTCTCGTAAAACATTTACCAAAAGCACTGAGCCATGATTTTGAAGGGCATTCCGTTGCCAGAGTGTGGGAGGAGAGAGCAAGCTGGGGAAAGAGAAAGCCAGGTGTCTGGCAGGTATGTGCTTCCTACTTTAGTGTTTATTAATATTTAAAATTTCAGATAACACAGTATTCGGGTTCTCTTCTGCTGAAGGGGCAGGAATGGTAAAAGAGAAGACGGGAGCAAAAGGGATTTCTCTGCAAACTCTATTTTTCGGTGGCTCAGAGTCCCTGGATAATTGTAATCTTTGGTTTCCATCATGTGTTGTTTTTGATTTTTGCTAGAGGGACCGGTGTGTCACGGAGATTGAGGTAAAGTCCTGCACCTGTGTTTGAGGTTTTACCGGGGGCTAAATCAGATGTTAGCGTCCACTTGAGCACAGAGTTGGGAACCAAGGTGCTGGGTTTCTAGGAGGCGATGTGTAACCTTGTGATTTGCACTTCCGTGTGTGTGGCTGACTCACTCCATTTAAAGGTTTTGCTAAATGGTGGCTCTGGTTGCATGAAAATTCTTTTAAACTTTCTCTCCTGCTCCCTAGCCCTGATTCTGTTAAATTTAGACAAGATAACAACAAATTAAAGGTCAGCTTGAAAGACTGCCTCTTATCCCCAAATCTGTGTTTTTAGAACACAGCGTGAGAATGACTTTTTGTGTGCTAGTCATGGTTTTGGAGAAACTAGTGGGCAAATACTTCTTGGGAATACTAAATCTTTATATTCTAACTTTTTATGGGTAGAAAATAGGAGCACACGGGCTAAACCTAGGGCTGTAATCAAATGTTTGTATATGATAAGTTCTAATAATGAGGTTCCAGACACAGATAGCTAGACCTGTGTTATTAGTGGATAAAACCCAAACAGTAAGTGGGAAAATCTAGGGGAAGAAGAGCTCAGCAGATTTCCACAATTGCCAGTTCCTGGGGAAAGGTGTTTGTGATAGAACAAGAGTACAGAGTCTTTGGCCTGTTTACTGTGTCTTACAGCAGGGGACATGAGCATAAATTCAAGGAGCTCATCAGTTACCCCAGGACACAGTTAGGTACACTTTTTGCCTGGTGTCAGCTGGCAGTAACAAGCCAGTGGTCTTTCTAATCTGTGTGAAATGGCTGGAAGAAATGATGGTTTCAGAATTGGAAGGAACTTCCTCCCTGGGACTAGCTCACCTCAGGCTTTGTCCATTTAGTCAAATAGGATTAAATCTAAAAACTGTGGAGGCCAAATGACATGGAGTTTGTTGGAGGGATGGCACATATCTCTGATATATTTTTATATATATCAGAAAACTGAGTTTAGGGGGCGCTGCCTGTGGCTCAGTGGATAGGGCACCGGCCCCATATACCAGGGTGTCGGGTTTGAACCTGGCCACGGCCAAACTGCAAGCAAAAAATAGCCCGGCATCATGGTGGGTACCTGTAGTCCCAGCTACTCCGGAGGCTGAGGCAAGAGAATCGCCTGAGCCCAAGAGCTGGAGGTTGCTGTGAGCTGTGACGCTATAGCACTCTACCAAGGGCAACAAAGCGAGACTCTTGTCCCTTAAAAAAAAAAAAAAGAAATGAAAAGAAAACTGAGTTTCGCAACAAATCATTTCTCTGCCGTGACCACTGAAAGTTTATGTAACTTTTGACAAATGAGTTAACCTTTTCTTACCTCTTTTTTAAGATTTTTACTTGCTATATCTATTTCCCTGTCTGTCAAGCTTTTGACTTTCCGTGATAGGACACAAATCCCAGATGTAGACCTTGGCCAGTGAAACAACTCCCGTATTCTCTAGAGTAGATCGAAACTGTAAGTCTGCAATTTATCAGAGGAAACTGAAAGTCTCTGGGAAAAAGTCTAAAAACAAGTCATTTCGAGATACTTGGTACTCCTTTTTCCTCTTTATTTCATCAGGGAAGTCTGTATTTTATGCCATCTCTTCGTTTATTTTTTTCACATTGTGAGTTCCAAAGATCGCCAAGGAAACTATAAAGAAACTAAAATTGTTAACGGCTGTATTTACTCCTCTTGTTAGGGGGTTCTTAGAGTTCCCTGATAGTTTGTTGATGGATCAAGTTACTCGTCAAAGTAAGCCCTGATTAACTTCACCCACCTCTGTAAGCTCTGCTGCTGTTAAATGTGATATGATAATAAAATTTTACGTCAGGTTGGCTTTATAAGGCATAGAATTGAGTAACACCCTCTCCAGAATGGTGGTGATTGCTGTTTCTTCTGTCTTTTAGACCATAAGTTCTTGATGTGTAAAATGTCATTAAGGTGAAATCTCTGGGGACAATAGTAGACCCCAAACTAAATGGTATTTTGCAATATGAGGTAATGCCCAAGGAGGCCTGTATTGGCCTTCCTGCACAGAGCTGTTGTGACTTTGCTAAGGCTTAGGTGGGTGACAACCTTTCAAGGTGATTCTGGTGACTGCCAGAAAAGTCACATGCATAATGGCTTGGGGTCAGAGCTACACCAGCAGCCTGACGGAGCCTTCATGGAGACTTGGACCATTTGTGGCTGGTTTTGTTTTTGCAAGATGAAATGAAAAATTGAATATGTATAGGTTAGCTAAGTGGTAACTAAAAATTCTCCACTTGAACAACTCAGGGGCTTAGGTAAGGCCCCAAACCATTCTTTATAGCAGCCGAAATCAATGCCATAAATTCCGCTGACACCTCACTCAGCGCCTCACAACTGGTTTAAACATTTTTCAGTAAAATTTCTGGTTTCTTACTGCATAATAAATTCAGAACTCTGCCTTCTCCTCTTTACCTGGCTAATGACAGTTCATTTGTTCATTCAAAAAATACCAAGGGCTCACTTTAGCCTGGGTTCTTACCTCTAGTCTCTAGTGTCACTTCTTCAAGGTGACCTTCCCAGACCCCTAAGTGAGGTCCTATCCTTTTGGCTTCAAGACACACATCACGCATGTTTAATACTTGGCTCTTCTGCTAAAATATAAGCTTCCTTAGGTCGTGGACCCTAAGTGCCTTATTCTCCACTATATCCAGTGCATGGCACAGCCAGGTGTTTAAACGATATGTACCCAATATAATAAGTGAATGAAAGAAACCACAGGACAGAGATGGTTAGAGACAGGCATGCAAGAGTGAGGATCAGCAGCAAAGAACTGGCAAAAGTGACTTCATCCCGTGCAGGAGCAAGGGCCCCGAAACAGCTTCATCTCAGCTGAGCTCGATTACACAGGTTTCTACGGATGACCCTGGTTTGCCAAGAAGAAGATGCTTCATGGCCTCTGTTTAAAATAGTAGTCAGAACATATTATTGTAGAAATATTTTTACCCAAGAAAGCAGTAGTTTTCTTGCTTAAATGGATAAATTCAATAATCAATCCTGAGGCACCAAGGAAAAGTTCATGTAAATGTGAAAGAGACTGGCAGAAGGAATCAGACAAAAATTTAAGATTAAGTCAAAAAAGTCCTTGAAAAAATTATTGTAGGCTCAGCGCCTGTACTCAGTGGCTAGGGCGACAGCCACATACCAGAGCTGGTGGGTTCAAATCCAGCCCAGGCAGGATGTCAAACAGCAGTGACAACTATAATAAAAAGCCAGGTGTTGTGGTGGGCGCCTGTAGTCCCAGCTACTTGGGAGGCTGAGGCAAGAGACTTTCTTGAGCCCAAGAGTTGGAGGTTGCTGTGAGCTGTGATGCCATGGCACTCTACCCAGGGTGACAGCTTGAGACTCTGTCGAAAAAAAGAAAAGAAAAAGAAAAAATTATTGTAAAACATTTATTGAAGTATAACATAAAAGTAGTAAAATGCACAACGCAGGCTTGGCGTCCATAGCACAATGGTTAGGGCACTGGCCACATACACCTGGGCTGGCAGGTTCAAGCCTGGCCCAGGCCTGCTAAACAACATTGACAAAAACAACAACAGAAAAATAGGCAGGTGCCTGTAGTCCCAGCTACTTGGGAGGCTGAGGCAAGAGAATCTCATAAGCCCAGTTTGAGGTTGCTGTGAGCTGTGACACCTCGGCACTCTACTGAGGGTGACATCGTGAGACTCTGACTCATAGGTGTATAGTTTGATGGATTTTTGCATGTATTGTATATGCAGCTGTGGAACTACCACCCGGATCCAGGTACAGAGCATTTGCAGCATCCCAGAAAGCTCCCCTGTGCCTGTAACAAGTAACCACTAATCGGACTTCTTTTTCTTTGCTTTCACTGACCTCTTACTACTTTGTGTCCACTATTCCAAGTTCTATACCAGGTAGGCCGCGGTGGCTCACACCCGTAATCCTAGCACTCCGGAAGGCCAAGGCTGGGGGACTGCTTGAATTCAGGAGTTCTAGACCAGCGTGAGCAAGAGTGAGACCCCATCTCTACTAAAAATAGAAAAACTAGCCAGGCATAGTACCCAGCTACTTGGGAGGCTGAGGCAAGGGGATTGATCATTTGAGCCCAAGAAATTGAGGTTGCTGTGAGCTATGATGCTACAGCATTCTACCCAGGGCACAGAGTGAAACTCTGTCTCAAACAAAACAAAACAAATAAAACCAAGTTCTATACCATAGATTATTAGGTCTGGCTGTTCTCGTACTTGTAAACATGGAATGACAGGGCATGTGCTTTTTATATCTGGTTTCTTTCACTTGACATGTATGTCTGATTTTCATCTATGTAGTTTCATATAGTTATAACTTATTCTTTGGTTTCTGCAGAGTATTTATTTGTAAGAACAGGGCATATGTAAGAAATTCAAGGGAATTAAAAATAGGACTGGATGAGCTGAAAATCATTCCCTATGTGTGCCAGCTCCTTAGTCAAGTGATCTCATAAAAGGTGGGATGGAAATTTTCTCACCTGAAAAGGTGGAAGGCGGGAAGTCTGTTCCTGGGAGTGTATTTGCTGAGTGTTCTACGTGAGTTTTTGTTTAACCGAAATAGTTGCCCTAGGAGGCGACTGCCACTGTTTTGTGCATGAGGAAAGTTTCATGACTTACAACTGGGCTGAACTAAAAACTAAAATTGTCAGTTACTCCAGGGAGTGAGTCCAGCCTGGCCAAAAGATGATGCCAGAACACTGCTGAGGCTCAGCCACCGCTGCTTCCTAAGGCTCAGCTTTTATATAGCAGTGCAGACCTGTGTATCTTCTCTTAGAAAGCTGGCCATTCACCTGACTTTTTTCCTTTTTTTCTCTCTTTCCCATCACATTTGTCTAGCTTTAAAAATAAGATTCTTCCTGTGTTTAAATTTTTGCTTTTGAAGAATTTTTATTTTCAAGTGCACATGGTATATTCTAAAATCT
>NW_003852576.1:1545318-1547879 GCF_000181295.1 Otolemur garnettii | reverse complement strand
GCTATTTTTTGGTTGTTGTTTTTGCTGTTGTCATTGTTGTTTGGCAGGCCTGGGCTGGATTCAAACCTGTCAGCTCCAGTGTATGTGACTGGGGCCCTAGCCACTGAGCTGCAGTGCCAAGCACATAAAGAAATATTTAATCAGTATAAGAAAGTTATGTGAAAATTTCAAGTCAGAATTG
Source organism: Otolemur garnettii (assembly GCF_000181295.1). Lineage (NCBI taxonomy): Eukaryota > Metazoa > Chordata > Mammalia > Primates > Galagidae > Otolemur > Otolemur garnettii. Next base: position 1,547,698 of record NW_003852576.1, on the reverse strand, counting down.
CTTACAAGCTTCTTGGGAGTCTAAGGTCATATACTCTTTAAAAAGTGGAGTTTAAGAAAGTGCTTGAAATTCTATGTCACAGAAGACTCTGTCTGCTGCCCTGATGGATGTGGAAGTCTCACTGAACATCCTGGAGATGAACAGAGTTCAGAGTGGGGATGAGGGCCTAAAGCTTCTAAATTCCCTTTTCATTACTACCTTCTTCAGGTTCCCATCCTGCCAAGATACACGTTCACAAATGCGCGATACAAAAAAGTTACCAGACATTGGCTCAAAATGTCTTTCCCTCAGACTAACAAAAGGGAGTATGTACCCACTTTTCTCTAATTGTGAATTAAAGAGGTGATGTTCTAAATTTTTGTATTAATGTCATAAAGTGCCTGTGCTCAAATCATCATTTCCTTTGCCTAGTGGGATACATAAAATGCTCTGGTACTGTCGTAGTCAGATATTTTAAGTCACTTCTAGAAAGAGCAAGAGATGCCCACATTCTCTGCTGCAGAGACTTTGTTATTTTCACGGTTGATAGAAAGCTTTTTTATATGGGACTGCTTACAGGCCGTCATCAAAGGTTGTCTTGAATTGATTCTTTTTAACTTGATGAACAACCACAGGAATGATACCTTGTATTTGCATACTTTAGAGAAAATACTTCCTTAAATTTCATCCCCCCCCTTTAATGCCATGAAGCTAAACACACCCATGTTTTTCATTTTATTTATTTATTTTTTAACACGCCCATTTTATATGTCAGAAAGTTGAACGGGAACACGAAGATCACACATCTGGTTGGTGAAAGAGCTGACGTCCAGACTTTCCACCTCCAGCTCTTCCCACTGGCTCACACTGCCACCCGCACAGCAGTTGGGGAACTGTGTCAGCCATTAAAAAGTTCATTTTGTAGCCCTGTTTGGGCTATGTTGGCTTCTGAGATTGTGCTGTTTTTCTTTTGTTGTTGCTGTTGTTTTGAAACAGTCTCTTGGCGTCACAGCTCACAGCAACCTCATACTCTTGGGCTTAAGCAATTCTTTTGCCTCAGCCTCCCAAGTAACTGGGACTAGAGGTACCTGCCACAACGCCTGGCTATTTTTTTGTTGTAGTTGTCATTGTTGTTTAGCAGGCCCTGGCCAGGTTTGAACCCACCAGCCCAGGTGCATGTGGTGGGTGCTCTAACCACTGAGCTATGGGCACCAAGCCAGATTGTGCTGTTTTATTGTGTATTTAGTATATTGTATAGTATATTGTACTTAATAACGTATTAGTACTTGACTTAGTATATTAGTATATTGTACTTAATCAAGTATCAGTACTTGACTTAGTATTTTAGAGTATATTGTACTTAGTCAGGTATAGTATATCAGTCAAGTCTTAGTATATTAGTACTCAGCATGTTAGTATACTATACTGTAGCTAGTCAAGTATTGTGTATTATTCCCAATTCTCATAACAACTCTGCTAGCTGGCGTCATCAACCTTTCTTACAAATGGGGAAAACAAGGCACCAAGAGGTCAGGTGCCTTGCACAAAGCCACATTGTTCAGTATGCCAGAGACTGTCTTCACACCCAGATTAATTTGACCCCCAGAGCACATTCTGTTTCCCTGTGCCATCTTAACACCTGTCAGAAAGTAACATCTTTTAATTGTCTTCTCAATTATAATTGAGGCAAGTACGGAGCCCTAGAACAGACTATTGATGAGTCTCGGACTTAGCTCAACACACTCTGCTAAAACACAAATGGGTGTTTTCTTTAGAACTAGACAAAGCCATGTCCTGAGTTGGATTCAGTTTTTAAATTAGAGCTGTAGGAAAACCAGACTCAGTTGTCATGGGGTCAAGTTGTGTCTGAAGAGGGGCGTCTTCCTCAGTGAGGTGGGCTAACCCCTTGTTGGGGGTATTGCAGAAAGGGCCGCCCCTTAGGGAGAAGGTTGGTCAGGTGATCCCCAAGATCTCTAACTCTCAAATTGTTGTGGAGAAAAATTGGAGATAAGCATTCAAGCCATTGCTCGTTTGGTTCCTTCTGAATATTCTCTTCCTCCACCAAAGAGCAAAGTCTTTTGACAGCAGAAGAAGCTGAACTGAGTGATGTCCAGCACCAAAGATAACTACAAATGCTGGCTGGCAGTCTGTGGTCTCTGAGACCCCGAGTCAGCCAGAAAGGTGTCTTGGAAGCCAGGAGGGTACAAAAAACTTTGTCATGTGATTGACCTCATGCCAGTCTTGTCCTGTGTAAGATGGCAAGAGAGCCAGTCAGCAGCTGAGCCTCCGTCCTTCCCAGGGCGGCAGCTCTCTGCACAGCACTCTGACTTTCTGCAAATACAGATTGACCTGTGGTGGTTCTTGTTGGGATCAGCAGAGACGGTGGGAGAGCAGGGACGTC
>NW_003852576.1:1544603-1545140 GCF_000181295.1 Otolemur garnettii | reverse complement strand
GAGGATTGTGAAACATTTAAATTAGTCGATGTTTAAGTAAGCATCATCTGTCAATCATGAATGCAAACTTGGACTCTGGGTAGAAAGAAAACAAAGTCTTGATGCTGGTTTTCCAATAAAATGGCTTTTCAGTGTAAACCCGGGCAAGATGGATATTCTTTCATTTGGTAGTAATAGTGTAGAGCAATTCATGTTTATAGTCCTTGCTGTTGTTTGATAATAGATACATTAGAGAAAGTGCGATCCTATAATGAAAGTATTAAATATAGCTCCTTACCCCCCCACACTGAAGATTGTCTATAATTCCACTTATATGATGATAAAGGCTTTATTCGTTACATAAAATGACAAATATTTTAATTGGAATTTTAAAATTGAATAATTTCTTAGAAAAAATGATCAGGGCATGGGCTCTGTGGGAAGGACACCAGACATGGACTCAAGGTCATGCTCAACCCCTGAGCCTTTCTCTGCCTGATTTCTTTTTTTTGGAGCAGGGAAATACAGGTAATAACTTATTTTACTTTTTTTTTTTTT
>NW_003852576.1:1543508-1544415 GCF_000181295.1 Otolemur garnettii | reverse complement strand
CCCTCCGTATATGGGGCCGGCACCCTACCCACTGAGCCACAGGCGCCGCCCATCTTATTTTACTTTTTTTTTTTTTAAATTAAATCATAGCTGTGTGTACATTAATGCAGTCATGGAGTACAATGTGCTGGTTTTATGTACAATTTGAAATATTTTCATCAAGCTGGTTAACATAGCCTTCATGGCATTTTCTTAGATCTTATTTTACTTTTAAGACATTAACCCACTTGATTGCTTCTTCCGGAATATCCTGAAGAGGCAGGTTAATTAATTAATTAATTAATCTATTTATTTATTTTTTCTCTGACTAGTTCTGTGACTTAGAGAAATATCTCTCTGTTCTTGGCTACTGTCATCTGTAGAACACTTAAATTGTGTTTCCTGGGAGCACTTGCCCAATGGAAAAAATACATATGTATATATTTTAAATTTATGTATTTCTTTACTTACTTTTCTGGTTCAGTAGCCCAGGCAGGAGTGCTGTGCTCTGATTACAGCTCACAGCAACTTCAGACTCCTGGGCTCCAGTGATCCTCCTGAGTAGGTGGGACTGCAAGCATGTGGTACCATGCCCGGCTAATTTTTTAATATTCTGTAGAGGCAGGGTCCAGCTATGGTGTTCAGCTTAGTCTCTAACTCCTGGGCTTACGTGGTCCCTCTCACCTTAGTCTCACAAAGTGCTGAGATAGGAGTGAGCCCCTGTGCTGGGCCAAAGTATATATATTTTTAATTCTAGGAGATAAGATCTATTTGAATATTACACTGTTATTATAGAAAAATTAAATATCAGGAAATGCTGGCTTATAGATTTTAGTCCAGCATCTTTTTTTTTTTTGAGACAGAGCCTCAAGCTGTCCCCCTGGGCAGAGTGCCATGGCATTACAGCTCACAGCAACCTCCAACTCCT
>NW_003852576.1:1539300-1542098 GCF_000181295.1 Otolemur garnettii | reverse complement strand
ATGGGGCCGGTCCAACCTTCCACTTTTCTTTCTTTTGCTTTTTGTTTTGATTTTGAGACAAGGTCTCACTCTGTTGCTTAGGAGCTGAGGCTAGAGTACAGTGGCATCATCTCATAGCTCACAGCAACCTCGAACTGCTGGACTCAAGGTGCCTGCCACATCAAGTTAATTTTTCTAGTTTGTGTAGAGATATGATCTTGCTTGTGTTCAGGCTGATTTTTTTTTTTCAGAGTTACAAAGAAAGATTTTATTTAGGAAGATTAAAGAGAGAGTTTAGAGCACTTCTAGAGAGAGTTGGGAAGTGGGTTGTTATGATAGAGAGAAGGTGACAGACTCTCAGGCTGGTCTTGAACTCTTGGTTTTGTGAAATCCTTCCCTATCAGCTGCCCAAAGTGAGCCGTGTGCCTGGCCGCACTCGAATCTCCTGTGTCTTTTCAGAATATCCAGGACTGCCATTACTTGACCCACTGGTCCTTTCCACGCTCCTTTTCCTCAGGGGCAAACCTGCAATACACCTTTCACGAATAATCCTCGTCCAGCTTCTCCTCCTGTTGCCCATTGCCTACCGATGGCCACTGGCACCTCCAGAAACATCTGTCCAGGCTCCTTTCATCACCCTGATGAAACCACCTTGTGGGGAGAGTCCCCTGTCTAAAGCAGACTCATCATCATACTACTAGAGCCAGAGTCTCATTTTGTCACCCAGGCTGGAGTGCAGTGGCCAATCACAGCTCACAGCAGCCTCCTGGGCTCTGTAGTGATCTTCCTGCCTCAGCTTCCCAAGTGGCCAGGACTGCAGGTGTGTGCCATCATGCACGGCTAATTTTTGTGGAGATAGAGTCTTACTGTGTTGCTCAAGCTAGTCTCAAACTCCAAGCTTTAAACGATCCTCTCGCTTTGGCCTCCCAAGGTTGTAGGGTTAGGTGTGAGTCACTGCGTCTGGCAAGCTCATCATATTTCTATTACGTTTGTTCTCCTAATCTTTAGGTTCTGATGTCAATTCTTTGTAGTGCTGGTTTCAAAGACAGGAAGTGAAGGAAGATCTAATCATCAGATTTTAGTCACTGGTTCTGAGTCTGATATAGCACTGTGCTACCTCTGCTCAGTTGAATTAACAAATTCAACTATTTCTGTGTCATTGAAGGCTTAAGATTCACAAGCAATCATTGCCGCTCCCACCTCACTCCCCAACCCCTGCTACAGAGATGCAGAAACACTGTCACAGCTGGGGAAACATTTCAGGCCACTTCCTCCTTCACGCATGAATTCCCCTCAGTTCAGACCAGGCTGTATTCATCCAGTGAAGTTCTGGGCTCTTCTTTCTGAGCAGATCAAACAGGTTTGCTGTGGGAAATATGCCAACAAGATAACAATATAACAGGTGATTGTCCACTGTGGCATACCTACCCTTGTAACCCCCAAAGCAAGGCAATCAAACCTGCTTCAAACTTACATCAGAAACAGTTCTATTAGTAAAATGCTCAACCTTGACCTTTGTGTAAGGTTCATCGGGATGAGCTGATGGGTCAGCACCAAGGTTTTAGGTGGTGTTAGTGCTGAAGACTGCATGAATGGAAACTTCTGAGCTTGGGGGAGCAGGAGACGGGTGGAAGAAGTTGTGTGTATGCTAGGACCTTGCTTTGAGGGCCTGTGGTGACAGAGTCGTCGGTGGGGTGACTGTATGTGTAATTATTGTCAGCATCAGGAAGGAAAGCTTTATTTGACTCTCATCTATACATCTACTGAATCTTTTTTTTTTTTTTTCTTGAGACAGAGTTTCACTTTGTCGAGTGTGGTGGAGTCCTCAAACTCTTGGGCTCAAGTCATCCTCGTACCTCAGCCTCCTGAGTAGCTGGGGCTACAGGTGCCCTCCACAATGCCCAGCTAGTTTTTCTTGCAGTTGTCATTGTTGTGTAGCTGGCCCAGGCCTGCTCCAACCTGCCAGCCTCAGTGCATGTGGCTGGCGCCGTAACCACTGCACTATGGGCCCTGAGCCTTTGGGTTATATTTTTGCATGTCACAAGTAGGTATGTTAGAATTGTTTAGGCGTAGTTGGTAGTTTTGGGGTCCCCCCCCAAAGTGTTTTAGAATCTTATGTCATCTTTATAGAATGTTTTTTGAGGTTTCTATTACTATGGAGTTTGCAAAAGAAAGGCATTAAGCACACATTTGTTGAATGAATGAATAAATACTCTAATTCATTATGACTAACCCAGTGGTTTTAAGGCTTGCAGTTATGACCTGGATGTTTTTAATTCATTCCAAGAAGTCACAGGATTTAATTTTCAAAATTCTAGTAACAGGTTGGGCGTGGTAGCTCATGCCTGTCATCCTAGCCCTCTGGGAGGCCAAGGCAGGCAGACTGCTTAAGCTCAGGAGTTTGAGACCAGCCTGAGCAAGAGCAAGACCCCACTTCTACTAAAAATAGAAAAACTAACCAGGCATTGTGGCAGGCACCCGTAGTCCCACCTACTCGGTAGGTTGAAGCAAGAGCATGGCTTAAGCCCAGGAGTTTGTAGTTGCTGTGAGCTGTGACACCTCAGCACTCTAGCCTGGGCAACACTGTCTCAAATAAATAAATAAATAAAATTCTGGTAACAAACTGAAATCACATACACTTTAATTTTAAAAAGAAAATCTACATCCTCACAGCACTTTCACAGAAAGAGGAGTGCAACCACATCCATCACAGATTGCTATAATTTCAAACATTTCAGAGAACCTTGACCAGCCCTCAGAGTTTGGCAACCTAAATACTAAGGGAACAGGCTCAGCGCCTGTGGCTCAGGCGGCTAAGG
>NW_003852576.1:1538166-1539075 GCF_000181295.1 Otolemur garnettii | reverse complement strand
TCTCCAAAAAAAAACAACTAAGGGAATAAAATGCAAATTTCAGTATACACATCACATATTGTATAGCTATGAAGGTTGCTACACTATCTTTCCACCTTCCGTTTGACTAGATCTTTTAAAGCAAACTTGAGACAGCATCCTCTTTTTTTACCTGTGGTATTTTAATACGCACCTTGAGAAATACGGAGAACTTCTTCCCTAACCTCGATGTTGTGATCGCACCTCGTCATGCCCATCAGCTCCTCTCATCAGTGTCATCGTATGCAGGTCTCCTCAGTTGTCATAGTTTCTTTATTAAGCACCAAAGTCTGCAGAGAATGCTTGTTTTACGTCATTTTTCACGATCGTATTATTATCTTACAAGCAGATTAATACACAGCAGATTCGAATTTTACAACAAACACCCACATACCCAAAACATAGATTCTGACATTAAAATCTTGCTATACTTTATCATGTTCCTTTTTATTTTGGTTTATCGTATTTCTACCCATCCATCTATTCCTCTTCTAGCCACGAATTCATGGTATCTTCTGTGCCCTACAAAACAGATTGCTGAAGGTGGCAGTATTCTTCCTGAAGTTGGTTATTAACTGAAGTTCAATATGATTTCTTTGTTGTCATTTTGAGATAAAATTTGTGTACAATGAAATGCACAGATGGTAATTGTACGTTTCTGGAGCTTTCACAAAGACACACTCCTGTCTGACCCCTCACCCCTATCAAGACAGAGAACATTAACATCATACTAGAAGGTTCCCTCATGCCCCTCCCAAGGGGATCCCCACTCCCACCTTCCCCTCCAGAGCCCACCACTGATGAAATTTTAGCCTGTCATATACTTGTTTTGCCTATTTTAGAATTTCCTATAAATAGCATTCGCTCAGTATCTGCTTATCTGTGTAAGAC
>NW_003852576.1:1525779-1536921 GCF_000181295.1 Otolemur garnettii | reverse complement strand
ACTCATGCTGGTAACCTTGCCTGGTTTTGAGAGTGAGCCGCTGCTCAGTACCCACATAGGTGCTGATCTAGTTCAACCCTGGTCAAAAAGTTGAACAGATTTTCCATAGTTTCTGGTAGAAGTTGCTTCCCAGTAGACTTTATTCTTACTCTGCCTGCTCTCGTGCCTTTGTTCTCAGAGGGAAGCCTAAGGCAGATAAAAGAAAAGGAAATAGAAGGATGGGGATGATCAATGGCTTCTTGGGCCTTTGAGCAATCCCAGTTAACATCAGATACAGACAAGGGGGCCTTTTAGGGCCAGCACTTAGGCAGCAATCAGCTATAATCATTGAAAAAAGGCTCTCTCCGTGAACGGGAGTTCTTTCTGTTAGTTGCTGCTACAGAGCTCCGTGAACGGGAGTTCTTTCTGTTAGTTGCTGCTACAGAGGAGAGAGGAGATCTGAGAACTCTTCAGAAGCTAAAGATGAGGACCTAGATCTAGGAGGAGCCTTCTTGTAGCAAAGTGTGTTTGTCAGTTCCTGTTGGAAAGCTCACACTCCTCTTTTCGAAGAAGCGTTAAATGAGCACCACACTTCGGTTATGCCGAAAACGGTCTAGAAATGATTAAATCTCCTTTTCTTTTTTTTGAGATGGAGTCTCACTATGTCACCTTCGGTAGAGTGCAGTGGTGTCACAGCTCACAGGAACCTCAAACTCTTGGGCTTAAGCGATTCTCTTGCCTCAGCCCCCCAAGTAGCTGGCCACAACACCGTCTATTTTTTGTTGGAGTTGTTTAGCAGGCCCAGGCAGATTCAAACCCGCTGGCCTTGATGCATGTGGCTGGCGCTGTAACCACTGAGCTATGGGCACCAAGACTTAAATGTCCTTTTCTAAAAGGGCGAAGAATCATAGAATAAAACTTTAGGACACGAATTGAAGAGGGAAAGTGGCAGCTTTTAGGAGACCTGGGAAAATTTTAGATGAGATTTTTTTTCTTTTTTCTTTTTTTTTTCTGAGACAAAGTCTCACTTTGTCGCCTTCTGTAGAGTGTCATGGTATCACAGCAACTTCAAATTCTTGGGCTCAAGCCATCCTCTTGTTTCAGCCTCCTAAGTAGCTGGGATTACAGGTGCCCACCACAATGCCTGGTTTTTTAGAGGTGGGGTCTCATTCTAGCTCAGGGGGTCTTGAACTCCTGCCTCAGCCTCCCAGGGTGCTGGGATTACAGATGTAAGCCACCACACCTGGCCCCAGATGAATTTTTTTGAGACAAGAAAAAGCTCAAGCTGTGGCCCTAGGTAGAGTGCAATGGCGTCACAACTCAGCAACCTCAAGCTCTTGGGCTTAAGCGATTCTCTTGTGTCAGCCTCTCAAGAGGCTGGGTTTAACAGGCACCCACCACAACACCTGGCTTTTGTTGTTGTTGTTGTTATTGTTGTTAAGCTGGCCGGGGCCGGGTTTGAACCTGCCAGCCTAGGTGTATGTGACCAGCACCCTACCCACTGAGCTACGGGCGCTCAGATGAGATTTCTATGTGACCTTGGTTATCCCAATCCCATAATAATATATTCCAAGGAAGAAAGCCACTCTGAGTTCCTTTAACTAGGACTTTAATGGTAGCAAGTAACAGAAACCCAGCCCCCCAAAATCAACAACAAACAACCCCAAATACATCCAATACAAATACAACAAACAAAAACATAAAAATATATACATATATATGTACATATATACATATTTGTCTAACTGGAGATTCGAAAGGGCAGAGCCTGACAGTATTCAAAAGAGGCCATTGGGACTGTTTTTCTCTGTGTATCTGTTAATCCCAGTTGTCCTTGGTGCTGGTTTTATTTTCTAGCATTCCTAAGGAGTTCCTCTGTGTAGGATCCATATAAATCCCCAAGGGGATTCTGTATGACTCCCTCCTGGACCTGTTCCTGACCTTTGGGGTGGGGGAAGAGTCTGTTCTGGAAGACCTGGGAAGGTGAAGGGGCGGGAGAAACAGGTATTGGCTGTGCACCTGCGTCCCTTCTCCTCAAGGCAGGTGCTTTGTTGATCTCTGGCTTTGGGGTCCCCACATCTTACGCCACAGAGTCTGTTGCCCCAGAGTCGAGGAACACCTTGTTGGTTGCACGGCCAAGGCTTTACTGGCTCTCGGCATTGTTCCTCTGTACGTGGAAGCAGGGTTATCATTTCAGCAAGATTTTGTTCTGAGGACACTGAGGACTTGATTCATCTGCTGAAAAACTCTCATTTCTTATTTTCACCAAGGGAAACCCATTTATTGGTATGTAGTTCTAGACATTAGCATGAGGGGACAGGAACGGGCTGGACGAATGTGAACATCGCTGCTTTGTTTCAAGAGCAAGAAAACATCTTTGCTGTGGGAGAGTAAATGGAACGTGCTTTTCTGCCATGCATTATAATAATTACTGAGGCTTGCTTTCTCTTTCCGAGTCATCTCTAAGTTTGTTCTAAGTTTGTGTTTCTGTTGCCTGGTATCACCCAGAACGGAGGCAGTACAGAGGTGTTGACTTGGGAAGAATCAAGAATGTTTTGGCCATTTTTGCAGACTGTTCTTATTTGGCAAAATTCATTTATTTGTTCTATAAATTTATTATAATTGGTGTCTTTCTGGTTATCATGTTTATCAGCAGGAGGACATGTCCAGCTTCCTGTAGCTGAGTTGGCCCCTGGTGATCCTCTGGCTAGAGCCTTTCCAGTATCTAACTCTTTCACCAAAGCGTATATGCAGAGGGTGCCAAAAATATGTATACCCAATTTAAGAAAAGAAGAAAACTGTCTTAAATTAGTAATACTCAAGTCATGTTTGACTTCTGCAATTATAAGAGGTGCTCAACATGACCTGTATTCTGTTGTTGTTGGTAGATATGGAGTATTACAACTGTATTTTTTAATTTAATTTTATTTTTTTTTCTGAGACAGAGTCTCACTATGTTGCCCTCAGTAGTGTGCCATAACGTCACAGCTCACAGCAAGCTCACATGCCTGGGCTCAAGTGATTCTCTTGCCATAGCCTTCCAGGTAGCTGGGACTACAGGTGCCTACCATGCCGACCATTTTTTTTGTTGCAGTTGTCATTGTTGGTTAGCTGGCCCGGGTGTATGTGGCTGACACCGTAACCACTGCTATGGGCACTGAGCCGAGTATTACAATTTTAATACCAGGTTTTCTTTTCTTAAAATGTATACATCATTTGGCCCCCTCTGCACATACACACAACTTTTCTCCCCCTAAATTCCTGCGGTTCTTTGTAAAGAAAGAACTTCACACTCTTTGAGCACCACTATGTACAGAGTCTTGCTCAGGATGGTCTTAAACCCCTGAGCTCAAGCGATCCTCCCACCTTGGCTCCCAAAGGATCATAGGTGTGGGAGATAATAGGTGTGCTGGGATTATAGGTGTGAGCCACCGCGCCCGCCTGGACACATTGTCCTATTGAAATCTCACATCCACCCCAGATTAGGAGAACTAATCTTTCCCTCCCTGCCACCATCTCTGGTGGCATTTATCCCACTGCAGTGTGGTTCTTGGTTTATATTTCTCCATCTCCTGCTATACTGTGAGCGTCTCAACTACAGAGTCTGTATCTCATTCAGATTGGAGCCTCAGTCCCCAGTGCATGGTGGGGAATCTATAAATGCTTCTCACCAGTGGGTACTGGGTGGTTTTTATTTAACAAATTTGACGTCTTAGGCTTGCCCGAGGTTGCTGAGTGGGGTGTGATAGGGCTCTGGTTTTTGCACTCCGTCTACCAGACCCCCAAGTTTTCTTCCTGTTGCCTGGGTAGACATTTGCTTCGTCCAGGTTGGTCTCTTGGGAATATTGGACAGCAACCTTGGTGGGTGTGATGAGGGTATTGCAGCAGTTGTGGAAGGGGAAGGGGAGCTGTCATTTGCTGAGGCTGACACATGGCTCAGTTAACAGCAGCGCGGTGACCCCCTCTCATCCCAGTGACCGGAGAAAGTGTCTCATTGGAAACTGTTCCCTGTGAGAATGACAAAGAGCTGGGACAGTAAACCATCTACTGGGACATAAAGATAGCATCATCAGGAGCTTCTCTGTTACTCCGCACAGTGAGGCTTCCCCTGCAGGGTTCTAGTCTGAAAAAAATCAGGGAGAAGATGGAACGTGGATGCCGCAGCACCCACAGCCGGAGCCTGAACTGTAGTCCTGGGAAATGATGGCTGGAACAGGGGTGATTTAGGGGAAGCCACACTTCTTCCACTCGTCTATTCATGCCTGTTTTTTCTCTTTTAAATAACAGCTTTTTAAAGATGTAATTCACATATCATAAAGTTCCCCTGTCTCTGCTGTACAATTCGGTAGGTTCAGTATCGTCCCAGATATGTGCAGCCATCCTTCTAGTCACTTTTAGAACATCTTCCTCACCCCTTCAGAAATCCCCTGTCCTCGACACTGGTCACACCCCCACCCCGCTCCAGCCCCTGGCAGTGGCTTCTCCATAGATCTGTCTGCTCTGGACATTTCATATAAAAGGATACCGCATGTGGCCCTTTGCCATTGGCTTCTGTCACTTGGCATAATATTTTAAAAGTTCATCCAAGTTGCAGCCTGTAATTAATACAGGCAGGCCCTGGGTTACGAACGATAGCTTCTGGAGCTCCGTCCTTGGGTTGAGTTTGTATGTGAGTTGGAACGAGCACATTTACCTACTGCCTGTAACGGTCTCCATTTGTAAGCGTGCGTCATGCATCGGTTGGCTGTTTGTAACTCGAGGACTGCCTGTGTTTTGTTTCTTTTTATTATCGTTGAATATAATAATATTTGATTTACCTATTTATTTATCAGTTGACAACATTTGAGTTGTTTCTACTTTTGGGCTACTCGGCGGCCGCTACAAGTCCTTGTGGGGTCATGGCGATTCCTTTCTCCTGGGTGTACCCTTCAGGAGAGAATTTCTGGGTCACATGGGAGCTCTGTGTCTGAGGTTTGGAGGAGCTGCCAGTTTTCAGAGTGGTTGCACCACCGCTCATTTCCAGCAGCGGAGTATGAAGGCTCTAATTTCCTCAGCCCTTACCAGCGAGTATTATTACTACCTTTTTGATTACAGCCATTGTGCTGGGTGTGAAGTGGTATCTCATCCTGGTTTTTGTTGTTGTTGTTGTTTCATGTTTACATTTATTTAATTTAAAATTTTTTTTGGAGACAGACTCTCAGTCTGCCTTGGGTAGAGTACTGTGGCATTGTAGCTCAGAGCAACCTCAAACTCTTGGGCCCAGTTGATCCTCTAGCCTCACCTCTGGAGTAGCTGGGACTCCAAGCGCCTACTGCAATGCTCAGCTAGTTTTTCTGTTTTTAGTAGACATAAGATCTGGTTCTTAGTCCGCCTGGCCTCTAACTCTTGATCTCAGCAATCCATCTCCCTCAGCATCCCCCAAAGGCTAGATTACAGGCATGAGCCACCACGCCGGCTTCATCGAGATTTTAGTTTGCGTTTCCCTGATGCCTAGATGATGTTCAAGGGCGTAAGGCGCCTTCTGTGTGCTTATTGGCCATTTGTGTGTCTTCTGGAGCAGGTGCATTGCAACCCTTTACCTATTTTAAATTGAGTTATTTGTTTTTGAATCATTGAGTTGTGGGAGTTCTTTATATATTATAGATACAAGGCTACTATCAGTTGTATGATTTGCAATATTTTCACCCATTTTGTGGGCTTTTTACTTACTGATGTCCTTGAGGTTTGTAAACTTGTAATTTTGATGAAGTCCAATTTAATTGTTTTTTCTTTACTCGTGCTTTTGAGCTCAGACCTAAAAGGCCACTGCCTGCCTGATCTGTGTTTTCTTCTCATGAGGAGTTGACAGTTTTAGCTTTTACATTAGGTGCTTGATCCATTGTGATTTAATTTTTGCGTATGGTTTGAATTAGGGCTCCAACTTCTTTCTCTTGTGTTGTGGATGTACTGTTTCCCTAGCATCATTTCTTTTCATATTGAATGGGTCTTGGCATCCTTGTCAAAAATCAATTGACCGTAGACATGCTTTGGGGGTTTTCCCCCCAGACTTTAATTTCTATTCAATTGTTCTATATATCTGTCCTCTTGCCAGTACCTCACTAGCTTGTTTACTGTGGCTTCGTAATAACCTCCAACTCTTGAGCTTAAGTGATTTTCTTGCTTTAGCCACCCACTTGGGTGGCTGGGACTACAGGTGCCCGCCACAAGGCCTGGCTATTTTTTTGCTGCAGTTTGGCTGGCCCGGGCTGAGTTTGAACCCGCCACCCTTGGTGTACGTGGTCTGCACCATAACCACCGTGCTACGGGCACCAAGCCCAGTGCAGTGTTTAATAGACGTGACTAGAGTGCATGTCCCTGCCTTGTTCCTGCTCCTAGGGGAAGACCATTCGGTCTACAACCATTAAATATGCTAGTGGTGGGGTTTGTTGTTGTTGATGTTCTTTTTCAGATTGAAGTATAATCTGCTGTACTATGTTGAGTGTTTTAGTCGTGAAATGTAATATTGTATTATATATTTTTTGGTGTATTGTCCTTTTTATATGTTACTAAGTTAGGCTAACTGTACATTTTCACACCCATATCCACAAGAGGTAGTGATTTGTAGTTTTCTTATGATATTTTTGTGTGGATTATATTGGAGCAATACTGGCCTCACTGGGGAGTATTGGGCCCTCTTCTGTTTTTTGAAACAGTTTGTTATGGGTTGGCGTTAATTATACTTTAAACACAATTCACTGGGGAGCCATCTGTCTCTGGGCTTTTCTTTGTGGGGAATTTTTTGTATTACCAATCTGGCATCTTTACTTAGAAGTCTGTTCAGATTTCCCATTTCTTTTAAAATCTATTTTGGCAGTTTGGATCTTTCTAGGTATGTTTGTTCATTACAGGTTGGTTATCTAATTGGTTGGTTATCTGTCCTTTTTATTTTTATGTGTAGGTATTGATGTTCTCTCTTTTATACCCGTGTTTAGGAAGTTGGATCTTTCCTTCTTTTTTTTTTTTTTTTTTGTTATGTCTGATTGATATAGAGGGTCCATGTGGTTAGGTTACAACACCTGTGTTTGTAAGGTAAAGTCTGAGATGCAGTTGTGTCCTTCACCCAGGAAATGGGCCTCATACCCTCTTACCTTCTCAGTCATTCTAGCCAGAAGTTTGTCAGTGTCGTTGATCTTTTCAAAGAACTGACTTTTGGTTTTGTGAATTTTGTTTATTGTTTTTCTGGTCTCTATTTTTCTTTATTTCCACTTGAATCATTTTTTTCCTTCCTTATAGTGTTTTGGATTTAGTTTGCCCTTCTTTATTCTGCTTTCTTAAAGTGGAAGCTTAGATTGTTCACTGTACCTTAATCTCCACGCTCCATCCCCAAGCTCTATCTCACAAGACAGTTTGTGAGTGGGAATGGCCTCTGCTGAAGAGGAGTTGGGGGACTCAAGCTTCCCTTGGAGACAGAGATCCAGGTCAAATGAAGCATGAGGGGACTTTACAGAGAATGATTGGTCAGTGATCTCCCACTGGGGTGGAGGTTGTGGGGCATCGTGGTTCTGGGATCTGGCTGCCTGGATGTGAATTCTGCCTCTGCCGTCTAATAGCTGTGAGACGTTGGGGGACTTACTTAAGCTCTGCCTCAATTTCCACATCTGTAAAATAAGCAGACAGATAGTTACCACCTTATAGGGTTGTTGTGAGGATTAAATGGAATAACATATGTGAAGCACCTAGCCTAGAGCTGGTGCAGGGCAGATACTCGTCAGGGTTAGCTGGCAGGTGGCATGTGCTGAGTCCATCCATGCAAAGCAGCTGCCACACGTACAGCTGTGCTTCCACTAGTTAGTGCTTCTTTGCCAGCCATCCTTGACCTCGTCTGCTTATGACACCAGGTGCTGAGACACATTTCTGGTTGTGCAGCCCTGATGCTTCCAAATGAGGTCTTTTCTCAGACAAGTTGCAGGCCTTCTTATTTGATCATCCACCCGTATTAGAGTGATGACACGAGAACAAAGGCCATGTTTTCTTCAATGTGTTTAAGAGGGGGGCAGATACGCACTTTTTGAACTCACCAGATATATTAAAAGTCCCTTTAGTCAAGGCTATGTGTTTCTAGGCTGTTCCCCCCACCCCCGTCCGGCCCTTTCAGGGAACCTGGCTGCTATTTCTGCGGCTAACTGGCATTTCTCAGAGATTTAAAAAACAAAACAAAATATACATTGTTGCTCTCATCTTTCAGTCAAAGAATGGCCGTTACTTTTACAAGAAGAAAAAAAGTATGGATTACTCCCCATTCTGAAACTTCCATTAGCCTCCTTTAAAACAAAAATAAAAAACAAACTCAAGTTATTTAGGAATGGTGTTAGCTAAGATAATTCTAAAACCTTTAGGCAAAGTAATATTTTGTTTTAGCTATAGCTAGATAATACTTCGATGCTATTACAATTTGAATGTAATTTTAATATTGCATGTTTAAATAATAGGCAAACATTATTTTAGTTGTAATAAGTTCTGCTAATGATATTGCCTCTCTTCCTGAAAACTCTGAATATTTCTACTCCGACTGTCTATATTTTTCCCTTCAAAACATCTCTGAGATTGTTATAGGGAAATAATCCCATTTTATCTAAGGAAGTAGTACAATATTCTAAAAAGAATCTTATAATTAGTGGGATAAGCACAAGCCAGTATGCTAATTGACCAACCAACCACCTTTCCTTCCTGCCTGCCTTTTCTCTCTTTTTCTCACCATTATTCCATTTTATCAAAAGTATCTCTAAGTAGCATTAAAAATGTCTATTTTTTTTCCTCCTCTGGCCCTGTTGGTGCAAAGAAATTAAAAAAAAAATACTAGGCAATATTTAGGGAAAAGTGAAAAAACCCGTTTGTATACAAACTGATGATCAACTTTTGGGGTTATACACATCAAGGTGAGTATATACACCAAGAATGGGTTAAAAGTAGATTAATTTTTTGGAAGACTAAATCTCTTCAGACCTGAGGGTGCCATTCTTATTCCTTGAGTAGCCATGCTTATGAAGGACTCTGTCTCAAAAACAAAACAAATATCAATCAGTAAATTTTATTGGCCATTTATTATTTGCCAAAACTTTTGGACTTGCCGGAATAAGAGTCCACTAGCACCTTAAATGATCATTTTCAGAGATGGCCTTGTTCATCAGGTTAACCACACATAGTGAGATGGGGAATAAAGGGGTGTGTGTATGTGTAGTTAAATATTATATCAAGGCACTAGTGTGGGTTTTTTTTTTTAATTTAAATTTTAATTCATTTATTTATTTCTTGAGATAGTTGTTTAACTCTGCTGCCCAGAGAAGAGTGCTATAGCATCAGCCTAGTTCACAGCACCCTCAAACTCCTGGGTTCAAGCCATCCTCCTGTCTCAGCCTGCTGAGCAGCTGAACTACAGGTGCCTACCACAACACCTGGCTAGTTTTTCTAATTTTTTTTTGCAGTTTTTGGCCAGGGCTGGGTTTGAACCCGCCACTTCCGCAATATGGGGCCAGCGCCCTACTCCTGTGAGCCACAGGTGCCACCTTAGTTTTTCTATTTTTAGTAGAGATGTGATCTCACTCTCACTCAGGCTGGTCTTGAACTCCTGAACTCAAGGGATTTACCTGCCTCAGTGTCCCAGAGTGCTAGGATTATAGGCATGAACCACTGTGTCCAGTCTAGACACTAGTTTTCTTTGTCTCTTTAAAAAAAAAAAAAAGTCTCTCTCTTTGCCCTTGGTAGAGTGCTATAGTGTCACAGCTCACAGCAACTTCCAGCTCTTGGGCTTAGGCGATTCTCTTGCCTCAACCTCCCGAGTAGCTGGGATTACAGGCATCCACCACAACACCGGGCTATTTTTTTGTTGCAGTTTGGCTGGGGCCAGGTTTGAGCCTACCACCCTTTGGTATATGGGGCCGGGGCCATTGAGCCACAGGCACTGCCTGACACTGGTTTTCAATAGAAAAGAAACAGAAGATGTTGATTGAAATCATTAACATCATCAGATGATGGAGAATATGAGAGACATCCCAGTTCCTGAGACCCTGACTTATCTTTTTCGTGTCACTTACTTACATCTGCCAATCTCCAGTGAAGGTTCCAGTGTCTTCTGAAAGAGCTTATATCGATGATCCCTAGACATCTAAGGTTACACATGGCATCTCCCCCTCATGGGGGAAAATGGAGAATGATTTTTGGTGGCTGCCAAAGTCTTAGGACCTTTCTGCTTTAATGAGTGTTTTGAAGAAGTACAAGCATTGACTTAAGGAATCCAAAATAAACCTGGATTCCTATGGGTGGACCCAGAGTGTCTCTTTGGGTAACTATAAGAAACAGTAATAATCAGGGATTACCTAAAAGCTAAGGATTGGCTAAAATTTATGTGGATTATTCAGATCAAGCAACTTGTAAGTTACCTAGAAACACGCAATAAATATTGCGTAAATGCCTTTTTTGGCGAACAGAATATGTATGCTCTGTTGAATCATAGTCACAGGGAGGAATTCCTTCTGCCTGACTGTAAATTCATAGGTATCACAAGCCACTGTTTCTCAACTCCATTTCCTCTGAGGATTCTAAACCGGGAGTAGATTAGTTTACAATTTTCTATTTAAATCAAGACCTAACATTGTGAAAAAGTATTACGTGTGATCCATGTCTACACGTAGAAGGATATTTTAATTATCGTGTACCCTGAGATAAGGTGTGGATAAGAGTGAATTTTATACATTCTACAACACTATACTAATGATTATTAAAGATTTTTTTTATAGAACTAAAGCTACATCAAAATGGAAATGAAATGAAAAAATTAATATATTTTTATTTAACAAATTTTTATGGAGTATCTATGTAAAAGGAAGCCAGTAGTCCAGGCAGCTCGAAGAGTGTGGCCTGGAAAGATTCACTCTTGTCCTGAGGCCTTTATGCTGGTGTATGGTCCCACTGTAACACTTACCAGTGCCTATTTCATTGACTCTCCCCGGTGCCAGGCAGTGTCAGATTTTTAAATTTTCATTCATCTGATGAGACTCATTGTTTAGAGTTCCGTCTACTTAAAATGAGCAAAGTTCAATTTGAGGAAAATTAAACATATTTTCATGTTTAATAGTCACAGGAGGCTTCCTTCTTTCCTTTTTGCCTCTCTCTCTCTCTTCCTCTTTC
>NW_003852576.1:1518486-1524955 GCF_000181295.1 Otolemur garnettii | reverse complement strand
CCGGGCTGGATTCGAACCCGCCACCTTAGGTTTATGTGGCTGGCGCCTTAGCCACTTGAGTCACAGGTGCTTAGCCCAATAATTCTTTATAAATGAAATACCTTCTTATGACTTCTGACTCCATGTTTTGACCAGTAGTTTAGAATTTTTGTCAATAGTCACAGAGCACCCGAGTTGGGGAATTTCTGTGTTTATACCCTGGATGGAGAGAGAGGTGGAAAGCAAATGCCTTGGCTATACTATGAACTATCAGCTTGTCATGCAAACAAACGACAACTGTGTAAATTTTGTAAACAAAGATTTTGTTTGTGGGCGGTGCCTGCGGCTCAGTAGGTGGAACACTGGCCCCGATACTGAGTGTGGCAGGTTCAAACCCGGCCCCAGCCAAACTGCAACACAAAAATACCCGGGCACTGTGGCGGGTACCTGTGGTCCCAGCTATTCGGGAGGCTGAGGCAGGAGAATCCCCTAAGCCCAGGAGTTGGAGGTTGCTGTGAGCTGTGACGCCATAGTACTCTACTGTGGGTGACAAAGTGAGACTCTCTCTACTAAAAATAAAAATTAAAAAAAAAAAAGTTTGTTTTGAAGAGATAAGGTCTTATGTTGCCCAGGCTGGTCTTATTCCTCAATCTCCTTAAGTGCTAATGTTATAGGCCTGAGGTACCATGCTTGGCCAAAAATACTTTTTACGGAGACAGCCTTAGATTTTGTGTGCAAGTTTTAGTATAAGAATTGTAGGTTTACACACTTAGAAGCATTGGCTGTGGACGTAGTGTTGTGATAAACAAGAATTCCCATCTGTTTTGCAAGGCTGATTGCAAGGGACAAACACACAATTGCCAAATACTTAGAAAAGAAGGAATGCTGAGGTCATGTAGCGGTAAATAAAGTTATCTTTAGAAATGTAGACACCTGGATAAAAAGCCTTTCTGAAGAAGATTAGTCTAGAGGAGTTAGGAGGGAAAAGAGGATCTGGTAGGCAGAGGAAGAGGGAAGATGGTCTTGGGATTTTTTGCTTGTCAGTGTGTGTCTATTGAGGTTAAAGGAAATGGGAAATTATGCAGTGATTTTCTTTGTTTTTTGTTTTTTTTTGAAACAGAATCTCACTTGTAGCCCTCAGTAGAGTGTTCTGGAATCATAGCTCACAGCAATCTCAAATTCTTGGGCTCCCAAGTGGGTGGGACTACAGGCACCTCCCACAACGCTGGGCTAGTTTTTAGAGACGGGGCTGTCGCTCTTGTTCAGGCTGGTCTCAAACTCTTGAGCTCAGGCAATCCACCTTCCTCTGCTTCCCAGAGTGCTAGGAGTACAGGCGTGAGCCACCACACCCGGCTCGACACAGTGATTTGTAATCAGACGTAAACCAAAGGGGCCGCTGAGGCAAGAGAATTGCCCTAAGCCCAGGAGTTGGAGGTTGCTGTGAGCTGTGGCACCATGCACTCTACTGAGGGCAATAAAGTTAGACTCTGTCCCCCACCCCGCCCCCCACCCCCAAAAGGAAGTCAACTAAAGGTTTGTAATCTGTGATCAAAAGCGTGTAATACTATGGATGACTAAGGATCATATCCAATTCCCTTCATGGAAGGAGCAGTACCCCAACCACACTGAAGGAAGATGGTTCTTCCTACTGCTTTGGGGATGATTGGCAGGGACAGGGAAGCTAAAGCATGGGGGTGGGAAGTTGTGCATGGGTAGTACTGGGCTCATTCAGTAAGAAAGGGAAAGAAAACAGTTAGCAGAACCTAGTGATGGGCTGAAAAGGAGGGAATGCAGGCGTCCTCAAACTACGGCGGCAGGCCACATGCAGCCCGCCTAGGACATTTATCTGGCCCGCCAGGTGTTTTTGCCGCTGCTTCCTGTCCTGCTTAGCAGCTGACTCATCCCAGGGCTAGCAGTCCGGCCCTCCAATTGTCTGAGGGACAGTGAACTGGCCCCCTGTTTAAAAAGTTTGAGGACCCCTGGAATAGGGGATAGAACTAAGGCATTTATTTTACTAAATTATTTAAATTTGCTGATCAAAGTTACATATGTTACAGATATTTAACATATATATCAGATATATATTTTAAAAATCACCCATATTCAAATCTTTAATACTCAGAAATAATTACTATTAAAATTTTATTTTTGTTTGAGATAGTGTCTCACTTTGTCACCCCTGGAAGAGTGCTGTGGTGTCATAGCTCACGGCAACCTCAAACTCTTGGGCTCCAGTGATTCTCTTTCTTCAGTTTTTCATTTTTTTAGTAGAGCCAAGGTATCACTCTTGCTCAGGGTCGTCTTGACCCACCTCGACCTCCCAGAGTGCCAGGATTACAGGCTGAGCCACCGCGCCTGGCCTCTTTCTAATTTTTATTTCCATAGTTTCAGGAGAAATCACACTGTTAGTGAAGCTTTCTCTACTGTCTGTTTTTCTTAATCTCACATATCATGAACCTTTACTTATGACATTAAAATTCTTCATAGATGGATTATTAGTGACTATAGTTTCTCAATTTATTATGAAGAATTCTGAGATAACATTTTTATATGTAAACTTCATTTTTAAATTTTCTTTAGGAGAGATCTTTAATGATATTGCTAAGTGAGGAGAATGAGTTACTTCCAAGGCTCTTTGAATAGATTATAAAATTTCCTTGGAAGAGTTTCCAGCCAGGCCCCATGGAATCCTGTAATCCTAGCGATCTGGGAGGCTGGGGCTGGTGGGTTGTTTGAGCACAGGAGTTTGAGACGAGCCTAAGCAAAAGAAAGACCCTGTCTCTACTAAAAATAGAAAAGCTAGCCAGGCTTCCTGACTCTCCTAACCAATATAGCCCCTAGTACAGTTTTTCCTTCTAACCCTGCTTGATGCCTCCTCTCCTAAATTTATGTATTTGTTTGTTTGTTTGTTTGTTTGTTGTGAGACAGAGCCTCAAGCTGTCCCCCTGGGTAGAGTGCCGTGGCATTACAGCTCACAGCAACCTCCAACTCCTGGGCTCAAGCGAGTCTCCTGCCTCTGCCTCCCAAGTAGCTCCGACTACAGGCGCCGGCCACAACGCCTGGCCATTTTTTTTTTTTTTTTTTTTTGGTTGCAGCCATCATTGTTGTTTGGTGGCCCGGCCTGGGGATTTGAACCCGCCACCTTAGGTGTATGTATGTGGCTGGCGCCTTAGCCGCTTGAGCCACAGGCGCCAAGCCTATTTGTGTGTTTTTATGGTTTCCCCTACAGGATAGGTAGACTTTGTCTTGTCACCACCCAGTCTTGAGGGTCCAGATGCTATAACAAAGCCACACACCACCCATGATCAATAACCATTTGGTGAATAATTGAATGACTAACCCATATAAAATTGAAAGCCATACAAAGTTACCATTTGCTGGTAGAAAATTGGGTTCACTGTGTCTAAATTGTTTGCTTCAGGAGGTATTTTATGTTCTTTTGTCCTGAACTTACACTCCATGCTAATTATAACATCCTATCAACTGATCAGCCTTGCAATTGGCCTTGTAAAATGTCCTCTTGTTCCTAATTTCACCTGTAATTGTGAATGATGTAACTGCTGTGTCCAGATCCGTTGCAGCCCATGTTAGATTTTTTTTTGCATGATTTCTATGATTTCCATATTCTTTTCACATTTCTTTAGCGTATCTACTTTTATTTCTCAGAAAACTGAGAGTGGTAAAAGACTATATTGAACAGGAAATTAAGCTTAAGTAAGAACTGAACTCAAAGGTCTTCTGAATAAAATTTTCAGTTTTTTAGAATAGACGTAGCTTATTGAGTAACTTGCCAGCTTATCAAGACCCTGATAAGATTCCGTTTCCTGGTTAATTATTATAACATACGTATACGACATATTATGTTTACAGTTTGTTCCAATTTTGGCAATACTCAGTTCTTGAAATAGGAAGATTCTTAAGGGAAGAGGTGTTTTTTGTTTTGTTCTGTTTTAATGCAAGGTGAAGAAATACAGAAACATGCCTATTGAGAAGCGGTAGGGTTTGTGAAGTAACACCATTGTAAAGCAGAACGCAGAGGAGTCACACTTGTTGCAAGAGGCTTTCCCCATGGACGCTGGTCTAACTCGGTGACACGCTGGCTCGAGTCTCACTGCGCAGACAGCACCGGGGGCTTTGTTTTCTATGTGCTCTTATTGTTGGACATTTAATTATCGTCCTCCAGAGTTTGTTAGTTGACAGCTTGAGAAATCTCAGAATATTGTGGAAGGTGTTCAGTAAAAAATCCCAAATAGCACAGAATAAAATAAACCCAATCCTTGGCAAATCTGGAATGGTAGGGGATTTTTTTGTGTGACCATTTTGAGGAAACTATTAAAATATCGTTTAATTATTAAAGTAAAACTCACAGAATACTTGGCAAAACCACACACTTCCTGGGTCCTTGTTAACCTGACTGCTGTTCTCAGTGAGGATAAAAATGACTTTTCACATTGTGACTTAATGCAGCTGGCTTTTCTCTAACAAACGTGGAACACGGGGATTGGATTTTACATATTATTTATGACGTTGTAATAGAGACCTTCTCTCTGCCTGCCTTCAATATTTACTTTATATCTGCTCTGTACCCACACTCAATATTTATATAGTGAACTTTCTCTTTTAAAAATAAAAAGTCTGAGGGTGGATTGCCTGAGCTCACAGGTTCAGAGACCAACCTGAGCAAGAGCAAGACCCCGTTTCTAAAAATAGCCGGGCACTGTGACAGGTGCTTGTAGTCCCAGCTATTTGGGAGGCTGAGGCAAGAGAATCACTTGAGCCCAAGAGTTGGAAGTTGCTATAAGCTATGACGCCAAGGCATTCTACCGAGGGTGACCAAGTGAGACTCTGTCTCAAAAAATAAAAATAAAAACAATACAAAAATTTAAAAAAAAAGTGTTAAAACCACTGCAGGATATATGGAGTGAAGACTGGTGATTGCCTAGCTTCTGAGATGCTGCAATTTGTTACATTAGAGGGGCGGAAAGAGATCTCCACAAAATCTAACAGCTTTCTAAGAATGAATGAAGAGTGCTGCCTAAAAGAGGAAGGGTGTAGGGGGAAACGCAAAAAGAATTCTCTTTGGATTCAAATTCTATTTTGTGGCTTCCATCTGTTGTTTTTTCACATCAAGCATTATAGGTTTTCATACCTAGCTCCAAAGATACCTCCAAAGTTTTCCCTGTTCAATCCAAAATGCCTGTCACTGGTGGGCCGTCAGCAGCAGCGGGTTGTAGGGAGGCA
This sequence comes from Otolemur garnettii, assembly GCF_000181295.1. NCBI lineage: Eukaryota > Metazoa > Chordata > Mammalia > Primates > Galagidae > Otolemur > Otolemur garnettii. The sequence goes on along the minus strand of NW_003852576.1, from coordinate 1,519,735 downwards.
GACGAGTGGGAGGGAAGAGAGAAGATTGCCCGCTTATCTCCAGGTGGGAACGGTGCTCTCCAGCAGCCAGAGTGCCCGGGTTCAAATCCTCACACCACTATTTGCCTGCCTTTGATCCTGGACAAGTTGACTTTGTTTCTTGTGCTTTAGTTTTTGCGTCTATAAAGTGGCGATGATACTAGGACCTACCTCAGCGTGTTTATGAGGATTGCACGTGTTTTCATGTATTGAAGAGGGCAGGAGCAGGACAAACGCTATCCGCTATCCGTGGAGTTAGCTGCAGTTATTTGATTATAAATGGAGGTGATGCATTGAAGTGGCTGCCTCACCAAACGTCCTGTGTCAGTGCTGTGTATGCAGCAGACCGGGGTGCTAGAAGACTGTAGGGAACACTTGTGATGACTGCTTTTTGTGACAGGTTTCAATGTAAAGATAAAAACAGAAATGTCCCTTGCTTGATTGAGTAAAGCCTGGAAGAGGAGTTGGTTGGATGTGGGTGGCGTTACTTGATCTATTATACGGCTAATTCGTTCATTCAGTGTCTAAGAAATTAGCTGCCGGCTAATATTAGCTAATATTGCACAGCTTTTGATGAACTCATCCAAAGTGGGGGCTGGAAACCTTCACCTTGGGAAACATGAGTCCACATCCATCCACTCTCACCCATCTCTCTTGTTCCCTGGGAGTCACTGTCCCTGTTATGTGAGGGGCAGGGTTCAGTAAGTGTACCAGCAATGGGGGCGGGGAGGAGGCTAAAGACTGTGTTTAAAGGGCTGGACGGATGAGAGTGAGGAGGAGTTGGGGGTGGGGGAGGGGGAGCGCCCAGCCCAGCCTGGCCAGTTTTAAACCCTCTCCAGTTCCTGCTAACCTGAGAAATCGTAGGAAATTAGTTTTGTTTTGTTTTGAGTTTGGCGATTTGTCTTCGTTTTATTTCTTTTCATTAGCCACAGTCACCCTTCTCCAGCCTTTGAATCTTGACAACCCCAATAACCCCCAAATCTACTCTTAGGAAACTGAGGCCAGAGGTAATGGAAATAATCCTGCCAGCACCCACACGCTGATAGTTTTGTGGAGAATGTAGATGATCCTGTTTCCTGTGATTCAATTTTTTTTTAAATTTCAAATTAATATGAGAGTACAAAAGTTTAGGTTACATTGTTTGCAATTCTAAGGTAAAGTTCAAGTGGTAGTTGAGCCCTTCACCCAGGGGGCTGCCGAACACCCTCTGGTTAGACTCGATCCAAAAGCA
>NW_003852576.1:1516692-1517992 GCF_000181295.1 Otolemur garnettii | reverse complement strand
AGTCTTTAGAGCTGGTAAGTAATAAATATACCTTCCCTTATAATTATAAAGTAGTGACCATCGGGCCACAGTCTTCCCTACTCTCTTATTCCTGTTCTCTTTTCCTGCTATTTTTTCTTCTTAGCTCTCTCACAATCTGTATTTTCCTGGTTTATTCATCCATGTCTGTCTCCCCCATGAGCCCACAGGGTTCCCAAGGGCAGGGATTTTCATCGGTTTTACTCATTGCTACAGCCCCAATGCCTAGAACCAATAGATGAACTGTATTATGCAAATGCCAGTTACTGTTATAACTTTGCTCTTTCTTTAAAACAGTTGCACCATTGAAAGGACATCATTTTAAATTTTAAAATGAAAGCCTTCAGATCCTTCTTAATGTCCCCATAATACAAACCTTTCATTCCAGCTATGGCAGTGTCTGCTGTTTAACTATTTCTTCTCTGTGCCTGGTGGTACCATAACAAGATATTTGACAATTGAACCAGAAGGTACTATGGTACGTTAGTCATCCAGGTGTGCCGATTCTGCCCTCCACCTCATCTTTTTTCCAGCACTGGTTCAGTGGTTTCGTGGCCAACTGCTAATAGCTGACACCACCGATACAGTTACAGGAATTCACTGCTGTGTTTGACACCTGTTCAGATGGAGGTGTGTGCTCACACATGTGTACGAATAATTTCAGCTATTTCAGCGAATAAATAGCTATTTCAGCAAAGATTCTGAAATTTGAAATAATGTCAAATCTGGAAAATGACAGACAAATGTTAGCATACAAAAACAAATACACACTCAACATGATCTTTACATTGGCTATATCTTAGCCTTTAGATAAATTAAAATAAAGAATAATGCTCTTTTAGTAGGATGGCATGGTGGGTTTTTTTAGATACTACCTATATTTAAAATAGCCCGCATAATTACATATCATCTTACCTGTGCCCTATTTGCTCCTGTCCCAAGCCTCTCTGAGTTTTGTCTCGTGCTCCTTTTCCCAAATTTTCCCTAGAGCTTATCTTGTCCCAAGCTTCTATTTTGTGTCAATTTTTTTTTTGGTCTTTTTTTTTTCTCCACAAAACAGTCTCACTATGTTGCCCTTGGTAGAGTGCTGTGCCGTCACAGCTCACAGCAACCCCAAATTCTTAGGCTCAAGCGATTCTCTTGCCTCAGTCTCCCAAGCAGCTGGGACCACAGGCGCCCACCACAACGCCGAGGCAGTTTTTGGTTGGGCTGTCGTTGTTTAGCAGGCACAGGCTGGGTTCAATGTGCCTCAGTGCATGTGGCTGGCGCCCCACTCACTGAG
>NW_003852576.1:1513859-1515730 GCF_000181295.1 Otolemur garnettii | reverse complement strand
GAGAGGAATTCACATTTGCCTCAGATGGTTAGTTTTTGAAAACACTGCCTTTATTAACTAAGGGATACTTTGGTTTCCTGCAGTCTGAACTTAGCAATTTATTTTTATATAATATTTAACACGGTTATACCCTTGGACTTGTTTTGAATTTTGACCCTTTATTAACTTGTTGATATTTTATAGTTGCTATTGATAGCTTCAGATTACTTTATCTAGGAGTCATAAAACTGTCTTTCTTTAGAAATTGGAGGAGGTGAATAGATTGAAAACGTTCTTGTCACTCTGCCCCTTTTACTTCCCACCGTGGAAGTGAAGTTGCTCAGATTCTAAACCTCACTTGCTACGGTTTAATTGAATGAGGTTAACAACCACACAACCGCCCTCCAAGCTGGACCACAAATGGGAAATTCTTGTTTCAGGGAGAGTTACAGATGCTGGTCTCTCTCCTTGTGTGCCATGGAGCTCCTCGTAGGCATAGTTCAGAGGACCTAGGTGACACATTGCTTTTAGGACCTCCTGGAGGGGACCCGGAAGTCACATTGCTTTCAGGACCTCCTGGAGGGGACCCGGAAGTCACATTGCTTTCAGGACCTTGTCGAGGGCCTCTTCTTTCCCCCTCTCCTCTAATCTCGCAGTTGTCTGAACTGAGCAGCTCACCCTCCAGAGAGACTTTCAGTGAGTTTCTGTCTCTTAACCGCTTGAAAAGGAGTGTGTTTACTGGGCCTGAGTGCTTCAGGCCCTCCTGATCCCGTTGTTATGTACAGATGCTTTTATTGTCATAAATCAAGTTTTATCATCCCCGCCTTTTTCATTCTGTGGCTCTTTCTCTTTTCTCTAGTAATTACCAGCAAATCTGTTTCCAGCTCCAGACTGATGAAGGAAAGTAAAATGAGGGTTTAGTAATTTTTGCCTACACATGTATTTCCCCCAGACTTATAAACATGATTGTTCATGGCGATTAAGAGAAAAGATGAAGGGGCATGTCCTCCAAATCACCTACCTCAAATAGAAAGGGGGGGCAACATCTGCTAAAAAGACAACATTTCTAAGAAACCGTAGGGGCATCTTGAGTGCTTTCTACACGCCAGGAGCACTTCTAGATATTGTCTGTGTATTCCTGTATTTAATCCCCATGATAACCTGGATGGGGTAGGAATTATTGTCTGTCTGCTCTACATCAAACAGTAGGAGGTTATGGGCACTCATCTTGTTCTGTTGTGCTGAGGTTTAAAAAAATTGCTTGTTTCCTTTGGTTATTACTGGGATTTCTATTTTTTTTTTTGGCTGGGGCTGGGTTTGAACCTGCCACCTCTGGTATGTGGGGCCAGTGGCCTACTCCTTTGAGCCACAGGCTCTGCCCCTATTACTGGGCTTTCAATAAAATGTTTCAGTTAAATTTCCTTCCCTGTGAAAGCCCAAAGCCTTGTCTCCTTGGGCCTCCCCCAAATCCACTTTTTGCACTGGGTTTTCCATTATGTTTCAGGTCACTAGGGAGCATTTAAGTTTTAACACCTCCCTTCTTTCTGTACCACCCACTCAAGCTCATTCCAGGTGCCTTTAGCAAATGACTCCCAAGGTATTTAAGTGGCCAAAGCTCATTTCATTGACCAATGAGGAGACCTGTGCCATGTACACCAGAATTGCGCAGTTCCTGGGATCAGGATCGAAGGTTGCTTTAAGCAAAGCTTTTGTTACAGTTAGCCTGTTGCATCCAGGAATCAAGACTGGAAAGGTAGGGGAAGCCTTATTTATTTTAATTAAAGGAGGAGACGGTTGTGTTTGGTTAAAGCAATTTAAGTCAGGCCGGGTAAACAGATGATCTGTTTTGTTTGTATTTTAATTGAAGGCAAAAAGAAAATTTGGAAGTTTGT
>NW_003852576.1:1509411-1513214 GCF_000181295.1 Otolemur garnettii | reverse complement strand
ATTTTCATGACTCATTGTTGGAACAAAATGTATACCTGAGAAATGCATATTATTATACGTGATTAGCCACATCTAATGTTTAGTATGAAAAGGTAAGTTTGGATTCAAGAAAAAATATAATTACTTTTCCACCATGACTTTTTTCCCCAAACATGGCTTAATATGGGTTTGTATTTTTATAGCAAAGAGATATTAAGTGAGAAATGGCACCATTTGGTTAAAAATTATCTTAGTTTTTTACTCCTTTCGCCTAATTCGTAAAGAGAATGCTCCCAGTGCCCATGTCACAGAGTAATAAATTTCTAATCATTTCAGTTATCTCAGATTCCCTTTTCTGATTCTGCCATATCTATTTTAAAAGATTTGCACCCTGAAATTTTCTACTTTTATTAGATTTGTTCCTAATGCCATTTTGCAAGACATCTACTACTCTGGAGATCCCCATTTGGATGTTTCTTTTTCTGGCTGACTCCTGGGGGAGGCAGGTGGGGGAGGGCAACTTACAGTCACAGTGTTAACCCTTCACGGTACAGAAGACTTGCTAGCCACCTTCCCCAGTCTAAGTCATGCTGTTTCTTAATTCCAAGCTAAAGCTCAAAGGTCTAAACTAATTTCACAGATCAGAGGTCAGGCCCGAATTGCTGCAATTCGTGGTTCAATTCTGCCGATATGACAGAATTTCACAGCTATGATGATTGCCTTTCCCCCCTTTGCACACAGGCCAGGCGGTGCAGTTAACAGCGTAATTTGTGCAAGTTAGCTCTTGCCACCCAAGTTTAATGAGTAACTAGCTGGTGCCTGAGGTTTCCCTGGTACAAGGTGCATAATACAAAAGGGGCCAAATGTCAACGCACCAAGATGGAAGGGGGAGGGGAGCGATAATCTCATAACTACCCTCTATGAATCCTAAGATTCAGTAATTTGTGTTTATCTTTAAAATTACATTTCCATGGCGTGAATGTTGGCATGTCCATTTTCTCTGCTACTGAAAGAGGTAGATAATTTTGTTAAATGTTTGTAAGCAAGGACTGTCTGATGAGAGATTGGCTAACCAGTAGGAAGTAAAATTACAGGTTCATTTTCTCATTTTCTCAATTTTTCTAAAATGTGACAGTTTTGTAAAAAATCTAGGGAACAAATAGGACTACCAAGTATTTCTGAGCCTGATATTCATGCACATCTGATCTATTCTACTCTTCACCCATAAAATTGAACTATCTTTATTTCTAACCCAGGTTGAGAATATCTTTACTGTTTGTAAGTTGAATATTGGGCCTCTTGAAGAAATTCTTCAATGGCCTTGACAGTTCACGGATTTGCTGTTTAGTTGTGATGCCTCATGGTAACTCTGAAGCTGCAGTATAGTCTAGACACAGAGGATCATTTGTCGTTTTTGTGGTAACACAAATGTGAACTTTCTGCTCTTCCAAATGGGAGAACAGAAGTAACAGCCATAGAATGCCTGGCTTTGAATCCCGACTTGATCACTTCTAGCTAAGGGATCTTACCAAATGGGCAGCTTCATGCTCCGTGGGTTCTGCTGTAGAACTTGCCTCCTGAAGTTTTAGCAAGGATTAAATAAGATGATGTCTGTGGAATGCTTAGCACAGTGCCTCGTGCATAATCAATACAAATGTGTTCACTGTTCCAGCCATGCTTCATATTATTAAATAGCTTGGGTTGCAGATTTAGCTAAGCCCACCCTGTCCGCCATTCCAACATGGTTAAAGGTTGGTCTTTGTTCATTTCATGAGGGACACAGCTATGACATAGTTGAATAAGGCGATTTGAATGTCAGGGGAAGTGTATTTCAGCTTGCTCAATGTCAAGTGCAACACCCTTTTAGATGCTATCTTTTTTCCTTCGCTGATTTGCTGTCACATGGCAAAAGCTATAAAAGGAGATAAATCCAAATTATCTGGTTTCCTTTGAGAGTTCTGTTCATTCTACCAAGTAGTGAGAAACATTTGAGCTTTTAATAAGATCCATAAATGTTACCTTACCAGTGGGCTAAATTCTGTCCTTGATAATATATAATATTATACTTACTAGAATTCATGCTTTGCAGAAATGCCAGAAATGAAAATATTATAGTGATTTTTAAAAATTCTGTTTTAAAAAATTTCATTCCTATGGAATGTAAAAATAGCATTTGAATAAAAGCATGATTTTAACTATTCATGACAATATAATAATTATGTGCTTAGAATTGAAAAGGTAGTAACAATGCCTCACATTCATTAAATAATTAAGCTCCTACAATGGGCTAGGATGGGGTTTGGGGCACTAGGATTATAGTTGGGAGTCAGATCTAGATTCTGCCCTGGTGGACTTAAAAATGGACTCAGGATGACCCCTGAGCAATTACAGTGAGGTTATTTATTTATTTATTTTTGCAGTTTTTGGCTGGGGCCGGGCTTGCACCCGCCACCCTACAGTAAGGTTAAACCAAATAAAATTGTCAACATTCTACTGTTTTTTTGTCCCACAAAATGGTACTTTTCTATGGTTCAGTCGAGTACTGTGAAGGATTATTTGATGCTGGAGGAACAAATCTCAGAGGGCTCCAGGGATGGCTTCCTCGGAGGAGTGAATTTGGAATGGGTGCCAGCTGGCGAGGCAGGGTTTGGTGACAGTTTGAAGCTGGTGACAGCGCCTATAAGATAGAAAGTGACATAGACGAGGCTGTAGGTGGACCTAGAGTGTTCCTCAGGGGCTTTTATGAAGGACATTGACTTTAAGGGCAATTGGAAGAGAATGTGGGCGGAAGGTTAAGCAGGAGGGCTTAGGACCAAATTATTCTCCCTCTGTCATTCCAGCTAGAGGACAGTGACATCATCATAGCTTAACTCTCAGTTTCAAGCTGTCCTCCTGCCTCAGCCTCCTGAGTGGCTGGGACTATTCGCCCGGCTCATTTCTATTTTTGGTAGAGACGGGGTCTCACTCTTGCTCATGCTGATCTTGAATGCTAGGCTTAAAATGATCCTCCCACCTCAGTTTTTCAGAGTGCTAGGATTATAGGTGTGAGCCACCATGCCTGGCCCCAAATTATTTGTTAAAAGGTGGAGACCCAGATCGATTGTCATGGGCCACGGTGGGCAGGATGAAGTCAGCTGAGACTATTGCAGGTATCCAAGCAGGAACAGGTGGTTGGCAGTTTACAGGATGCTTCCTAATGTTGTATCTTATCTGATCCTTGTAAGGCCCTCACCTGAGTTACTGGCATCAGCTTCAGTGTATGAGTGAGGATGATGAGGCTCGGAAAGTTACGTGGCCTGTCCATGGTCATACCATGCAGGTTGCAGAGTGAGAATTAGAACTCTGGTATCCGGCAGCCTTAGGCCTATGTATTAACATCCCTGGGTGTGGCCAATTGGTTTATCATAAGAAAGGGTGGGGGAGGGGTTGTTGTTAGAGACAGGGCTTCATTATGTTGTCCAGGTTGAAGTGGATTGGTGGGTGAGATCATAGCTCACTGAGGCCTTAACTCCTGGGCTCAGGTGATCCTCCCACCTCAGCCTCCTTTAGTATCTAGGAGTTACAGGTGTGCATCACTATATGCCCAGCTATTTCTTTAATTTTTTATAAGGATGGGGTCTTGCTGTGTTGCCCAGGCTGGTCTTGAATTCCCAGCTTCAAGTGATCCTCCTATCGTGGCCTCCCAAAATAGTAGGATTACAGACATGAGCCACTGCTCCTGAAATGGATCTCTTTTAAAGAAATAGAAATCTCGGCACCTGTGGGTCAAACAGCTAGGGCGCCAGCCACATACACCTGAGCTGGCAGGTTCGAATCCAACCCAG
>NW_003852576.1:1501779-1508755 GCF_000181295.1 Otolemur garnettii | reverse complement strand
GAAGCCAATTCATTTCTCTGGGAACCGCCCCACAAATCTAACCAATAAACGTATTTCCTACTTACTGTGTGACCTTCGGTAAGACTGTTTCTTCTGTCGTAAAATCAAGGGTTTACATTAGAACTCAACTTCTCAAACCGGGTGCCCCGGGGTACCCAACATTCAAGGGGAATGTGAAGCCACAGGAGAAACATGGCAAATGGGTTTTGTTTGGAGGTTTTTGTGGCAAAATAATAGAACAATATTTTAAAAATGTATAAAATGGATTGTGTTAGGAGTCATTCTGGAAAGTTCTGGAAATTTTCTGTCCTTTGAGTAGCCATGAGAGGCACATCAGTGATCCTTTTTTCTCTCTGTGATACAACACAGAACTGTACAATTTCTGTGTTTCATTACATATTTATAATTTACTTTCAACTTATGAAGTTTATACATCTATTGCCTTGATATGACATTTTAAAGAGGGAAATATTACCATTGTAGAAAGAGTGAAAATTCATAATTCTGCACAAATAATATGAGCCAGGAATGGTGCTTATACATATTTTCTCTCTTCTCCATGATAGTATGACTAAAAGTTATCTCCATTTTATGGATGTGAAAACTTAGGCTCAGAAAAGTTGAATAAATTTGTCCAGATTTGCTTATCTGGTAAATGAGTGATCCAGCAATCTAAATTTTAGTCTCTTTTCTTCACAGTATGTCATCAGCTTCATGACATACCTTTTGGTAATCTGCGTGTTCATTGTCATAGTTTTTATCAAACACCGTGATATTGATTATTAGCTATTATCTAGGATGTAGCCTTTAGGGAATTACCTTTTCACAAAGTTGGGTGAAGACTATACATTGAGAAATTGGTTAGCAGCCTTTGCTCTGTGATTTTTTTCTTTTTAATTATTATAGGCACACAATAATGTTGTATATCTTTGCAGAGCACATGTGATGTTTTGATGGAGACCTATCATGTGAATTCAGGACATCAGGGTATTTGGGGTACCCATCAGCTCAGGCATTTATCATCTCTTTGTGTTAGGAACCTTGTAGGGTCACTTTTCATTATTTTAAAGTATAAGTTTAGCATGGATTATAGTCACTTTGCTGTACTGTCAAATATTGTTTATTCTATCCGACTACTTAGCTACATTTTTGCCCCCATTAGCTAACCCCATGTTATCCTCCCCTTCCCACTTCCCTTCCTAGAGGCCAGTAACCATCATTCTACGCACTGTCTCTATGAGATCAATTGTTTTTAGTATTTAGCTCCCACATATGATTGAGACCACGTGAGATTGTCTTTCTGTGCTTGGCGTATTTCACTCAATGTTCTCCGCTTCCATCCAGGTTCTTTCTCAGGGCAGGACTTCATTCTTTTTTGTGGGTATGTAATATTCCATCGTGTATATGTACCAGAATGTCTTTATCCATTCACCTGTTGATGGACACTTAGGGGGATTCTAACACTTGGCTGTTGTAAATGGTGCTGCAGTCAACATGGGAGCATTGCTCTATGATTTGTTTGAGGGTGTACCTTTTCTTGGAAAGAAAATCATTGATAAATAAGGATCAAACCTAGATCATAGTTAAGCATTGTTTGTAATTCCATAAGCTTACAAACAGCACAGAGCTCCAAGTCGTCATTCCAATATGAAGATAGTTAAGGCAGAATAATTTTGAGCCATAACTGACTTTAGAGACCATTTAATTCAGAAGTTTCCAATTATGCTCTATGGAATTCTAAAGGTCCTATAGAGTTCCCACTGGACCACAAAGGATGATGGAGCTAGAGGCACCCTTCTGCCTCCCCCCCGACACACACACATTTAATCCCTTACCTGCACTCAGCCAGCTCTTGTTTTATTGGTTTTATGTGCTTCTGTATCTACTTAGATTTTTGGTGGAAGAAAGGGTACTATTACCAAAAAAAAAAAAGAAAGAAAAAAGAAGAAAAAAAAAGTGTGAAAACTACTGATAGTCCAATTCTTTTATTTTTTCAGGGAAGCAAACTTTGGCTCAGAGAGATGAAAAGATTTGCCTAAAATCACAGAACAGGGCCTGGCAGAGCTAGAGTTAAAACTACCCGCCTGTCTCCCAGTTTGGTGTTGCACCCACTGTGCCGTACTGAATCTTACACATCTGGACACTTACAAGTCGTTTGGAGCTCAGATGGCTTGATGAGGACTGTCAGCAGTTGAGAGAATCAGGCAGATTATATTTCCACATTTAAAGTAAAAATAAAATGATGTGCCTAGGAGATATATATATCAGTTGTTTTTAGTATTTGTTTGTTTGTTTTTGAGATAGAGCCTCAAGCTATCGCCCTGGGTAGAGTGCTGTGGCATCACAGCTCACAGCAACCTCAAACTCCTGGGCTTAAGCGATTCTCTTGCTTCAGCCTCCCCAGTAGCTGGGACTACAGGTGCCTACCACACGCCCGGCTATTTTTTGGTTGTAGTTGTCATTGTTTGGCAGGCCTGGGCTGGATAAGAACTCACCAGCTCTGGTGTATGTGGCTGGCGCCTTAGTCGCCTGAGCTACAGGTGCCACCCTTAGGATATATTTTAATGCCTCATCTGAAATCAACTTTGTCTTGAACTTTCAAATCCTTTTCATTTGAATATTTTCTATATCATGACTTTTAAGATTATACTGGAACCTCAAATTGTAGTTTTCATAGGCCTCTCCATACAAAGAACATCCTCAAAAGAGTCTTAGGGATATATTTGGGGGCAGGATAAGTCTCTTTCATGACAACTCTGATAGTGGATAGCTAGAATACTTGTTTCAGTGGGTTTGGGGACCCCCTCTGAAATCTGTAGGAAAACTGTGATGAACTGTTAGTGATTATGTAGCATAAGCCCCCAACGGGCTTGGAGGCCATGAGCTAGATATTATTTTCTCCATAGGGCCCTACTTCATCTTTTAATGGGATCATAAGTATAAAACACAGGCTACGTCTGTATTCCTTCCTAAACATTCTGTCCGTGTCGAAGTCCTGTGTGCTCTAAAAAGGCAGAGAGAAAAATGCAACAAGTGAGGGCAGCGCCTATGGCTCAAAGGAGCAGGGCATCAGCCCCAGTGCTGGAGGTGGCAGGTTCAAACCCAGCCCCGGCCAAAAACTAGAAAAAAAAATGCAACAAGTGGGAGAAATGGTCATTTTCTTATTACTGGTCCCTGTTTCTTCTAGAATAGGATGAAGGCTCACATTTCTTCGTTTGCAGAGTAATGGTATCTCATTTTCTGATGAACCCCCCCCCCCGCAATTTCTAATGCATATATGAAATAGAAAACATTTCTGTTTTTCCCCCCTCTAGGACTTGCCTCAAAGGGCACTCTGAAAACTGAATTCTAGAGAGCCACCAGCAAGCTGCCCGAATTTGCCTGTATCCTCTCATTCTGCATCTTACAAAGGACCAGACAAAGCAAATCGGTAGTTTTTGGTGAGTACATCTCCTGGGATCTTTTCTTTTCCACTTAAAGAAGAATATAAATTTTCTTTCCTATCAACCAAGTTGTCTGCTGCGTAGACAATGTATCCCCGGCATGCGTATAGAGGACCGTTAGTGCCAGATACAACATGTTAAGTCATTTGGAACCCATGATATAAATCTTTACCTTTTTGGACACTTTTACATCTTTGTAGCCTACAGGAAAACAGCTGCTTCTGTATGTATCTGTGAGCATCTTCCTAGGAGTTACGACCCCCAAAATAATCACATGTTGCTTATAAATCTGCCCAGTCACCCCCACAAAAAGAGGTCCACAGTGTTTCAATCAGACTGTCTTTCAATGTGTGAGACATAAGGAAGGGTTCTTTGTACAAGCTAGAATGGATTCAGTGGGATAGTATTTTGTGTTTTTCAGCAATCCTCATACCTTCTCTAAGTTTCTATTTCCTTACCTGTTATACGAGATAAAAATAACTGTCATGTTAGTCTCCTCCATCTATTGCCGTTGGGTTTGTTTGCATGGGGGGGGGGAGTATTATGAATAATAGTGCTATGAGCAGTAGTGTACAAATATCTGTTTGAGTTTTGCTTTCAGTTATTTTGGACATATACCCAGTGGTAGAATTGCTGGTTCAGGTGGTGTGTCTTATGTTTTTGCTGCTGTTTTGAAGTACCACCATTACTATTTTCCATAGCAGCTGTGCCATTTTACATTTTGACCAGCAGTGAACAAGGGTTCAGTCTCTCCACATTCTCATTCACACTTCTTCTGTTTTTTTGACAGTGGCTATTATAATACATGTGAAGTAGTATATCAGTGTGGCTTTGATTTGTATTTCCTTAATGATTAATGATGTTGAGCATCTTTTCATGTTCTTATTGGGTATCTACCTTCTTTGGAGAAATACCTATTTAAATCCTTTGCTCATTTTCAATTAGGTTGTTTGCTTTTTTTGGTTGTCATCATTGGAGTTCTTTATATATTCTGGATACTAATCCCTTATCAAGCATACAGTTTGCAAATATTTTCTCCTACACCATGGGAAGCCTTTTCACTCTCTTGACAGTGTCCTTTGATGAACAGAAGTTTTTAATTCTGATTGGTGTCATCCAGTAATTCATTACCAAATTCAATATCATGAAGCTTTCCCTTTAGATTTTCTTCTAAGATTTTTATAGTTTGAGATTTTACATTTAGGGTTTCATCCATTTTGAGTGAGTTTTTGTACATAGTGTAAGGGAAGGCCAGGATTCTTTTAAGGATGTACTTTTCATTCCTACCAAGTCTCAGTGAAGGTCCGTGTCAGCTGGTTAAGTAAACAACACAAATCTTTGCACCCCAAATTTGTTCTGAATTATTTTACTTCCTGAAGTAGGCTTAGGTGGTTTCCCAACAGACAGATGAAAGAAAGCATTTGGGGAAACCGATGGCCCCTGTAGCTAGAATATAGCAGGGAGGCTTTGCCTGGGATCAGCAAGAATTTTGATGTAAACATGCTTGAAGAAATCCCCAAGAATAACAGAGCTAGATAGTGTTTCAGACTAGTGGAGAAGCGGGTGGGAGCATGTGTGCACGAGCATGTGTGGGTTGTGTAGGAACATGTATTTAGGTAGCAGGGGGAACGGAGATAGGACACACTAGATGTGGTTGTGAACCGTGTGGGCTACAGGAGATAAAAACATGGTTTGTATGATACAAAAATAAACCTCTCTTCATGCTCCTTTAAGAAACAAAACTAGATTAGACACAGTTATGTGCTAACTGTGTTTCCCAAACAGATGTGCTATTTCTGTTTGATTGTGGACAAAGCCTAGTTGTACTTAAAATGTAAAATATGAAGGTCTGTCTACAGTTTCCTTTGTAGATCTTGGGCAGTCAGAAGAAACCCAGGCTGTGGAAGGTGTCTCCCCTCACACCAAAGGTCTGCACGGGGCTGGCCGCTCTCCTGGGGTCAGAGAGATAACAACAGTAACGCCACTTGAATGCAACTGACAATCTTAGGACTCCACGAAGCAGATTCTCAGTTAGACTCCCAACATTATTGGCGGCTAAGTGCCCAAATTCCAAATAAATTGATGATAAATCTATTAAAATCTGACTTCGGGACCTGTGCAGCAAACTGCGACCCAACCCATCCCTCTCTTGGTTTTCACTGGGACTGATTTGTGTCCTCAGCCATGCTGGCTGCAATAGGTCCTCATTTTCTCTTTGCCATAAAAGGAATTTGGAGAAAAAGGAAATAACTAAGCCAATTAAAATTTCTGATGCAAAATGGGATAAGATAGGCCATTGTTTCTATAAACAATTTGCAAGACTGGTACAGTATATTTCCCTTGAAGCCTTAAAGTCATTTCACACTCTATTAACTCAAAGAATATCCAGTATTTCCCATGAGACTGGGACTAAATGATTAGCTCAACACAGGGCCGTTTTTACTGGTACGTTAGTTTTTCTTTTTCTTTTCTTTCTTTCTTTTTTTGAGACAGAGTCTCATACCCTGGGTTAGAGTGCTATGGTGCCACAGCTCACAGCAACCTCCAATTCTTGGGCTTAACAACACCCAGCTATTTTTTGGTTATAGCTGTCCTTGTTGTTTGGCAGGCCCAGGCTGGATTTGAAACCGCCAGCTCCAGTGTACGTGGCTGGCACCTTCGCCGCCTGAGCTACAGGCATTGAGCCAGTGTGTTAGTTTTTCAATTGAAATATTAACTCCAAGTGCCCACAATGGAAGTTCAGAGTACGTAAATGACAGCAAAGAAATCCAGTAATCACAGGGGTTTGATACACCCAGAAAATCATATGTTTCCTAACATTTGAGTGCTTCATTTTAAATACTGTAGTTTTGGTAAAACTCAGGATATGTATTTTCTGTTTTCCGTTCTTAATCTGGGTGCATATTTCACGTGTTTCTTGAATTAATGTAGTTCTGCTTTCTATGTAACTTCTAATGATTTCCAACTAATTTTTAACTGCCTAGGTTAATTATAGAAACTGGGAAAACTAGTTCTCTTCCCCTCCCCTTCCTTCTCCTTTTAAGAAGTATCTTTCCTTAGAAGTAAATACAGCAACTTCAGTTTTCCAAATATCTGCAGATTCCACCTTAAAAAGGAGTCATACATAAATTTAGCATTTCAATAGTTTTTAATTGACAAGCTCGCTCCTCTTTCCTCATTTTAAACCATATATTGCTACATTTTGTGCAAATGGGGAACACTCATTAAAAAGTTTTGGGGTTTCTCTTCTTTCTTTTTAAAAATATAAACAAGGATTAACACAAACAGCTCATAAGACAGTATCCTTGCTCCATTCCTACATGTTACTCTGGGGTAATTATTAACCAAGGTAATTACATTAGAAAACCCAGTATAGGCTCGGCACCTGTGGCTCAAGTGGCTAAGGCGCCAGCCACATACACCTAAGGTGGCGGGTTCGAATCCCCAGCCCGGGCCGCCAAACAACAGTGATGACTGCAACCAAAAAATAGCCGGGCGTTGTGGCGGGCGCCTGTGGTCCCAGCTACTTGGGA
>NW_003852576.1:1500615-1501464 GCF_000181295.1 Otolemur garnettii | reverse complement strand
AGATGGCAGGGGGTGTACGGGGAGTTTCCCCACTAAATCCAGCCCTCCTTGGGCTGCTTCTCCAGCTTTTTCTCCATCTGCCACCCAGGCTGTTCCCCCCGGTGTGGCCCACTCTTATGGAACATGGAAGGAGAGATTATGTGAGTGGCGGCAGTGGACTGAGAACCTTAGATTCCGTACTTACAGCTTTTCATAGCTGTATTATAGGTGAGGATCAGGCTAACTTGTGCCCTAGTCCCAGCTCATCAGTACCCACTGCTGCGTACTAGGGGACTGCCCTGAGGCATAGACACCCCAGGGAGAAAGAGACCCTGTGCCCATGGCAGTGCCCTCCTCAGTCTTCACAGGTAACCACACAGGCAAATGCACCTATATTCAGTGGTCTATTTTCTATACTTGAATCAGAGTGTCTTCATCCCTCATTTAAAATTAAGCATATATGGGGCCACACACAGGGCTCGTGCCTGTAACCCACCTCACCCACTGTGGGTGGGTTCAAACCCAGCCCAGGCCTGCTAAAAACAATGACAATTACAACAAAAAAAGAAGGCTGCACCTGCGGCTCAAAGAGTAGGGCGCTGGCTCCATATACGGAGTTGCCAGGTTCAAACTGGGCCCAGGCCAAAAAACTGCAAAAAAACCCCAAAAAACCAGGCGTTGTGGTGGGCGCCTGTAGTCCCAGCTACTTGGGAGGCTGGGGCAAAAGAATCGCTTAAGCCCAAGAGTTTGAGGTTGCCGTGAGCTGTGATACTAGGGAACTCTACCAAGAGCAACATAGTGAGACTCAATAAGTAAATAAATAAAGTTAATGATCCATCATCACAATGGCGGGCCCCTGTTTAAGGTACT
>NW_003852576.1:1498852-1500253 GCF_000181295.1 Otolemur garnettii | reverse complement strand
AATAATACAGTGTTGTCCTGTGCCTTATCGATAGCCACACTCTATCATGGCTATTTTTACTATTCCCATTTTCCATGAGAGTGAACGGAGGCTTAGGAGGTTCAGTCACTCTTCTGAAAGTCGCACAGCTGGTGAGTGGCACTTAACTCAAGTAGTCCAGCTCAAGCGTTGTAATTCTCAGCCTCTCAAACTACCTTCAAATAAAAGAGAGCAACTGCAAACTGCCTTCATATTTAGGCCCCATTTATGTACGTATTTCCTCGTGGCAAAATAATCTCTACCAAATTCCTGAGACCATATAATAGAAACTAAGTCTATCAGCTAAGGCAAAAGGACAAAAAAGTCGTGGAAATTACAGCTACCTAACCAGTACCTGCTTTACCAAGAACGCTCTAGGGCAGCAGTTCTCAACCCTGTCGCGACCCACAGGAACTGTACTAAAGGGTCGCGGCATTAGGAAGGTTGAGAACCACTGACCTAGGGGTATCACACGTTAACCATGTGAGTTGTATCTAATGTAGGCTAGTTTTGAGTGTGGGGCCATGTGAAGCATCTAGAACACACATATCTTTTGACTATCATGACCTAATAAAACACCATGCGCCCCACCCCCACCCCCATTTATTTTTCATCTGACAGCTGTAACACTGGCTTTCAGTATAGTCCAGCAGGAGTTGGTATGACTTTTTCACTTGATATTCCTGATGCTGTGCTGCGTATCAGAGATGCTGGTCTGTCTCCCTACCCAAGCTGGTCTGACCTTTCTTTGATGAGCTCTACAACAAACATGCCAGCAATAATGGTGGTTATATAAGATAATAAAATTCAAAAATTTGTAGCTTTGTCCTACCATGTTTCTTATAAAAGACCATTGTGCTCATTCATTGATTCTTACATTCATTCATTCATTTTTTTCCCAAACATTCTTTCATTAGGCACTCAGTACCAAATAAAGTAAGGATCCCTGGATAAAATATTATTCCTGCCTTTGAAAAGCTTCAATTATGGCCAGCGAAATAAGGGTATAGGCCATACTGTCTTAATTTTTAAAAGATAATTTCAAATAGTATAGAAGTAAATACAAATAGCTGAAGATATCTAAAATCACATCATAGGGCGGTACCTGTACATCAGTGAGTAGGGCACTGGACCCAAATACCAAGGGTGGCGGGTTCAAACCTGACCCTGGCCAAACTGTGACAAAAAAAATAGCTGGGCGTTGTGGCGGGCACCTGTAGTGCCAGCTACTTGGAGGCTGAGGCAAGAGAATCACCTAAGCCCAAGAGCTGGAGGTTACTGTGAGCTGTGACACCAAGGCACTCTACCAAGGGCGACAAAGTGAGACTGTCTCTAAAAAATAAAATAAAATCACGTCATAATAGGAAATAATGGCCAGGTGCA
>NW_003852576.1:1479550-1497064 GCF_000181295.1 Otolemur garnettii | reverse complement strand
AAAAAAAAAAAAAAAAAAAAAAACTACCCCCATTTAACTTAATTATTATAGAAAAGAGTAACTCATGGTTTATTCAATATTGAGATATTTGGTCAATGAAATACAAGGCCATAATATTAAGATCTGGGTTTTTTCCCTTTGGTAGCAGATTTTGTTTTATAGTTTGAACAGAAATGACCAATGTTAATCAAATAAAATCAGAAGGTCACGTCGTCTACGGCCATACCACCCTGAACGCACCCGATCTTGTCAGATCTCGGAAGCTAAGCAGGGTCGGGCTTGGTTAGTACTTGGATGGGAGACCACTTGGGACTACCGGGTGCTGTAGGCTTCTGCTTTTAAAAACAAAGAAAGAAAAAATCAGAAGGTCACATTTAAAACTGAAACTAATGTTTGACTGTGTCACTCTATTTCAGACCCTTTATTCCAGTACAGGCGAGTTGTCATTTTTCTTACAAAAAGAGACTTATGATATTCTCATATATGAATACTATTTGAAACATCACCAGAAGGTATTATGATGATAGAACCCATCCTGTAGAGTATGCTCTCGGGTGTGATAGGATATAATAATAACAGACCATACGATTACTGCATAACTACCACCTGCAGTAGTTTGAAATTAGGGGAAAAGAGCGTTTACAAACCATCATCACGACTACCTAAGCTCTTACTTGGAAAAATTCACTTTCTAAATCTGTTTTGGCATTAATTCAATAAATTAAACATGAGCTGAGTGCAGAGGCTCACACCGATAAGACCAGCTACTGGGGAGGCTGAGGTGGGAGGATAACTGGAGGCAGGAATCTGAGACCGACATGGACAACACAGAAAGACCCTGTCTCTCAAAAAAATTTAAAAAGGAAATTTAACAAAAGGGAAAATACCTTTTACATGCAAATTTTGGAATTCTTAAAAAGTTGTATGTATCTGAACTTTACTGTATTTGGACTATTTGTGTTGGTTTTGTTTTGAATATAAAATGACTCTCGTGCTAAATAGAAGTTAAATTGTAGAGTATCACCCCAACAGTAAGGCATCTTTATGAGATTATAATCCCAGATTTACCATTATCTAATTGTGATTTTGGGCTAAGCACATGATCATCCTTCTTAGGTTCTCCATCCAGAAAAATGGGACTGATACTTTTATATGGCATTGCATATATATAGTTACATAGCAATGGTATGAACAGAAAACGTAAACACAGTAGGGCTCTGTAAGTTGACCACCCAAGGGGCTGTAACAGACTGGTCAACATATGGACGTGGTCCATAAGGAACTAGGCCTGCTGTGCTGACAGGCCTGTGTGGTGCATGTCTAGTCTATGAAAATTAGGTCAGCTTGAGGTGGTGAGTGTAGGCTGGTGGTCAGCTATGGAGGTTCTACTGTATAGGTACACACATATATTTATTCAAAAACTTCAATCATATTCTAAAGGACACAGAGAATTTCCCCTCTAAAAGAACTCTATTATGAATCCCTTTGCAATTAAAGATTATTTTTTATAATAAAAAGTCATCCATCCAACTACTAGTTCATATATTCAAATGTTGGCACATGAAACTTTTCTGAGAATGTCATGCCCAAGTTTCTTCTTAAACTTGCATCCGTGATTATAGGCAATATTTAGAACCTACTATTCACTGGGTAAGCACAAAGCTCTCGTGTGGGAATGGTAAGAAGTGATCAAAAGAATGTAATACTTAAGGAACTGGAAAAATACTAAAGAGATCATAGTGTTTTAAAAGTGCATCATTGCAACCATACATTTCCCATATAAATATATAAGGTAATATTTATGTAAATTCCCTTTCAGTTGGACCATGAACATTTGGGTGTAAATTCCCTCAGATTCATTACATTTTACTTTTTTCTTTTTTTTTTTTAAGATAGAGAGTTTCATTTTATCACCCTAGGTAGAGTGCCATGGTGTCTTAGCTCACAGCAACCTCGAACTCTTGGGCTTAAGCAATCTTTTTGCCTCTGCCTCCCAAGTAGCTAGGACTATAGGCGCCCACCACAATGCCCGGGTAATTTTTAGAGACGAGGTCTCACTCTGGCTCAGGCTGGTCTAGAACCTGTGAGCTCAGGGAAATCCAGCCTTCAGCCTCCTAGAGTGCTAGGATTACAGGCGTGAGCCACCGTGCCTGGCCTTAACATTTTACTTTTTTAAAATTAGAAGATCCTTGAAAAAAATCTACTCTTTCACTAACAAAAATCAGAATGATAAAGGTTGTGAGCTCTTTACTGTGGTCAGGTACTGTTCTAGGTACCACGTGTGCATTGTCTTTGTTCTCCCAACATTGTTACTGATATTATCCGCATTTTATAGATGGTGAGACTGAGGCACAGGGAGATAAAGTGACTTGCGCGATGGTATTTGTTTCTCAAGTGGTGGAGCCAGGGTAGGCAGCCAGGCAGTCTGGTCCCAGACCCTGTGTGTAGCCAGCCACTGTGTTTCCTGATCTTGTATTCTCACTTAGATGTTTGATTATACAAATCCTAGTCTTTCAATATTTCTGTTTAAGAATTATTTCAGGGGCGGTGCCTGTGGCTCAAAGGAGTAGGGAGCTGGCCCCATATACCGGGGGTGGTGGGTTCAAACCCAGCCCTGGACAAAAACTGCAACAACAACAACAACAAAAAAACAGAATTCAATAATAAATTTAAAAATACAATTTGAGGGCTGGGCGCAGTGGGTCACGCCTGTATTCCTAGCACTCTGGGAGGCCAAGGCAGAGGGATTGCTTGAGCTCAGGAGTTTAAGACCAGCCTGAGCAAGAAGGTGACCCCATCTCTAAAATAGCCAACCATTGTGGTAGTCACCTATATAGTCCCAGCTACTCAGGAGGCTGAGGCAACAATGATTGCTCAAGCCCAAGAGTTTGAGGTGGCTATGAGCTGTGATGCCATAACACTCTACCTAGGGCGGCTGAGTGAAACTGCCTCCAAAATAATAATGAAAATAATAATTTGACTATGTTAACTACCTTCCAAAGAGCCAAAAATAGTTCATGGGACATTTTTCAGAACTCTCTGGAAGCTGAGAAGAGCAAGTAGGAGTATGGTAGAAAGGAATATGGGAGGCCCCTGTGGCTCAGTGGGTAGGGCACCGGCCCCATACACCGAAGTTGGCGGGTTCAAACCCGGCCCAGGCCAGCTAACCAACAATGACAACTGCAACAAAAAATAGCCAGGCTTTGCGGCAGGCACCTGTAGTCCCAGCTACTCGGGAGTCTGAGGCAAGAGAATCACCTAAGCCCAGGAGTTGGAGGTTGCTGTGAGCTGTGACGCCACAGCACTCTGCCAAGGGCGATAGAATGAGACTCTGTTTCTAACAAGAAAAAAAGAGAAAAAAAAGGAATAGTTCCCACCTACTTTACTATGGGTCTGTACTTGAATTTCCTTCAGCTGTATCCACCAATATCCACGTCTCACTTACAGTGACACGTTCTGGTAACACCGGCTATCACTAAACCTGCTGTTAGTAAGAAAGAGTAACCAGGTATAATCAAGTTTGGGTTTGTTGTCAGATCGACCTACATTTCAAGTCATTGACCTTGGTCAAGTTATTTGAATCTTGAGCCTCAGTTTTCATATCTTTAAAATGGGTCAGCAATGGCTATCATTTATCAAACCCTTATTAATATGAACTTGGTCTTGTTCTAAGCACTTGGCATATACTATCTCATTTATTCCTCACAGTGCCACTTTGAGATAGTGATTGTTATGACCATTATTCTCATTTTACAAATAAGAAAAATGAGAAACTAAGTCACAGTGGAAGAGCTGGGAAAAACTGACTGTAGAGCAGAGGTCAGCAAACCTTTGTAGTGAAGGCCCACGACAGTAAATACCCTGGGCTTTGTTAGCCTAACAGTCTTTGCTGCAACTACTCAACTCTGCTGATGTCGTGTAAAAGCTGCTGTGGACACGTCAAAATGCAGCATGGCCTCGTCCCAATAAAACTTGAGGGTCGGACTTGGCTCCCTGGCTGTAGCTTTCTGACCCCCTGCTCTAGGGCCCACATTTTTTTGACTACTACTTGTAGAAATGTTCTAAAAATCAAGGTGTCTTTTACACATAAGTGTTCAAGAAAAATGGAAGCTATCCTTGACTCCGGAGTTTTTAAATCCTACATTAAGGAAAGTCTTTGAGAGATTATTTGTAGTCCATCTGCTTCCCTCTAGGCAGGGTTGCTCTTAAGCCGTCTGTTCTCCTTTTGCTCCGTTCTGTTCTTAGTATGTGAATGAAATACACTCTGCAGCAGCCACTTTTGCATTATGGAAATACTAGCCATACAGTGGAACAGGATCCTTCTCTGCAATTCTCTCACAGTGCTAAATGATGGCAATCAGCAGAATGTCTTACTCAGAAAAATGCTCAAAATAACCAGAATTTGATTTTCATCATTTTAATTCATTCTGTAACATCATTGTGTATCATATGTGCAATAATGTGGTATATGATGACATAGTTCTAAGTGTAAAGGGATAAGGAGAGTTTCTGCCCTTCCAAATTTCCATTAAAATAAATGGGCAGATTTTCAGCCTCCATGTTACAGCTGGGTCACTGCTTCAGGTCTATCTTGACCTAGGTCTGCTGTTGCCTGCGCACTTGGCCAAGCTAGTGTCTTAGCTGGCACATTCAATAATGGTTTGTTGAAAGAATGTGTGTGACCTCTTAGCACTGAACAATTTTTATTTTATTATTATTATTTTTATTTTTGAGGGCTACCTTCTATCGCCCTTGGTAGAGTGCAGTGGCATCATAGCTCACAGCGACCTCTTTCCTCTTTGGGCTCAAGTGATCCTTATGCCTCAGCTTCCCAGGTAGCTGGGACTACAGGCACCCACCATAATTCCTGGCTAATTTTTCTATTTTCAGTAGAGATGAGGGGTCTCACTCTTGCTCAAGCTTGTCTTGAACTCCTGAGCGCAAGCAATCCACCAGCCTCAGCCTCCCGGAGTGCGCACGCCCGGCCTGGGCTGCAGACCTCATGTGGCTGTGTGCTCCCGTACCTACCCCACTGCCATCGCTTCTTGTACACAGCTTTGTACAAAGGAAGGAGATCACAGTCCATTTATTTATTTGATAAATATTTGTCTTTTAAGTGTCAAGCTTTCAAGACCCTGTGGTGACCAAGAAGACGTGGATGCTGCTTTCTTAGACTTTACATTCTACTTGTAGAAGGCTGACTCAGGAAAAATAATGGCAGCAGTGATAAGTGGTATAAAAGGGGCGTCTGCAGTGAACAGGTTCAACCTGGCACGCACGAGACCAAGGCTGACCAGAATTCCAGGTTTATTTTGTGCCTTTAATTCTTCAGTTTCGGGTCTCCCGTCCCCTTATCAGCACTGCTCAGACCACCTGTTTGCTTAACAGAATGGAATAGTTCATGAACATGTTAGTGGAACTGTTTATATCCCTCTGAATAGACCACTAGTGCAAGAGCTGTTCGTTCTGTCACTGAGGACTCAGCCTATGCTTTCCACACACAGCTGAAGCTTCACGGCTCTCCACTGTCTACTGCAGAGAATGGGAGATTGGACCCTTCTGGATCTGGCTGCTGCTGCTTTTTTTTTTTTTTTTTGAGATGGAGTCTCACTCTGTCGCCCTTGGTAGAGTACTGTACCTCAAACTCTTGGGCAGAAGCGATTCTCTTGCCTCAGCCTCCCAAGTAGCTGGGACTACTGGTGCCCGGTTATTTTTTGGTTGTAGTTGTCATTGCTGTTTGGCAGGCCTGGGCTGGGTTTGAGCCGCCAGCTCTGGTGTATGTGGCTGGCGCCCCCGCCGCTGAGCTACAGGCCCCGAGCTGCTTCTTCCTTTGTTTGAGCCCCCTCTTGTGCCTCACACCCACTTCCCACATGTCAGCCACTCTGGGCTATTCCTGCATTTTCGTAAATGCTCGCCTTGGCTTGTGCTGTTCCCGCTTCTGTCTCTCCTCTCCCTCCTTCCTCCACCCTTGTTGGACTGTGAACGCCAGGGTCTGTGCACTAGTCACCACTGTATCCCCAAATACCCCCCACAGCCTCACACACAGCAAGTGCTCAATTAGTGTTTAAATGAGCAAATGCATGAGTGAGTATCTACGCAGCTAGAGGTACAGAGCCTGGCTATAGCACCCGTGAATTGACTGTGTTATAAGAGTGTTTTTTCAGTGATCAGTGAGAATGTTTTTTTTTTTTTAAGTGTGACTCTTAAAAAAGAGTGAGGGTTGAGGAAACCAGTAATGTCATTTGAGAATGGTCCAAGTCTTAAAACCCAATTGCCAGCGGTTCTCATGTGCCCACGAAGCAGCAGGTTCTGAATTTAAATGAGACCCTCACTTTTGTACTTAGTAGATCCTTAGACTGATTTCACAAGTGGAGTTTGTGTGCCCAGGCCTGTCAATTTGCCTGTGATCAAAATCAATTAATTGATTCATGGTGTGGTGCTAAGTGGGTAGGGCACCAGCCACATACACTGAGGCTGGTGGGATCAAATCCAGCCCTGGCCTGTTAAACAACAGTGACAAGTGCAACAAAAAAATAGCTAGGCATCATGGAGGGCACCTGTAGTCCCACCTACTTGGGAGGCTGAGGCAAGAGAATTGCTTAAACTGAGAATTTGTGGTTGCATTGCTGTGAGCTGTGACGCCACAGCACTCTACCCAGAGTGACAGCTTGAGACTGTCTCAAAAAAAAAATCAATTAAACAACAGAATCAGTCTGACAGCTATATGGTGGTAGTTGTTTGGATTGAAAAATTAAATTGATAGAGTTTCAACTAAATTTAGTAAGTAGTGCGGGACCATAGGGACACTTACTTGGACCCTTGGGAAATGTTACACATTTTTCATTCTTAATAGCCTTGGCAGTAAGAGTCAGCTCAAGATACCAAGCCCGTGTTGGGGTCAGATGGTATAAAATACCAATTTTTTGGCTAGGTATGGTGTCTCGTGCCTGTAATCCCAATACTTGGGAGGCTGAGGCAGGAGGATCGTTAGAAACCAGCCTAGGCAACCCCATCTCTAAATAATATATGTAAAAATTAGCCAACTGTAAGTGGCACACACCTGTAGTCCCAGCTACTCAGGAAGCTGGAGTGGAAGCATCACTTGAGCTGAGAAGTTCAAGGCTGCAATGAGTTGTAATTGTATCACTGTACTCCAGCCTAGGTGACAGAGCAAGACTTTGTCTCTATTAAAAAAAAAAAAAAAATGGCCAGGTGTAGTGGCTCATGCCAGTAATCCTAGCACTTTGGGAGGCTGAAGTGGGAGGATCATTGGAGCTCAGGAGTTCAAGACCAGCTTGAGCAGGAGTGAGATCCAGTCTCTACCAAAAACAGAAAAAATTAGCCAGGTGTGGTGGTGGGTACCTGTAGTTCCAGCTACTCGGGAGACTGTGGCGGGAGGATGGCTTGAGCCGGGGAGTTTGAGGTTGCTGTGAGCTACAATGATGCCACTCTAGCACTCTGGGTGCTACAGTGATGCCACTACACTCTAGCCAGGGTGACAGAGCAAGACCCTGTCCTTAAGAAAAGAAAATTAAAATCTTCTCCTCCTATTTAATGAGTCACTGCCACATGCAAGTATATAATCCCCGTTCATAGCTCCAAGACAGACTCAGCAGAAAGCACTTTTGTGTAGACCCCCTCCCCCCAACATCTGCAGTGTCTGGAGACTTCTGGTTGTCACAACATTGTCAGGGTTAGAGGTACTTCCGGATCTCATGGGCAGAGAGCAAGGACGCTTGGGAAACATCGTGCACTGCTCAGCACAGGCCCCTCAGCCTGGAATCATCATACCCGACTTGCCCACAGGGCTGAGGTTCAGAAACCCTGGGTTAAATCTCTAAACTCCCTTGGCAGCTCAAATTCTGGGATATTGTGCAACTAGGTAATACATATAAAACACTGCAGAAACCCAAGCTCCCGTTCCATGATCTAAGCCACCTGGCTTCTCCTTCCTTCTTTCTGGCGTCTCTCTGTGCTGTCTGTCTGCCTTTCTGTTCCTGCCAGATCCCTCAAAGGCTTATCTCCAAGGACCCAAGATAAGGAGTGAAACCACCAGGGTCTCCTACTGACTGTTTGTTCACAGTTTGGGAAAGTATTAGCCCAGGAGGCACATGTGTGCTGAAACTTATGGGTTTCATATTTTTTTTTGTTCAGCATTACCCCACCGACCTGTTGAGTAAAATGAGTAATGCTTATTTAAAGAGAACAAGATAGCAGAGTCCTAATAGGTATTTTGGTGCTGCCAAGTACCTGCAGAAAATCCCCCCACCTCACCCATTTCAGGCAGGTGGCTACAACCTCCCTTGTGGGATACAGCCGGGGTCCCGGAGAACCCACAGCACAATGCTGCATTCCCAGGGATATAGTCACTGCAAGTGCCTGGGAAAACTGGCCTCTTGGCTTTGCATCTGTTAATCCGATCCAACCATTCAGTGAACGACATGCTTTGCCGCAGCAGCATCCGTAGGAGAATAAACACAGTTAAGACCCATTATGAACGAAGTCTTCCTCAGAGGTGGGCAGAAGGGATGGCCCAGGATGTCATCGTCCCACTGTCTCTCTATCCTAAAGAGAAGATTCATCAGGGAAAGATAATTTGGGTGTCCCGAAGGCCATGCCTTTAAATAGCATAAGGTGACAGGCAGGCTAAGACAGAGGACCAGAGGCTGCATTTCAGAGTCTTCAGCCTGTTGTTGAGGTCCCAAGGTAAATTCTAAGTGTTTCGTCTCCATCTCGCCCAGAACTCATCCACATTCAAACTCGGAGGTAACAGAAACTCCCAGTGCCAGAGTCTGGCCGGCCAGTGGGAGTGTTCTGGCTAATGTTTACTCTGGTGGGTGGTGGTAACTTGGACCCGGGCAGTCAGATAAAGTGCTCAGGGTGAGGCCAGATCTTGGAAATTTTTACACAAGCTAGGCTTTTTTTTTTGTCAACTTCTCTGACAGACGTCTCTAAAACTTTAATTATGGCCTTTAAAGGAATAGTGACCATAATTGCTGACCTTTTTAAACACTTGTGTACACCAGACATTGTCATATGTCACTTAATGCTGGAACCAATCTTCAGATATAGCGCTGTCACTAGAACCATCACAGAGGTGTGCAAACACAGCTGGTAAGTGGCATCATGACGATTTGAACTCACATTTCTTTGACTCCCGGGTCCTTGCTTGTGATAATTATGTATTTTATTATATCTGTACACTGCACCCCTCCAAGTATATTTGTAAATTGCTATTTGTCATTTGATCAACAAATAAAACTCTCCCAAGAATTCCAAATGGTATATTCATCTCAAATACACACACACAACCCCCTTCACCCTCCAAAAGCTGTGAGCCAAAGCTAACTTGTAGTCTGAATAATTCTAGAGCAAATTCATGCCTGTTTTTGTTCCTAAAGACAGGTCTGTAAACATTGGAAATGTTTCCCAAGAGTACGGTGGTATCTCTTGACTTCTACGACTTCCCTGTTCAAAGTTAAAATCCTGATGAAAGATACTCTGGACCAATACTAGGAATTTCAAATCCTTAATGATTTCTGCTTTACATCTAAGTTTGCCCTGAAATTTTATGTTTACCCAACAAGTTCAAACTCGGCCTAAAGCAAAGCAAACAAAAATTCTAGCTCATAGTTCAGAATAATAATGGCTTGATTTTCAAGTATATATTTTCTGTTTGTTTTATATGCCAAATTGTGAGTAAATGATTTGTCTTGAATATATCACCATGTTTATTTACTGCTAACAGGCTTTGTAGAAGACTACCACATTTTTAGTGTGCAACTTTTTAAAAACAGATGGTAGGCCATATTTGGCCCATAGGTGTAGTTTGCTAAACCTAGCATAACTGTAATAAGCATTCCATTATATCTCCAAGATATATTAGTTGTATGGTTTTTCTTTTCCAAGGCCTTAAATAAACCATTTATTCATATTTAAAAATTTTTTTATTTTCTGTTGTCCCAGCTAGATAGTGACATCATTATGGCTCACAGCAACATCAAACTCCTGCCAAGTAGCTGGATCTACAGGTGTGCACTGCCATACCCAGCTAATTTTTCTATGTTTTTATAGAGACAGGATCTTGCTATGTTACTTAGGCTGGTTTTGAATTCCTGAGCTCCAGTGATCCTCTCGCTTTGGCCTCCCAGAGTGTTAGGATTATAGGCGTGAGCTGCCATATCTGCCCATCATTTATCTTCTAATATATCCAAGACTTTGGCCTCAAGAATTCACCAAGCAGGAGTGCCTGGGGCTCAAAGGAGTAGGGCACTGGCCCCATATATTGGAGGTGGTGGGTTCAAACTTGGCCCCGGCCAAAAAAAAAAACTGAAAAAAAAAATAAAGAATTCACCAAGCAGCACATCATATAATTTGTTTAACATGGTATATTAGACACACGATTAGAATTTGTAGACTAGGCTCGGCGCCTGTGGCTCAAGTGGCTAAGGCGCCAGCTACATACACCTAAGGCAGCGGGTTCGAATTGGCCCGCCAAAACAATGATGGCTGTAACCAAAAAATATAGCCAGGTTTTGTGGCAGGCGCCTGTAGTCCCAGCTACATAGGAGGCTGAGGCAGGAGACTGGCTTGAGCCTAGGAGTTGGAGGTTGCTGTGAGCTGTGATGGCACGGCACTCTACCCAGGGGGACAGCTTGAGGCTCTGTCTCAAAAAAAAAAAA
This sequence comes from Otolemur garnettii, assembly GCF_000181295.1. NCBI lineage: Eukaryota > Metazoa > Chordata > Mammalia > Primates > Galagidae > Otolemur > Otolemur garnettii. The sequence goes on along the minus strand of NW_003852576.1, from coordinate 1,486,382 downwards.
GAATTTGTAGACTAAAAGATGTTCCCGAATGTGTTTACCTGCCCCTTAGTGGCCTCCCACGAAATTCTACTTTTATTTTTGTCCTTTTTGCATCGCTGAACCTTCTCGCTTTTTTTAAGGATTTTTTTTTTTTTTTACTGTGGTAAAGTATATACAACAAAATTTTAACCATCTGTATGTATAAGTGTGTAGTGGCATTAAATACGTTCACATTGTTGTGCGACCCTCACCACCATCCACCTGCAGAATTGTCTTATCACCCCTAACTGCAAGTCCACACCTGCTAAATACTAACCTCCTCTACTACACACGGTAACCACTATTCTCCTAAAAATTTAACTACTCTTAAATACCTCACTGAAGTAGAATCATACAATATTTGTCCTTTACTGCTTGGCTTATTCCACTTGTTATAATGTCTTCAAAGTTCTTCAAAGTATGGCGTGTATCATAACTTTCTTGAAAGCTGAATCATACTCCATTGTATGTGTGTGCTGTGCCATATTCTGTTTATCATACTCTGTTGACTGGCATTTGGGTTGTTTCCATCTTTGGCTATTGTGAGTAGTACTGCTGTGAACACTGGTGTACAAATAATCCATTGGAGTCTTTGGGTATATACCTAGAAGTGGAATTGGTGGATCATGTAGTAAATTTATGTTTAATTTCTTTTTTATGAAACATTGCACTGTTTTACATAGTTGCTATACCATTTTACACAGTCACCAGCACTACAGAAGGGTTCCAGCCGCGCCACATCCTTGCCAATCCTTATTTTCTGCTTTTTGCTATAATAACCAAGCTAGTAAGTGTGGAGTAGTATTTCATTGTGGTTCTCACTGGTTTTTAAGCAGTATTTGTAGGTAGTACCAAATACACAGTAAATTTGGATGTTATATTGATAATATCTATTGCACACTCTGGATATATATGCATGGATGTATGAATTTATTCTTCACTAGCACAAAAATTATGTCACATGGCTTCTAAGAAGTTGAGGGTGACTGATATAAGTAGCTCAATTCATGGCACTAGGAATATAGAAGGAAACTAAAAAATAAAAATAAAAAAGAAACTATAGCCCAAATTAGATGAATGTGAAAGTGTGTTGTAATGCCCCCTACCCCTATTAAATTTGGATTAAAATGACTAGTCAATTTTGAACTTCCTAGTAGCCAATGAGAAAAGGGAAACAGGATCACTAACATGGTTTATTTGAGATGACAAAAGCACAATGCTTTTCTTGACTCACTGATGTACAAAATAAACTATAATCTTTTTAAAAGTTTTTAAAGAGATAATTGTTAGTGAAATCAGCAGATTTTAGACCAAAAGCAAACAGAATTTTTGATTAAATTATGGGAGTTGGGGGTTGTAAATGACTCCACAGCCTGACCATTATACTGTTTTTGTGTAAAACAGTAGCTTCAAAGTACACTTGGGCTGGGCACTGAGGACAGGGGATGGGTAAATTCACACCTGTTAGGTACACTGCACACTATCTGAGTGATGGGCACACTTAATGTATGTAACTTTGACTAAATCTGTATAAAAACAGGTATATAAACAAAAGATGTGTGGCCCTAATATTCTGAAATTTAAAAAAAAAATACAATTAGGAAAATAAAAGGTCAACTTCACCTATCTCTGCAGGGTGATAAGTTCTATCCTTTGGACTTTATCAGGTAATGGTCATGATGTGGCACACCAGGTCTAATCCTGGATTGCGTCATTTACATACATGCCTGACATTTCCTTCCCAAGTTACAGATTATCGATACATGTGTTTTGTACAAATAGTTCTAAAAATACTTCCTTGTCTTCCATTTGGAAGGCGAGAAAGACCTTTATGTTCAAATCTGATATTGAAATTTCTTTTTTGAAACTACAAGACTAATGTCTCATTTTTAAATTTGTACTGAAAAAAACTTCATGATAACTAGAGATGTTGTCAAATTGGCTTCCAAGCACTTGAAAAAGTAAGATGTAGCAGCCCGTATAGCCTATGGCTAGGAGGAGTGGAAGTTCTAGGCAATACCTGTAATGGAACAGCTTGGTGAAAAAAGCATGAGTGATTTGGTTCTAACAAGCATGAGTGAGCTCGCGAGATAGAGCATTGGTGAATTGGCAGTCTCTACACCTGTGGTGTTGAGAAGCACGAGATCAGCCTTATATTAGGCTGGAGGAGAAGGCAGTCAAAAAGCATGCACATTCTATCACGGACACGCTTACTCTGACTCTGTTTCCTCTCCTGCCTGCAGATAACCAAGCTCTGCTAAAGACTAAGATCTATCTGTTCTAAGAAGACTGCTTTACTCTCTCTAAGTCTCTCTCTTTCTCGCTCTCCAGCTAAAGTAGATAGCCCTCAAGCACCTAAGAGAAACTGTTCCTGAGCAAGGTAGCTTAGTGATCTGCGTCTGGAACCTACCTAAGCTGGGCCCCAGACCTAGCCAGTCCCAGGCCCTGACAAGTGGTGTCAGAAGCAGATCCTTACATAAGAACAGATGCATTTTAAAGAAATTACTTTAAAATGGCTCGGCGCCTGTGGCTCAAGTGGCTAAGATGCCAGCCATGTACACCTGAGCTGGCAGGTTCAAATCCAGCCCTGTCCCACCAAACAACAATGACAGCTGTAACCAAAAAAAAAAAAAAAAAAAAAAAAAAAAAGGCTGGCCTTTCTGGTAGGCGCCTGTAATCCCAGCTACTTGGGAGGTGGAGGCAGGAAAATCGCTTGAGCCCAAGAGTTGGAGGCTTCTGTGAGCTGTGATGTCACAGCACTTTACCCAGAGTGACAGCTTGAGGGTCTGTTTCGAAAAAAAAAAATTACTTTAAAATGGAAAGAACTGGTCCAAAGTTTTACTCAAAAATTTGGATGAAAGATACTAACTTACATTTCTTCGACATTTACAATGTTATTGGCCCAGCCCAAAGTACTTTGTATAGTAACACATTTATTCCTCTAAATGTAATGAGGTTAAAACCATCATTATTCCCATTTCATAGGTAGGGAAACTGAGGAACAGAGTAGCTGAGTATCCTTGGCAACTTTCTCAAGCCCTCTAAGCCTATTTCCCCATGGGCAACTTGGAACTAATGATAATACCATTTACTACATTTGTAGAATTTTACTTCGTTTTATTTTATATTGTATATTGTTTTGTTCTGTTTAGTTTTTGAGACCATGGTGTCATCATAGCTCACAGCAACCTCAAACTGTTGAGCTTGAGCGATCCTCTTGCCTCAGCCTCCCGAGTAATTGGGACCATAGGTATGCACTACCAGGCCTGGCTAGTTTTTTTATTTAAGGTTTTAAATAAGAGAATGCAATTGTTAGTTCTCTGAAACCTGTAGCCTGGCTTACCTGGTAGGTAGATGTTGCCTTCTAGGTCCCCCAGGTTGAAGCTAATCTAGCTCTTTGTGACTTCAAACTCATGAATGCTTCATACCAAGAATTGTGCCTGAATGACATCAGAAAAATCAGAATTACTGTAGTTCCTAGCCTAAGTCCGAAAGCTTTAGTAAACAGCCCTGTAGTTACATATCACTTCCTCAAAGTTTTAATAAGTTAAAGTCTTCACTATAAGCACATTGCTGTAGTGCCATTCCTACAATGAAAATGACAGCCTTAAAAAAGAATAGAAAAAGGCTGTATTCACCAAAGAAGTCACTGAGGTTCATTAAATGCTATGTAACCAAGGGGAATCGATCTGAGGTGATAGCACGGGAATTAAGCAAAAAGGTCTTGCCATTTGTGTGCAAGAACATGAGATTTTCACCAACCACGATTCAAAGCTGTTGGGTCCTAAGGAAGCAGAAGTACTTAACCATGCTGGTTTTGTTTTTGGTTTTTGTTTGGTTGTTTGCTTTGCTTTGCTTTTCTCTCCCTCAGTAGAGTGCTGTGGCGTCACAGCTCACAGCAACCTCCAACTCCTGGGCTTAGGGATTCTCTTACCTCAGCCTCCAGCAGGGAGCTACTGGCACCCACCACAACGCCCGGTACATTTTTGTTGCAGTTTGGCCAGGGCCGGGTTTGAACCCACCACGCTCGCTATCTGGGGCCGGCGCCCTACTCACTGAGCCATAGGCGCTGCCCGTTTGTTTGCTTTTCGAGTCACTTCTGGGTTTTGCTGCAAGACAACTTGACTCTTTCAGAGTATTTTTAGAGCTGCCGCAGTTCCAATTTCTCCTGTAACCTCCCCTCTAGGAGGGTCAGCGCGCACCTTGCAAGGCTGCGGGAAAACCAAGAGCCGGTTCCCGCTGCTGGCAGCGTAGTTTTCCCACTCACCACTCAGGCTCCCTTCTGCCTCCCCAGGTTGCCACCAGCCGTGGATGCCTTTGACATTATGACCGCAGAGGATTCCACCGCAGCCATGAGCAGCGACTCGGCCGCCGCGTCCTCGGCCAAGGTGCCCGAGGGTGTGGCGGGCGCGCCCAACGAGGCGGCGCTGCTGGCGCTGATGGAGCGCACGGGCTACAGCATGGTGCAGGAGAACGGGCAGCGCAAGTACGGCGGCCCGCCGCCCGGCTGGGAGGGCGCGCACCCGCAGCGCGGCTGCGAGGTCTTCGTGGGCAAGATCCCGCGCGACGTGTACGAGGACGAGCTGGTGCCGGTGTTCGAGACCGTGGGCCGCATCTACGAGCTGCGCCTCATGATGGACTTCGACGGCAAGAACCGCGGCTACGCCTTCGTCATGTACTGCCACAAGCACGAGGCCAAGCGCGCCGTGCGCGAGCTCAACAACTACGAGATCCGCCCGGGCCGCCTGCTCGGCGTGTGCTGCAGCGTCGACAACTGTCGCCTCTTCATCGGCGGCATCCCCAAGATGAAGAAGCGGGAGGAGATCCTGGAGGAGATCGCCAAGGTCACCGAGGGCGTGCTGGACGTGATCGTGTACGCCAGCGCGGCCGACAAGATGAAGAACCGCGGCTTCGCCTTCGTCGAGTACGAGAGCCACCGTGCCGCCGCCATGGCGCGCCGCAAGCTCATGCCCGGCCGCATCCAGCTGTGGGGCCACCAGATTGCCGTGGACTGGGCCGAGCCCGAGATCGACGTGGACGAGGACGTGATGGAGACCGTGAAGATCCTGTACGTGCGCAACCTCATGATCGAGACCACCGAGGACACCATCAAGAAGAGCTTCGGCCAGTTCAACCCGGGCTGCGTGGAGCGCGTCAAGAAGATCCGCGACTACGCCTTCGTGCACTTCGCCAGCCGCGAGGACGCCGTGCACGCCATGAACAGCCTCAACGGCACCGAGCTGGAGGGCTCGTGCCTGGAGGTCACGCTGGCCAAGCCGGTGGACAAGGAGCAGTACTCGCGCTACCAGAAGGCGGCCAAGGGCGGCGGCGCGGCCGAGGCGGTGGCGCAGCCGCCCAGCTACGTGTACTCCTGTGACCCCTACACGCTGGCCTACTACGGCTACCCCTACAACGCGCTCATCGGGCCCAACCGGGACTACTTCGTGAAAGGTTAGTGGGGACCCGCCTCCTAGGGCGCCTGGCGTTTGGGTTTCTCTTCTGAGTTCTGTCCCTTGTAGCATTGAAAGAAATACAAATCGTTGTGGGGTGAGCGGTGAAATCATGGGGTGTCCATCAGCTCTTGCATTCTGCCTCACCAGAGTGCCAGATTTGGGGCTCGTCCAACAGTTTCTTGGCTTAAAATCAGCTTTAATTTTGGGGGGGTGTTTTGGGGGGCAAGCCACGATTGTAAAAGGGACTTTGGCAATCAGTGAAATCTGGTGTCTTATACCCTCAATGAATCCCCAACAATTAAGAAAAAAATCAGCTTTACTTAATATTAAATCTTAAGATGTGGGTGGGGGCAGTGGTTCTTGTTTGTTTGTTTTTTATAATCACTGATTAGGATATACTGAGACCAAGGTAAGATGCCTAGGCTCTGAGCCCTGCTCTTTGATTAACTAGGTCAGTGACTTCAGTGGGTCACTTTAACCTTCCCAGCCTGTAAATGTTTTTCTCTGCTAAAATTGCAAATACAGTCTTTGGGGCTCACCTTGTGAGTTTGCACTAAGGGACTCTTGGACTATGCAGATATATTTCAAGTACAAGTCTAGGCTGAAACAGAATGTTGGGAAAACACTTACCAGCCCATGAATCAGCAGAAGTATAGCCACCTGCTACAGACTCAGGGCAAACAACTAAATGCCAAGAACCGTGTGCTAAGGTCTGCCGCCTGTGCTGTTGCTTCTGGGTGCTCATCATTTTTTGTGCTGTCATTATAAGCAGGCAGCATAAGAGGCCGAGGGCGAGGTGCAGCTGGCAACAGAGCCCCGGGGCCCAGGGGGTCCTACCTTGGGGGATATTCTGCTGGCCGCGGCATATATAGCCGCTATCATGAAGGAAAAGGAAAACAGCAAGAAAAAGGATACGAACTTGTGCCGAATTTGGAAATCTCTGCCGTCAACCCAGTTGCCATTAAACCTGGTACAGGTCAGTATTAACCAGATTGAGATTGCATCTGCTCAGCCTAAATTCCAGCCCTTTCTGGGGTTGTGTACATGGCTTCCTCTTCTTGTAGGCAGCCAGAGACTAGGCAGCAGCAAAGCTAGAACTTAAGGGGATGGTCTAGTGCTAACCATGTTCACATCAAACTTTCTGGTAGTAGTTTTTCAGACGGATGTCACCACTAGTTAGGCTTTTTCTCCATCTGTGGCTGAGTAGGCAGAGTTGTTGGGGATGTTTAGGGAAGAGGAGAATTATAGACTGTGAAGCTCTCCAGGTCTTCTCAGGCCTGATTCTAGCCCATTCAGGAGAGACCACAGGGTGCAGCTCATTGCCCGTTCTAAGATTTGTTGGGCAGGACAGAAAATTCCCC